>NW_025336345.1:5778836-6118558 GCF_004798865.1 Varanus komodoensis
CCTTCCTTCAGCTGAACTTTGAGGTGGACTGATCCCTACGGGTTAAGTGGTGAGGCAGATTCAGGAGGGAAACCATCAACTCTGCCCTGGTCCACTAAAAGCAGCACCAACACAGCAGCTCCGGTGTGGATATGTCCCATACTGCTGACCATTCTGACAACTGATCACAGCAGCACAGAAAATGCAGGCCACGCAGTCTGTGCTCCTCTAGCTACAACACCGGGGGTTTTCCAGCACTCACCCCCAGGGCACCAGGGTCACAGGGCAGTTTGTCCAGAAGAGCTGTGAGCAGGGGATATTCCTCTTGTGCAAACTGAGCATCGTATTTACTTCCTTCAGACTGTGTCAGGGGTGGGCAGGCTTCAGGCTCATAAAATCTGCTTTTCTTTTTACTAATATCCTGAGATCTGTCAACTGGAGGCTGGTGCAAAAGCATATACTTAGAAGGAAAGAGCCAAGGAATTTGTTCTGAATACCAGAAGTGAACAAATCTTTCAGTTCTTCCACAGAAGTCACTCCTTCTTCAGACTGACTTGGGAAGGGTGTAGGAAAATAATTGTGCTGCTACTGTTCTTAAACAGACATTCTGGCTAATCTACTGCAAATCGCCCAGAGAGCTACCTGTATATTCAGATCTGCTGTAAGTAACAACGGGCATCTCCTCAGATCTTAACTTAGTCAACATATTTATGTTTTAATTTAAATTCTCTGTTTCTGATGCTTAAGCCTGCCTGGAAATCATACACTCTCATCTATGGAATCCATTTCCATAGTCCCCAGATATGCACAGATGGGATGTGGTTACACAGTGGTAAGTCCCTCTGCACACGCTCCAATGCACTCCTTTAGGATTATCACACAAAGGATCATTCAGGCCTGGCACTGAAAAGCATTTCCAGAACTCAGTCCTAATCTCCTGGTCCAAAGTTCACCTTGGATCCCATATGCAGGTGCATCATCTAGAGCCATGGAAAGCAATCGCAGCATTTTCCTTGAGTGACATTGTCCCTGCCTCAAGCCACATACAGTTACTGAAGGGTTCCTTTTCACCAGAGCTGTTTACTTCAGACTGGTTTGTAGCCATTTCCAACAAAGCAAAGAAGTGCCTATTTCTAGTTAGTAGCATTTTTCCAGTTCCTGCATTGTTTTGGTGGTGAAGTAAGTGCATTTGTAACAGGGGGAAGTAGAAAGCTGCTGCTTTCCCTAATTATTGTGGGTCAGTCATCATTCTTAGGCTAATTACATACAAAGCATTTCCATAGAAGTTGCAGCAAAAGCAACAAAAAGCCTTATGACATCATAAAGTATTTACTGTATAATGGCATAAGCTTTCATAGACTAAACATAGAGGGACAAGTCCTGTTGAAAAAGAATCAACATGGCTTCCACAAAGGAAATTCTTTCTCACAAACCTAACGGAGTTCTTTGACAGTGTCAATAAGCACATGAACAAAGGTGATCCATAGACACTATTTACTTGGACTTCCAAAAGATTTGACAAAGTCCATCACCAAAGGATCCTGAGCAAACTTAGCAGTTATGGAATAAAAGCAGTGGTCCTCTTAGGCATCAATAACTGATTCAAGAAAATAAAACAGAGAGTGGAAATAAATGGTAATTTCTCCCAGTGGAGAGATATAAGCAGTGGGGTCTCACCAGGTTCTGTATTAGGATGGATGCTTTTCAACCTATTCATAAATGCTCTGGAATTAGAGGTAAGCAGTGAAGTGGCCAAGCTTGCTGATGACACCAAACTATTTAGGGTGGTTTAAACAAAAAGGGATAGTGAGGTGCCCCAAAGAGAACTCTCCAAGCTGGAAGAACCCAAAGAGAACTCTCCAAGCTGGGAGAATGGGCATCAAAATGGCAAGTAAAGCAATGGAAGTTGGGGCAAAAAAATCCCAACCTTGCATAGGCTGATGGGATCTGAGCTAGCAGTAACTCAGCAAGAAAGAGATCTTGGGGTAGTGGTGGGCAGCTTGATCAAAATGTTCACTCAAGCATGTAGCTACTATGAAAAAGGCAAACTCCATACTGGGCAAAATTAGGAACAGAACAGAAAATAAAACTGCCAAGTTCATATTTTACAAAACTTTGGTGATACTGCACTGAGAATATTGTGTATAGTTCTGGTCACCACACCAGAAAAAGGACATTATTGACTTGAAAAAAGTGCAGAAAAGGGCCACGAAAATGCTCAAGGGGCTGGAGCAACCCCCCATGAGGAATAGTTACAACAACCGGGACTGTTTAGCTTAGGAAAAAGGCAAGTAAACGGAATCATAATAAACATGTTTAATCCTTGGTGTTTAAAAAGTGGAAAGGAAGACATGTTTGCCCCTATCCCATACTATTAGAAACTGTGGTCACTCCATGAAGCTGATTGGTGTGAGATTCAGGACAAGTAAATCTCACACCAGTGGCCACTAGCTTCACAGCAATGGCCACCAGTTTGGATGGCTTTAAAAGGGGACTAGACAAACTTATGGAGCAAGAAGAGGCTCTCAATGGCTACCAGCTTTGCCAGCTACTTGCCACCTCTGTTATCAGGGGTGGTAGGTGTGCCTGCATATACCACTTGCTGAGCAGCTTGGGCAGGTGGAACATTTGTACATATCCTGCTCTGAGGGATCCTTTGTGCAGCTGGCTTGTCGCTATATGAACAGAGGGCTGGACAAGTTGGACCAATGGTCTGATTCAACATGGCTGTTCTTATGCCCCGAGACCTAATGCCATAATGCATTTGGTATTTAAGGTGCCAAAGTCTCTTTGTGGTTTCAGAAAGGAGCAGCCTTCAGAAGTACTCATTTAATTATTTCATTTTTATACTCTAACAGCTGAAGCTCTCTGGGTGGTTTAGAAAGATTAAAACCCTGAAAATAAGTTGATCATGTAATCCCAAACTATTAATCATTCCCAGACAGGTGGGAACTTTAGACTAACACACTGGAGCACACAACACTGGACAGATAAATTAGAAAGAACTGATGCAAAGAGGCACTTTACATTCAACTGGGGATTACAGACCCTAAATTGTATACTGTTCCTTAGGATATACAATGGAAGAGGAACTTGTGGCCCTTCAGATGTTTTGGCCTACAACTCCCATGCTGCCCCATCATTTGCCTTGTTGGCTAGGACTGATGGGACTTGTCTTTCCAAGTTATTTTCCTTTACAACTCACCTGCCTTGTTATATGAAGAAGTGCACACCTCTTATTTTGACCACAAGGTGATTCAGTTCATTTCATGAATGCATCCCATAATTCTGTGCTGCATTTTGGTACTGTAATTCCTTGTGGCCTCTCTGCCTGCAACAGCAACCTGAATGCTGGTTTTACCCCCAAGGGAACAGGGGAAGGAGGGGCAATACTGAAGGCTAAACAGCTCAATATGCTCTCAGTGCCTTGGAACTTTTTAAAAAGGGACCCATCTCTGGTTTTGGGGCCACACAATTTAGGTGAAATGGTTACAGTGCTGGTGCTGGGCTACCACTTTTTTCCTGGAGTACCTCTGACAGTGCATAACAGGCGGAGTTCACAAGATGAGATGCTCCCCATCATTCCATTGCTATCCTGGAAAAAGGCTTCAGTGTGCAATTCTGTCATGCAGTTTTCAAAGCCACAACTTATTTATGTACAGCACCTGCACAGGTCACCAAATAACATGGTAGTTAAATATTTATTATTATCTGTCCCATCCTATGGCAGTGGACATGATTCTCTTCCCCATCCTGATTTAACTTCACAACATCCCTGCAAGGTAGGTTAGGTTGAGAGAGAGTGACTGGCCTATAATCATGTGTTTGTGACAGAGTGGAGCTTTGGGTGTGGACCTCCCTAGCCCTTAGCTAGCATTCTAACCACCACACCACACCGGCCTTGTACCCCACTCTTCTATTTGTACAAAGCTCTCAAGACAGCTAGCAATTAAAATGATATGGCTATGTAAAGACAAGATAAAAACATTGTCATCATCGTTACATTTAGAAACGCCGATCAGCAAAATTCTGCACAATTCAGCGCATCAAACCAAATGAAACCACGTAAGCGAGTTTGGTCTTAAAAGTCAGCATAACAATAACTGAAATAAGTAAGTGAAACCAGCTATCAGTTTCCAGTCAAATCCAACACATCATAACATAGAAAGATCTTGTCACAGCAACTAAAGGCAGGTAAGAGGGAAGTCAAATGATAACTTGGAAGCAAGAAGTTGAGCAAAACTTGTCCAGGCAACAAGAAGTTCCTGTCTTTTTTCCCTTTCCATCATATTATTATTATTATTATTATTATTACTACTACTACTACTACTACTACTACTACTACTATTACATTTCTATGCCGCCCTTTGCCGAAGCCTCGGGGCGGCTTACAACACAATAAGATACATTGAAATACAATAGAACATAATAAATTGCCACTAAATACAAAAATACAAAAAATACACTGAGATACAATAATATAAAATTAAAATTAACAGTATAAAATAAGTAAATAAAGAATATAGGAGGAGAAAAGAGAAGGAAGAAGAAGTTGCCCTGGCCAGATCATATATTTTAACAATTAAAATGATGTTTAAATAAAAAGGTCTTTAGGACAGTACATAATAGTATTTCACTGAGATTCAGACAATCTGGTTTCTAGTCCCCATTCAGCCATGAAGCTCATTAAGTGGGGACCTTGCACCAATCACTGATTTGTAGCCTATCCTATCTCACACAGTTGTTGTGAAGTTCAAATGGAGAAGAAGATTGTGTAAGCTGCCTTGGGTTCCCTTGAGTTCAAAAAAGGTAAGATGTCGGTTTGTTGATAAATCTCAGTCAGTGGTGGAATACAGCAGTGTGTCCAAAGATCTAAGCATGTAGGTGGATTCACAGGGCAAGCAACACTCCTTAAGATATCCAGGTGTTCCCAGCAGGACACAAACATCCTGACAAGGAGTAGGGGAGGAAACTAGCAGTCTTACTAAGCACTATGCATGGACAAACAGCCACCTCTAGAAATGGCTTAGTGATCACAGCACCTCCAATGTGAGAAAACAGAAAGTATGGTAAATTGCAAGAATAGGGTGCTGAGAAGCACAATCCAGAAAAGTATATAAAGTTGCCAGTTGTTTTGGGTTTTGTTCTGGCAGTTCTCTTTTGTAAGGCTAAATTCAGCGGGTGACATTGTTCCCAGCATGCAGATGCAAAGTTTCACCTGATGAATTTCTGCTTGCCATGCAGTGACTAAGAGGAACCCCATCTGGAGTGAGGAATCAGTCACTCTGGCAGCACAGGGTGTTAGTGTTTCACAGGGAGCTGAGCCCTGCTTAAGAACTAGCGCTTCTCAGGGGCCCATGGTCGTTACTGTCCTGTGTCATGTTGTATGATCACGCTTGGGGTGGTGAGGTTAGAAGAGGCTGCCTCGGCACCAAAAAGAGAGCCTGTACCTACAGACAATGGGATTCAGAAGAGGCCAAGAGAAACTTCCAGAAGGAAAGAGCCCTCCAGTGCCGCCGTTCCGCCTACAGGTGCAACCCCGGCAGGATTCAGGGACACGAGCAGCCGAGTGCGTCTGGTACAAGGGCTCTGTGTTCCCTGAAGCCCGGCCAGTGGCCAAAAGAAATATTGTTGGCACCAGGCAGACTCGCTACTCTGGCAGCCAGACACGGGGGCTTTCACAGCTGGGGGCAGGCACTACTGTACAGGGGCAGAGCCAAGTGGTTCACCCCCTCCCCACACACACTGCTCTTCCAGACTCGGCCTGTTGCACAGGGATCAGCAACAGCAGCAACATACACGCTGCTGCCCTGCTCCATCCCAGACAGGTAACACGGACCACCACCGTCCATCCAAACACAGCCATAGAAGGTTCTGTGCACACACAGCAACCCCACAGGCATACAGAGATGCCCATGAATATGTGCATTTGTCCGTGGGCAGGAACATACAAGCCAGCTCTATCTGCATGAGTATCATCTGTGCACACGGGTGTTAGTACAGACACGCACATACTTACATCAACAGTAAGCAGGCAGTCACTTATTTTTTAGGATATGTGGCATTCACCCACAGGATCTTGCCCCTACTATTCTGTGTGAATGATTGTGGAATAATCACCATACCATGAATCTGGTGGAGGCAGGGCAAGGAGGGAGACAGAAACTCCTGACTTCACAGATATTTATGTGTTAGGGAGAGGAATCTGACCTTTTACATTTCTTTAACTTTTTGTAACTGTAATTAAAGGGCTGATTTTAACTGCTTAGGAGAAATGGTAGGGGAAAATTAAGGAAACCAGTAATCAATATAATGTTATGAAAATGATTCTGTGATACAAATATGCATATATACACAAACATGTACCAAGATGTGTATACAAAAATAGCCCTGGAGGTACAAAAGAGTCATACTCTCATTTGTTACTGCAAACATTTGTCTCAACATTTTTAATTCCCCTTCTCACTTTTTAAGCATGTGACAGAAGCAGCAAATTTAGACTGACTGTCTCTCTCTCTTTCTCTCTCTCTCTCTCGGGGGGGGATAATTTGGGGAGTTTAATTGTGACATTCTCTCTGACTTACACATACAGACACACACCTTAAACCTAGGCAGGTATATTAGTACCCTTATTACCTTATCATCAGCATCATCTCTACACTGCACCATAGCTGAGGCTCTCAGAGAGCCTCACATCGACCACAAATTAATATTACAAACCATGGCATTCTACAACAGTGCATGATACAACATTATAATAAAACAGTACAACTTTTTTAACATACAAAAAGTTTAAACAATGCAAGCAGCTAAAAACAATTTCAGTACTACACCTGTTCAAAGTAGTTGATCTAAATGTCACATCACATGCCATTAAACACCTAGAAGTAAAGGGCAGTCTTAATTTACCAACAACTGTTGGCATCGGGCAGGCCTGAGCAGGAAACTCATTCTGTAACTGGGGAATCGCCACTAAGAAGGCCCTCTTCCTTGTTGCCACCTTCTAAGCCTCCCTCAGAAGGGACACTCAGAGGAAGGCCCGATGTTGTTTGTAGTGTCCAGGTAGATTCATGTCAGGAGAAGTATTCCATCAAGTTGTGTGGTCCCAAGCCATGTAAGTTTATAAGTTAAAACCAGTTCCTTGAACTGGGCTCAGAAACATGTCAGTTGCCAATGCAAGTAAGCTAGAATGTGTTCTATGCTCAGAACTTCTGGACCCAATTATGTAATTTTGTACAACTAGCCCAATGCAGAGTGCATTGCCGTAACCTAACATGGAGGTTACCAGAGAATAGAATGCTAAAGCCAGGTTATCCCTATCTAGGTAGGAACATAGGCAGTTCACTACCCAAAACTCTATGCCAATTAGAATGCCTGAGTTTCAAGTGACAGAAATGGTTCCAAAACCACCCCGCCCCCACTATGAATGTGCTCCTTTAAGGGGAGTGCAACCTCATCTGAACAGATTATTTTCCATCCAGTCAGAATAACTACCCTGTCTTACTTGATTAAGCTTATTTATTAGCCCTCATCCAGTCCGTTGTCACATCCACAGCCTCCTTTAAGGAACTTCATATCATCAGCATTCTGATGGCATTGCACTCCAAAATTTTAGATGACCCCACTCAGTGGTTTCATGTAGATGCTGAATACCTCTGGGGCAAAACAGATCCCTAGGGACCACCATGCTGGAGAAGCCCATGGAGTTGAAAAACATTCCCCAAGCAACACCTTCTGGAGCTGGAGCATCCAAGCAGAGGCAGAACCACTACAACCCAGAACCCCTTCTCCCAGCTCAGTCAGTCACCCCAGAAGGATAACATGTTCAGTGGTATAAAAAGCAAAACCAAGAGATCAGCAGGTTCACATTCCCCCTCTCTCTGGTCATGTGGGGAGACCAAAGCTGTTTTCATGCCAAAATCTGCCCTGAACCCTGGCTGCAATGGATCCAGATTCTTATCCAAAAGTGTCTGGAGCTGGTTGGCCACCACCCACTCAAGGACCTTGCCCATGAAAGGGATATTTAGCACTGGTCTAGGCTGGGAGATGCCTTGAGGATTGGTCTGACCAATACCTCTTACTTGACTTGTGCAAAGAGGCATTGATCATCTTCCTGGTGCAGTCAACTGTTCCCTCCCTGCTGATTTTTATAAGCAAAGAAGGGCAAGGAGCCAGTACAGGAGTGGTACCAACCTGTCTAAGTAGCCTGTCTGCTGAACTTTATGCCAAAAAGCTGGAGAAGGCCGGATACATCATAAGATTTGCCTGCTGTATCACTGGAGTCAAAGTCTGACAGATGGCAAGAGATTTTATCCAAGGAGTGCCTAGCAAGTAGGCTGCAGAAAGGGCAAACCTACAATAGGCCCCAGGCAACCCCAAGAAGCCCAGGTGGAATGAACATGGAGGATTGCACAGGGATAGCAAGGTGCTGATTTTGCTGCCATTACTACACCTGAATATACCTTACCGTAAGCACACACCAAGGTTCAATTATACTCACTATGAGCTTTCTCCATCTGCACTGAAGATGTCTCTTATCTTGTTCTGTTGTTCTCAACTCCAGGGTATACCACTGAGCCATAGAAGTTCTACTGCAAAAAGGGCAGTCAGGAACAATTGTGCCAACCATCCATTTCAGTTCTACATTCCATAGACTGACCAGGGCTTTGACAGTAGTATCAGCTAGAAACCCCCCTAGGACCTTCTGGAAACCACCTGGATCCATTATCCCCCAGGGGCAGACCATCTTAATAGGTCCCCCATCCATGCAAAGGGGAAAAAATACACCATCAATCCAAATCTCAACAGGAGGCAATCTAGCCACACTAAAGGGAATGATTCAACGGCTCCCACCTTCAGATCACCATCCCAAAAAACAAGTTTAGAGTGCACTATGCTACATGTGTTGGGCCAATGACATGTGTCCTATAGTAGTTATGGAAGCCATGAAATCCTGAGTTGGCCCAGGCAAGCTTCCCTCCACCCGACTGTGGATGTCCCCTAAAAACAGCAGCCAGTGAGACCTCACCATCACAGTCAAGGCTTCCTCTGTCAGTTCAGCTAGGAAAATTGCTGGGTAGCAGAGTGGACAGGTAGTACACCAGAAGAATCCTCAATCTGTCCCCTGAGCCAACACAAGATGCAAACACTCCGGACTAGTAGTACGATGGACAGCAAGCCTGGCGAGAGAATTCTATAAGCCCTCACAGCAAGCCCTCAAGTCTATCTGATGCTGAACCAAGTGTCCTAGCAGGCACAACTAGGAAGAACAAGCTGGTCCCTGTTTGTCCAGCCAGGTACACATGCTAGATCCATAGTTAAATTATGGACAAGGGATGCTTTATTATGCACCAGCCTGACCTCTGCAGATCTGAATATTGTGTTGTGTTTTGCACAGCTGCTTGGATTGGACAACTGATCCACAACTAATGACCAAGCCTCCCTCTGCAACCCAGCTCCTGTAGAATCTTTCTAAGATGGCTAGGCTTAGAAAATGGAATCAAAAGCCACCAAGAAAGCCGCCCTACTCCACTGCGTGTCAAGCAATTTTTCAACATCATTCCATACAACCATCTGAATTTGCAGCGGCTCCATGAAACCCCTTGAACACATTGCCTTAAGCCTGGTATATGTGAAGCCTTTTAATACACTGACACACCACCTTTTGAGTAATTTCCAGTGGCCTGGGAAGGCCAATCCTTGCTTGGAGATATTGGCACCCAACCAGAGCACCGCTGGCAGACAGCCAGTGTCTACATAACTTAGTAAGACTGTAAAAGTCATCCTAAAGCAGGAGTAGGCAATCTGGTGCTCTCCTATTTAGGACTACAGCTCCCACAATTCCTGACAATTTGCCATGCTAGCTGAGGCTGATGGGAATTGTAGTACAAAACACTTGCTTGGCTGTCCTTGTCCCTAAGAGTGCTTATACTCACATGCATATTGGCCAGCTTCAGTTAACATATACTGATATGAAAACACTCAGCATATGCCCAAAGGCACTCCCTCCACATCACTTCATGTAAGAAAGTTATCCGAAACGGGTTACATGCGAAGTCTGGAGGAATCCCTGGCTTCAATTACAACCCCCCCTCCCCCGCAAATCGGGATGTCTTTGCTAATGGGAAGCAGCTTCTTCTGAGCCGGGTCAGGTCCAGATCAGGCTCATAGTGCATTCCCACTCAGCGGTAACGCTTCTTGAAACTTCCGCGGTTATATTGGAGCGCCACGCGTCCGCTCACACAGCCTTATCTCGTGTTTTGCTTCGTATTTTTCTCCTGGAATGGGAGGCGGACAGGCAGGCACGTGATCAAGCCAAGACTTCCCAGAACTGAGCTTCAGGAATGGGGAAACATGCCGAATTTCTGCCTGCCCTGCACCTATTAAAGGCACAGGATTAATGGGGTGGCGGGGGCTATTGAGAGAAGGGGGTGACTGTAACGTGTGGCCACTTAACCCAGCTATCATGCCCACCCTGGTCTTCCCGGCCCAATCATTTCCGAGCTGCATTTCCAGGGCTGCAGTCTTCAACGCATTTCCTGGAGACTCGGACCTCACCGAGTACAGGAGGCCTACTTGCGAGCAAGCATACCTAAGCTCGCGCTTTGTAAGGCACGAGCGGTGCACCTCGGCCTACAGCAGAGCAGGCTAGAGAGCGCCTGCCAGCCCGATCCGCGCCCCCTCTCCTTCCCATCCCCAACTTCTGCACACTTTCTCCGCTTCCTCGAGTCCCCCGCCCGTGGCCATGGGCGCCTCCCTCCTGCCGCCGCCGCACAAGTCCTCTTCTTCCTGCCCGCCCCCCATGTGTGTGGCAGGCAGCCCCCTCCTCCGCCCGACCCCCAGCCCGCACGATCAGACGCCTGGCTGCGATTCCTCCGGTGGCGGAGACGCCGAGTCTCTAGCGGTTAGTGACACAAGCGCCTCAGCATCCTCCGCTAGGCCCGGGAGGCGCTGGCAGCTCCTCCCGCTGCCTTCGCGGCCCAGGCACGTTCGCCGGAGAATCCGGCGCTGCGCGGCTCCCGCCGAAGTCTTGGGCACGGGGGTCGCGGGAGGGGTGCCGCGTTTGGGAAGGCCGAGGTGCGGGGACAGGTATTCACGCACGCTTCCAGGAGGAGCTTCATCTAGCCTGCAGCCCGAATCACAAATTGCCCAAGACGAAGTACCAGTGGAACCAAAGGGCTTACTCTGAGTAGACTGCATGTGTTAATTTTTGAGGTTTCTATCCCACCTTTCAAGCATGGTCAGGACAGCTAACAATATGAATTTCTCTTCATGCACACGGGATAAAATAAAACAGATTAAATAAAGTTGTTTTTAAAGCAAGAACAACAACATAAAACCCCCTTCCTCCTAGAGGATTAAAAAGCCTGGTTGCACCTTGTGCCAAGGAGGAGTAGGTGCCAAGTAAGCCTCCCTAGGGAAACCTTCTGAAAATTGCCCCCCACAGTCATTCCCCGGGGTGGCGGAAAAGGAGGAGGAGGGCCTCCACCCAACAAAGACCTTAGAGCACAGGCAGAATCATGTGGGAGGCCCTAACCAAGGCTGGGCAACTTGTAGACCAAAACATCTGGAGGGCCACAAGTGGCCTAGCTAGGCCTGTCTTTGAAGAGTGACATCAATGCTTTGAATTGCGTGCAACAATGGATGAGCAGCCTGTCAAGCTGTTTAAGCACTTCCAAGGCATGTTCCCATCAGCTGGTCCCACTTAGCAGTCCAGCAGCTGTATTTCAAACCAAAGGCAGTTTCCATGCAGGCTTTGATTTCAGCATTGCAATGGTCTAATCTGGAGATTACCCATACATGAGCTCAAACTGTCTCTGCCCAGGAGGGCTGGTAGCATCCCAGCCTCACATGGCAGTGTTCGCTGCCCCGGAGACTGCTACAGGAGATCCTAGTGAGTGACACAGGTGGTTTCATTTCATTTCATTTCATTTCATTTATTTAAGGCTTTTGTATACTGTCATTTATTCCAAAGAATCTCACGATGGCTTTACGAACACCTCCAGGCTACAGCCTGACTCTATAGAATAGAGCAAAGCCCATACCAAACACCACCTCCCTGGGCTGATGAAGCATTCATCAGCAGTACCTTTGACTTGTCAAAATTGATCTTGGGTTTATTGGACTTCATCCAGTTTGCTACTGATCCCAGACAAAGTATAGCCTTTGTACTGCCTCAACTAAATCAGATGTAACAGAAAAATAAAGTTTGGTGTCATTGTTCATCTGCTCATGACATCTCATTCCAAATCCTTGAATTGCCTTGTTCATGTTCAGTCTTATGTAGCACAAGGTGGGACACTGGGATATGATACCATACATGCCACAGGACAGAGCAGCAGCTGATCTAGCATGCCTGGGAGCTGGCCTCACAGGAAGAACCTCTGAAATGAAGTGCTCCCAATTCCCAACCCAGACAACCTATGTAGAAGAGCAATATGGTGGCTCATGGTATTGCAAGCCATTGAGTGGTCCAGGAGAATTAACAGGAGCTTACATATGAACTGTCTTTCACCCAACATAGGACATCTACCAGGGCAACCAAGTCAGTCTGTGCCCTTCTCCGGTTTAGTGGACCAAAGCTTGCAAAAAAGAACAATGAAGGCCAACAGACAGATGAAGTTGCTAATGGATTCACTTGTCAGGTGATCTTTATTCAAACTGATTACCCCTGCGTTTAAACCAGTGGTGGGGAAGGTGCCACCCTCCAGATGTTGGTGGAATTGGTGCTGGTCTTTGACCGCAATAAAGTCAGTCTGTCTGTCTGTCTGTCTATGGTGGAATGCAAATCCCTTCAGCCCAAGATAGCATAGCCAGTAGTGAGGGATGGTGGTAGTTACATTTCAGGAACAGCTGGAAGGCCCATCTGTTGCCAACTGGTTTAACCGTCATAGCTAGGGCTTAAAGGAAGATCCAGTCCTCAAGCATGTGAAGTAATGATGAAGAGTATCTCTGAGGCTGTGCAGAGAAGTTATCCCTTCACACACCCAGGATCCAAATTAGGGATTTCAAAGCAGGCTTGAACTCCACATCTTTCATTTTAGAAGTGCCCATCACATACTGAATAAACATAGCTCATCTGTGACCGAAAAACTTTTAACTACCTGGGATAGGAAGGCACCTTACCTTAGCACACAGGGAAAAAATCCATTCCTTCCCTGTTCCCTCTTTTTAATCTAACTAAAAAGCTGTCTGTGTTATTTGAAAACTAGCACATTGTGTTTTGTCCCAATCCCTTGCTCTGTATTTTCAGATCTGAAAGTATATATGTATTTCTTTCCATCAGCAACAAAAATGTCCTTACTGAAAATAATTTGTGTAGAACCAGTAGAGTATTTATGTGATGTTTGGAACCAGAGGTGTGTATAATGTGGGTTAAGCCATAACGTTATCTGGGGTAGTGGGAGAGAAAGAATGATGGATCAGGATGTGGGATGAATGTTTATTTCAGGAAGGAGCTGTTGAGGATCTAGCATAGGATTGGGTGCATCTTTGGAAGCAGTGCTCCAAAAAACCAGAAAGTATTTTGATACTCAGAATGGAGGGTTTGGCGCTTGAGGGCAGAGGTCTGGGTAGGATTTAGAGCTCATATAGCGACAATGGGTATTTCATTTGTGATGTGGGGCTAGCTGTTTGCATCTGGGGAGAGCAGAGTGTGGAAGGAGGGGTCGCAGTGCACAATTCCCTGTTGTGCTATGCTATGAGACTGGGGGCAGGGGGACAGGCAGCGGGGGGCGGGGTGGCACGGGAAGGGGCTGTGGGCAGAGGGATGTGGTGACACTGGTATGTGCTGAAACCAGGGAGGCAGCAAGCATGCCGCACAGCCATGAAGGGCTTTTTGTCTGACTGCAGTTATGGACTATAAATCAAGAGCAGTGCTCCAGCTCTGGCCCCTCTTGCAGGGGAGGATTGAGAGGGAGGAAGAGGCTACATCCACGGCTTGAGCCTGGAGATCTAGAAGCGCTCAGTTAGGTTTGGTTTAGTTTGCTTTGCTTTGCTTTTCTGGGTCCTCCTCACTGGGTGGCCCAGGCACAGGGTTCTCAGCAACGCCAAAGCCTCTCTGCCCAAAAGCCAAGGAAGAGCTTCCTGCTGGCCGACCGAGGAAGTGGGCAAGGGAATGGCATTCAGAAGTTATGAAGGTGTGCTAGCACTAGATCAAGAGAGTGTACATTGGGCAGGGTTGCTAGAAATCAGTAGATGAGCAGCCCTTAAAATCACAAGAGCAGAGTTCAGAAAACAAAGCTGGCACTGCTATATGTGGGGAGGGGGTAGGGTTGCAGGCAAATGAGGGTTTAGGAATTATGCATCCCTCTTACCTTCGCTGCACATACTGTAGAGGCAGTGCTGTGCCATTCCCTGCCAAGCAGCGTGGCTCACATTCTCCCCTAAGAGCTCGCCTTCACAAAGGAGCAAGGAGAAGGATGGTGCAGCCCCACAACTGTTGCTGGATTCCAGCCCTCAGCATCTTTCACCATTCATTCTGCCGATCAGCCCAGGCTGGCTGGGAATTGCATCCACAACATCTAGAGGATCACACTTCTCCCTTCCTGCCGTAAGAGCCTACACGTCCATAGTGTGAGACCCAGCAAGGCTTCATTCTCACCACCTCTGATAAATTATGGCATATGCTTTTTTTTTTTAAGCTATGCCCAGTCATCAGCAACTTTGAACCAAAACTATGGAACAGGGGGGGGGGGGGGGGGGGGAGATTCCATCTCATCATTTGCCAACTGTTGGGGGAGGATATGCCTGGCCAGCCCCTGTGACTTTAAGAGCAGCTTGCTCTGCAAAAATCAGCAGAAAAACACTTTTCCTGTTATGAAACTTTTTCCTCCAAAGAGCATGATCACCTGCTAAAGTCTGCAGAGCTAGCATGATCAATAGCAGGAAAGGAAGCCAATGAAAAGATGGCAGCCCTGTGTCCAGAGACTTTGCAGGAGATTCTTTCAGGTCTGCTTTTTACAGAAACTTGTATGCTCTGTATGGGCTATGCCCATTAGGAAGGCGAAGAACTAGCCCTGCTCCTGCGATAGTCTCATGAACAAACAGGAGCTGGAGAAGGGGGAACCAGGATGGGGAAGTGCTTGGCCAGTGCCACTGGTGCTACCTCTCCACCACTACTGCTGAACCAGACCAAGCCCTGCTCTAGATCCGAGCAGCCAAGCCATTGTAAGACTGTCTCCATGCAGTCAGGAGGAAGAACTTCCGGGCACCTGAACGCAAGCCCTTGGGTCAGTATGGCTGCCCTTGGGCACACAGTGTTGCCAGCCTGGTTTGTGATTTGGTTACATTTATACCCCACCTTTTCCTTCAAAAAGCCCAAAGTGGCATACATGTTCCCCCTTCTTCTCTGCTCAGCCTCACAACAACCCTGTGAAGTATGTTAGGCTGAGAGAAGTGAGGATTCTGGGCCTAAGCCAAGTTATTCTGGCACCCCAGGCAAGTTATGCTTTGGAGGCTCTCTCTCCCCCATGTTCTTGGAAATAGTTGTGTACTCCTGCCGATTTTTACTTGAGTCAACAGTGGGGCGGGGAGAAGAAAGGGCTTAGACACCCTATGATTCTTAGGAAAAATGCCCCACATGCCTTCTCCCATGCTGGCGGGTGTGGGATGTTTTCCACTGGCACACACTGCCAGGGAAAGACGTGGCCCAGATCAGTGGTTCTTCCGGCTCAGCATTCTCTGCCTCTCTCTCTCCCCCACCGCCCCTCACTCCACCGGCCGGCCAGAGTTCAAGCAGCAGCACACATTATATCTTTGTCAGATAGATAACGGATGATTAGACAGGCACAGCTGCCTTGTCTCTCTGGACACAGAGCCTGTACTCTGGGACACTCCAGATGGCTAATAGCCACTGCCCAGATTCCCTTCCTCCGATTCTTTCTCTAACTTCTTGCAAAGCCATTTATGCCACTAGCAACAACCTTGTTGCAATGAGTCCTACTGGACAATCTGTTACAACTGCAGTTAGGGTTAGGGTTAGGCTTACGCTGGCTTTTAAACCGCTTGCTCTCCAGCAGCTGTGGGTGGGAGTTAGCATCCTCCTCTCCACACACGGAGGGCCTTGAAACCTGAGAAAAGTGACCACAGCAGTCCCTTTTGCTTTCCATCTGCGTGGCTGCCTGCCTCTGCCTGGTTACTGCACCTCAGTGCCTACCCAAGCAAAAGTGCTGTTGCCCCTGCAGCTGGAGGAGGAGGAGAGCAGCACAGCAGCAGCAACCTTGGGCAGCTGCCATGCACTTCAGCATTTGGAATGTTGAACCAGGACTTGGGAGACCCAGGTTTTCGTCCCCACTTGGCCATGGAGCGCACTGGGTGACTTTGGGCCAACCATGAACTCCCAGCCTAACCTACCTCACAGGGTTGGTGTTATGAGGCTAACATGGAGAGAAGGATTATGAAAGCTGCCGTGAGTTCCTTGCGGCAAAAAGGGCAGGATAGAAATGTAATGAATATATTAACAACCAATATTAACTAGGGGCATTCTAGTTAGAGTAAGCTGCTGGTGCGCAGAAATGATGGGACAGGGTCATGCGGCTGCAGCACCTGGCAGAATGAACACCACTGCAGGTGGATGTTTATGGAGAATGGTTGCCCCCCTCTCTGCCACTTGTCTGAATAGTTTTCTTCCCTGCCTCCTTTCTGAGCCATCCATGCCTGCACTAGAGCAGCCCAGGGGCTTCAGCAGAGCGAGCCGCACGGAGTGCCTGGGCACGAACATGACCTGGAGCTGGGGAGGAGCAGTGCAGGGGTGGGGGAAGAGCACTGTACTGGGGGACACTCCAGAAGAGGAGCCACATACTCAGTGCCGGTCTATGCTTTGGAAGGTCCCGGGGTAAGACGCCCTCAGCAGCCCCTTCCTGCAGTGATTCTCCTGTGATTCTCTATGGCCACCAGCTGCTGCGGCTCTTCATCCACGGACCCATCACTGCCGCCACTTGCTTGTGGGACAGGCAGAGAGCCAGCAAGCAGAGAGCCTGATATTGCTCCTTGTTGCCTGGGCCTTAACGAGAGTCAGGGGAACAAGCAGGTTGCATCGCTGAAGAGGGGGGACCATCCAGAGGGCTCTGGCTAGTGGGACCCTGCCAAGTGTGATCCCTTCAAAGGACACAGTCCATACCAACTCTGGGCCTCTGTGGGGTGAGGAGGCAAGAAGGGGCTGCCTGAGAGTGCCTTCTCTAGGAGGAGGAGGTTGAGAAACTGACACTTCTTTGGGGATAGCAGTAGGGTTTTGTCCAGCTATTGTGGGGTCAGCAACAGCACCCCCCTATAGTTAGCACCAAGGGCAGTTACCTGCCTCAACCCCAGCCCCCAGAAGTAGAAACAGTACTACATTTTGGAGCTGGCTGGCCTGAAGAAAGGCTCAGGAGTAGCCCCAGGCCTTTATTTCTCCAGTGCCAATGCCCATCCAAAGGTAGGTCTAGAATTGCCACAAAGGCAGGGACAGGCACAGCCGCTTGGCCTGCAGGAAAACGAGCAGCAGCGGCAGCAATGGGGGAAAGGAGCAGCAGGGAAAGCAGCCCCAACTCCCCTCCCACCCCCCTTTCTCCCACCCCTGAGCTCAGCCACAGGCGCCTGGCTCCAGCTCCAAACAAATGATTAGAAAGCTGGTTATAATTGGATCGGGGGAGGAAGGAGGGGCTCGCCCGCTGAGAGCCACTTGGATCCGGGATGGGAGAGAGACAGGGCTGCTGGCAGTTCCCCGAAGGAAGGCTCTGATCCTCCTTCAGGCAGAATCTGAGCCAGCCACAGGCGGACAGAGCAGGCAGTTGCAATGGAAAGATGTTGGTTTGTGATTTGGCTCCCCCAGGCAAATAGCTGCGCTCCCTTCATTTCCTCTCCTAAATAGACGGCACAGGAGGAGTAGCAGTCAAAAGGCTCCAATTATCCATTTGAACATAACAGCGTGGCTCTGGATGCCCATCCGCGAACCGTGCCATCAATGAATTGCAGGATGCGCTGCTCTCTCCGGGGGCCCAGAGGCACATGGACCCAGCAGCTGCTCCGATCCAGAAGCGCCCTGTTGCCACGTTCACGACAAACCAGCCCACGGGTGCCTCTCAGTAATCAATAGGGAGCATTGCTTAGCTGAAAATGAATCCTGGCCGCTTTCACTCAGCCCCCCCACCCCCCCCCCCCCGTGTAGAGCAGTTCAGGACTCCATAAGCCAAACTACCTGGATAAATCCGGATTGCTTACCTTGCAGGCAAATGGCTAGGCTTGCCACTCATTTATTTAATACAGTCCCTTCTCTCTGTGGGTGTCCTACATATTTGTAGCAGCAGAAGACAGATCCCCTGGTTATTTTTGAAGCTGGCACAACCCTTGGAACCAAACGTATCACTTTATACCTCTGTAGCAGAAGCATAGCCTCTGGGGACATTCCCACTCCTACAGGCAAAGCCTGATGATATATCTCATGAATGGCATGTCATATAAAATTGACTTTTAGCAAGTCAAACTGCTGGTCCATCTAGCTCAGTGTTTCTACCCTGGGCTGGTCCACATGGTCGAAACAAGCCACAGCTTGTTGTGCCAAATGAACCTGGGTAGCATGGCTTGTTGTAGAGGTAAAGAAACAGCCCTTCAACAAGCCATGGTATCTAGGTTCAGATGGCACAATAAGCTACAGCTGGGCAGTGATTATGCAAATCTCACTTGGCATGTGCTGCTGGTGTGCATAGCACCTTACGGGGAGCCACAGTGGCTTGTCTGGATCCTATGAACTGGGTCACTGACTGGCAGTGGCTCATCAGGAGGCTTTCCCAGCCTTACCTGGAGACACAGAGGACCAGTTGAACCTGGGACCCTCACAGCAAAGCATGTGCTCTCAGAAGCAAGTCCCCTTAATTTCAATGGAGCTACCTCCCACATACGTGTGCACGGGATTGCAAAGTTTCAATCACATTTTTCCTGCTTCAGTAACTTGAGTGGGAAAGCTGTGCTGACTGCAAAATCTCTGTATATATATTTAAAAATTTTTCTTCTGCTTTCCATCCCGCAACATTTATAAAATGACACATTCCAGACTAAAAGGTGCCCCTAGGATCAATTGGGAAAAGACCAAGTTGGGACATACCCCAGTAGGTCAGCTAATCCAGAACTGCAGTTTCATCCAAGTGACTGTGGCCAAGCCCTAATTTTATTTAAAATTTAGTTTTATTCTGAAAACCAATGCCAGACAATGGTAGTAGTGTAGCTAAAAGCCTGCCTACGGTATTTTTTAATGATGAGTCAGTCCAATTACAGCCATCATCTAACTTGGCTCCGTTCCTTGAGTAAAATACCCATGTTGGATACTTGTTCAGCATTTTCTGGAAAACCTCTGAGGAGAAACATCCCACAACCTTCCTTTGGGGAGCTTTTTCTCTAGATGAGGCTGCCTTCCACTCAAGAAGTTTCCCTGTGAGAAATCTGCATTCCTGAAGTTTAAACCCATTGTTTTCTTTCTCCTTCTGACAAACAGCAGTTTGCCTTTCCAATATCTTCTTAAGTCTAGAGCCTCACTCCCGCTGTGTGATCACCAAACCAATCATTCCTGAGTGAGCAGGCCTCCTGTTTTCAAAGCACCTACTCCAAAGTAAAGAAAGCTGCAGCACAGTCCAGTGAGAGTCCTTGAATAAGGTGCATTGAGAACTATAGGGCTCGGGATTAATGTTTAACGAAAGGCTGTGATTGTTTCTTGCAGCGGGGTGTGGTCTGGCAGTTTCAGTCCAAAGGCATTGTTGTTTGACCTGGTCAGGACTGATTCCGTCCCCACCCCCGCAACCCGCCACTCCCGCCATGTTGTCCATTCTGGGCAACTCCTGTTCTGGCTCTGTGCCCCCTGCTGGTGGCTCGAAAGAACAACGGGGCTGTAGCCGGCATCAGCATCCGGGGTGGAGGCAACCAAAGAAGCAAGAGGGAGTTCATCTGGTTTGCAGGCCTTTTAAAGTATAAACTATCCTTTAATTATTTGTTTGTGGAAAATGTTCAGGGGGAGCACAGAAAATTTAGGGGGCACTCCCCCAGCCTACCTCTGGCTACAGGCCTGAGTAATGATACCACGCTACACAGCAGAGTACTTGCAAAACCTCTTCTGTGTGCAGAAGTGGTCCATGGAAAAGGCATTGGGAAACTGATGACAAGGTATCCTCTTACAATCCCTAAAGAAGGGGAAATGCCCCACCCAATGTATATATTTGCATATGCAAAGATACACTGTTGAATTTGTTACTGTAATATAAACAGAAATATAGCAAATCTACTGGTCGTGATCATAGTGGGTGTGCAACGATTCTGGTGGTTCTGTAATTTTGAACCAGAACTGGACAGAAGAGCATTCAGCTAGGAGTCCTCAGACAGTTCTTCAGACGGGGCACTGTCCTCTGTAAACAAGGACACCCACACCTAAGGTGAGCACGGGAAGGGTTTGACCGCCTCAGGAGGAGAGCAGGACCCATTGGACGGTGGCTTGCCTGCAGGCCAGGGTGCAGAGCGTTCTCTGTATGCAGGCCCCTTCTAAAGCCTTCTCCTGGGATCCCAGCCTGGCAGTACCATCCCCAGCAGGCGACACCGTGCCTGCCTGCCTCTCCTAGGGCTGCCTGTCCTCCTCTCAGCCCTGCTTGCCTCCGAAGAGCATCAACAACGCTGTGCCTTTGAAGTGCCTCCCACCGGTTCCCCCCCTTTCTCATCCACTTGCCACAGCAGCTGCCTGCCCTTTGCTCTGCTGAGGTCAGAGTGCTGGCTTAGGGCGATGACTGGCACATCTGCTGCTATCTGCATGGCCCGAAAGAAAGTGAAACGAGGGTGTTGTTTTTGCTGAAGCACTGGGAGGAGGAGGAGGAGGAGGAGGAGGAGAAGCCATGCAATGTGAGATGGTGTTCCTGATCGTGCAAGAGGAGGACACACTGGGCTCCACACTTGTTCTCTTTGCAGCTCACCGGCTGTGGGAGAGAAAAAGGTTTTCAACCCTTGTTCCAACCCTTATGTGACCAGTCACAGCTATTTGGGAACGATGAACTATTCCGATTGTTAGAAGTAGAAATCAATGGCTAGGCTGCTGCAGCCGTTTGACTCCTTTTGCCTCCTGATCGTCCTCTGATTTATGTTCAGCTCGCCCAAGAAGGAAAGCCAGAAACATTCAGTTACATGAGATGAGCACTAAATACTATCACAAGAGTTGGCAACGCCAGTATCGCGCCATAATGATGTCATGGTGCATGGAAATAACATCGTCTTCCAGTCTGCTGCTTGGCAACGCGAACAAAGTGCTCGTTAAACACTTATGTTCAACAAGGAACAGCAGATGGGAAACTTTGGATGAACAGAGGGAAAGCTGCTTTTTACCGCTTTCGGACTGTTTCCCAACTTTTGCCAGTAGGAAAACAGTAGCAGAGTGTCTTCTGGGCCGAACCCTGCTGCCCCGACAAGCAAGGGCTGGGAAAGAGCACAGGAGGCTCCCTGTGTTAAGCGGATGTTTTAAAGAAAATATGTTTATTTCAGTAATTGCTAAGCTAAAGGTCAAATGCCTTCTCCTATTAAATCAGGATTTAATAGTACTGTTACTGATATCCATATTAGGGCAGTGACAGGCAGGAGGGGAGAGACTCAGAACAGAAACCAAACCACACTTGATTCTTAAAATATCTGAGCTTTTTCAAGCACACCCATGATTTGGGGATCTGGCTTGCTAATAGTGTCTCCAAAGCACTGGCTGCCCTGCTTAGCTCTTGGCAACACACAGCACTGCATAGGTAGGAATAGCTGTTCTGCTTGAGTGATATGCATCTGGTCCAGGCGGGCTGACCTACCACCCAAATATCAGAGAAAGGCAGAGGGGGGTGGCTTTTTTTCTGGCAAAGCAGCCTCAGGAGGCATCATTTTGAATGGTGGAATGAGGGGGTGCTTAACCATTCCCCTGGTATCCATTTTCTGCTCAAAACCCCTCAGTAACTGAGGGGGTGGGGAGAGAATTATGTATGTGTTTGAATGGAAGCAGGTAAAGGACCCAATCCTACATGTGTTGGCATGTCATGAGCAGAGCTGGCTGGAGCCAGGGGTCAGACTAGATGGCCCGGGAGACCCCTTCTGATTTGCTCTGTTGCTAGAACCAGTCCTGCAATTCCTAGCATTCTCCAGCCAGCATTGCTGTGAATTGCAGAACATTTTCTCTCTACATGTGCATAGGCTTGTACCCTAACTAGCCTGTCCTCTAACTGCTCCACTCAAAGTCACAGCTTCCTGAGACTGCTGGTGTTTTAGTCAAAAAATAATTGGAAATTGGTGACACCATATGATATGTAAGATGTAGTTTGCCCCAGAAACCTAAAACTGATTCTTCTGGGAGCAGGGAACTTGGGACCGGCTTGCATTACTTTGGCTTCCCTATAGATATGTGGGGGATCTGTTGTTTAAATGGAACTACTGAAGGAAAGCCGGCTGAAGCTCATTCCTGCAGGATTATCCACTAGGCCCTGCATTCTCTCACACACTCTGAACCTTCATCTCCATCCCAATGGAGAGTGGAATAATAATACAGGGTGACAGAGATGTTAAAGCAGTGTGCAGTCATGGTCAGGCTTTCACCCCCCCCCCATCCTCCGCAAGTCATTGGGGGGTGAGTGGGCCCTCCCTGCTTGTTTACACTGAGTTGTCCAAATCAAACAAATTCCATCCAGCTTGAGAGGCTCCCCTCCCACTGCCCCTCTGCAAACACCAGGCCTTGCCTGCCCAGCCCATCTTCCCTCAGGGGCTCTGTAGAGAGCAGGATAGCAAACCCAGCCTGCTTAGCTTTCTTTGCCTCTGTGGACTGGATGCCAAAAAGGGTCAGTTTGCAAAAGTACCAGTTTTGGAAGTTACTTCCAGTGGTGACCATCAGCTCCTTATGCTGAGCTGGGACTATCAGCAATGCTGAACTTAACTTTGGCTTTGAAAACTGGACAGAACTCCTTGTGAAGAACTTGGAGAAGCATCTGCTTGCCTGCCTGCCTGCCCCTCCATGTGGTATTCACTCCTTCTGTTCCTCTTGCCATAGCATGGCTCACTCATGGCTAAGTAGCAGGTACAGAGCTGCAGTCTTTCAGTTTTCTGTCCTCAGAGCATTTGAGCCAAGCTTAGTCCTAAGCTGCCTGCCATGGGATGGTGATGCCTGGGGTTGAAGACAAAGTCTCATTCCATGGCTGCTCCAGAAGTGTTCCCTCCTAAGGTCTGTCCATCCACATGTTGCCTGCGTCTGCCAGTTTGAATCTGGTGTGGTGCAGCAGAATGGAAGAATTGCCATCTGCCACATCCTTCATTGCCACCTCATCCCATGTAACAAAGGAAAATGTCTTAAGAAGCATGTGTACTTGTTCCTTTGCCTGAATGCATGCCCATTTAAACTTGACTTGTATGTTGAGGATAAAAACAGAAGCCATATGGTAACATAAACTGATCAAAGAGATGTAAAATAGATATAGGGTGATGCGAAATTAGTGTTACGCATTCATACTTCATACTAAAGCACCTAGCCATGCAGAAAAGATCCTTTCCCCTTGCTGCACACATCTCAAGCACAGGTCAGGCCTAAAAAGCTTGATATAGTTAGGCCTATGTTAAAATTCCTTGAGATTTCACTCTTCTCTTTTAATTCAGTCTGGCCCCAAATATATCATCCCACATAATTGCTGTGTTCTGCAGACCACAGCTGCAGTATAATTTTTGGATGTCTTGCTTACTTGGGACTGTGCCATAAAGAATGAGTATAAAGAATTGAATGATAAAGAATGTACCAAGCAAGGGAAGAATGAGGAAACTAGATGTATTTGGGGAATCTTAATACTGCACTCTGTCCTCATAACCATCCTTGGACAGGATGCTGAAGGACCTCTTTGTGGTTCCTAACCATTCCACAAAGGACAATGACTTCAGTGAAGCAAAATATTCACAGGATTCTCTGCAAAGCTAATGTTTTCCTGTAATTTGGTGATCTATAGCATGCTTTCTACCACAGAAAATCGTTGTTATGGGACAGAAGGCAAATCTCATAAGTAAGTCAGTAAATAAATAAAGGAGTTGTGCAAATGCACTCTTACAATTGAAAGAAAAGAGCCAGCAAAGCAGGACATCCAAAATTTTCAAAGATTTCATTGGTTGCTGGAAACAATGGCCATTGATGGCAGGATAAGGGAGTTAATGGCCATTACGTCAAAGGCCATTGATGGTAGGACAAAGGGGATTAATTAACACATTTCCAGGGGACTCAGGCTAGGTCTCATCAGGGCTGCCCTTCTATTAGACAGGGGAAGGGACATAACACCATCATACAGTGCCTGCTTTAAATGCAGAAGATCCCACTTTCGGTCTCCTGTATCTCCAGTTAACAGGTGTGGCTTGCATGTGATGTGAAGGACCCTGCCTCCTGCCAGCCTGGAGAGCTGCCACGATGAGAATAGATGACACTCAGTTAGATAGCCCTGCTTTGCAAAAGCCTGTATGTAGCAGGCAGCCGCATGTTCTCAGGGCTACAAGCAAGGGAATGAGTAAGCTGATTTTGAATCAGTTTTGGTTGATGTGACATCCCAACCTGGAACTCTGGATTGTTGAAAGATTTGTTGTTAGGTTGAACCCTGGGATATTTAACCCTACAGCAACCCAGAGTTCTGAGTTGTGGCATTACATCAAATAACCCAGAAACTGAGTATTCCAGGGATAGACAGTGGAAATTATGACTGTGTGGGTTCATTCTCTTGCTTGCAGCTCATCAAGAATCCACACATTTACATTATGTGAAAACCAAGTTGTTGCATGACATGGTATAAGACAGCTTCCTATCCCTCAGCAGAGACCTTCGTGAGAAAGGGGTGTGCACATTTCCCAACTACTCCTCTCAACTGCTCATGACTTTGTGAGGATAGACAACATAGGATTGTCGTGTGTGTGTCGTGTGTTTGTCAATATTCTGCTCCATCCTCACTAGTTACCTTTTCTCTTCAGGGCTCCTGATACATATCTACCTCAGCCAACACGAACTTGAAGACTCAGGAAGGGCAAAGAGAGGAGAAGCTGTTGGAAAGACAAATTGAGGACTGGTGTGTGTGGAAGGCCCACAGGAAATGATTAAACAGCCTCTACTGCTTTTCCACTGCAAATATGGCCCTGTCTTAACGTTGTTTCCACCCCACACTTTTTATTAAGTGGTGTGAGAACTTCTTTATACACACTTCCATATAACTGTGTAGTTTGACCCTGAGGTGACTAATTTCAAGAGATAACCACTTTCACAGGCACTGTGTCAGCAGAAATGGAAAGAGATAACATTTGCCATGACCTAGAACACTGAATGATAACTGCAGACTCAAAATAGGAACCATGTACCTATTTTATTTATTTTATGTGCAATTCTTGCTGTTCCATATTCATATTTATTCTAACTGCTCTTTCTTATCTTGACTGAACTTCACAGATTTGCAAGGATTGGACCCAGGCTGTTGTTTTGCAGTATGGAGGGAAAACAAACACCTGTGGGGAGGTTTGACACAATGGACTCAGCAGCAATCCTTCCAATTTTTTTGTTCACACTCTTGTGGCTCCTCAGGGAACACAGCCAGGAGCATTTTGTTTGCAGCATGGAGTGCTGCCCTTTAGAGACACTGGTCTGAGAGCTCACTTGTGCGAGTATGGGAATTGGAAAGCATTATCACTGGCCACAGGAATCATTTGGTTCATTTGCTATTACCAGCTGTCACCAGCTGGCTATCCAAAGTTAAAACGCCTCCCAACACACTTGCTGAGCTGGGAGGTTGCGGGGGCGGGAGGGAGCAGGGGCAGTTGGCTAGGTGAAAAAAAAGTTGTAAGTTACTGCTTTTTTGCTCATCCAAGATAGCAAAATAAGCAACAGGTTAAAATGGCAGGAATGGACACCTCCAGTCCAGAGCAACTGAAAAAGGATGAATTATAGATTCCATTCTGATACCGAATCAGGATTCAGGTTCATGCCAGTCTGTTTCCAGAGCCAATTCATGGTGCAACAGAGGTCACGGCCTCATTCTGATTTAGACCCTTTGCCCATCTAGCGCTGGACTGTTGACAGCGTCTGGCAGCAATGGCTCTCCAGGGTTTCTGGCAGCCAGACCTGGAGAATCCAGGGATCACACCTGGCAACAGCTGTACAGGAAAATCCATGCTTGACCTACAACCCTCTCCCAAGGTACTGATGGTCACTTTTAAAGCTGCACTGTTCCTCCCAGAGCTTCCATTGTCCCCCACCTTGCCTGTCTCTGCTTGAAAGGGGTCCTTTTTCACCCCTTTCAAGCCTTTAATTGATGGCTGCTCAGGGGTTCCCCCCCCCCCATTTATTCATGGCTCTTCTTTGGTTTTGGCTGCTACTCCTTCAGATTCAAACTTCTTTTCAAGTTTCATTGTTGCTTTTGTTGCTTTATGGATTTGTTATATTTTCAACAAATGTGTTGTTATCATTTTAATGCCATCCTGTGAGCTGTTTTAGGCACCTCCATTTGAGTTGAAATATGAGATACAAACAAATACTAGACAAATACTATGATGAGTATTTTATTTCATTTTATTTCTATACTGGCCAACAGGCAAAACTCTCTGGGCAGTTTACAATAACCCATGAAATGCAGTAAAGATATAATAGCAGGTAACAATAAAAGCATCATAAAGTTTCACTATGAGATATAAACACTACATTTAAAACCAAATTTAGACAATAGCTAGCCCAAGTTAAAGCAATAATAAATGTACTCATGGGCTGAAAAGAGTGGGGTTGCTCTCCTTTCAGATCACAAATTCTGCAGCATGAGTGGGGTCTCAGAGCAACAAAAGGATGCCATGCTGATCAAAGGGTGGCTCTGTCTAGCCCAGTAGATGCAGGCTTGGGCTGGATGGTGGACCGAAGGGTGAAGGCCTAGCGGGATGTCCACCAAGAGCCTCTGTGTCCAATTAGCCAAAGCGAGGAGCCCAGGCTGTAGCTGCAATGACAGGAAATCAGCAGCAAAGTGTTTACTATGGGGAGGATTAGGGCTGTTTAACCCCAGGCTCATACATTTGCCTAGTGTTTTATGACAGTCTTTAAAGGGCTCTAATGAGGGTCACAGCCACTTTATGGTGTTGCTGGCAGTGATAACACCCAGCTAATTACAGCAGCAATTTGCAAGCAAGCTGGCTCCACCACAGGGACACTTCTCAGGATAGCAGATACATACCAGGGAAGCTGGACCGGGAGTCAGTGCCAAGGGAGGGATGTGGGGTGGAGGTAGGCAGAGGAGCAACTTGATCTCCAGACGGATTGTCCCTCTTGTCTTTGTGGCCACTCTTTCTCAGGCAGAAAGAAATGATATGGGCTAGGCCTGCCAGGGTAGAGAGCCATGCTCCCTGCATGTGTTGTTTCAGACTACAACTCCCATGAGTCCAGCCAGCTAGCCTAGTCAGTGGTCAAGGATTGTAGGAATTGTGGTCCAAACATCTGGAGGGCAACAGGTTGTCTGCTTCCTGGGCTAGTGAGTGAGATAGCTGCATATTAGAGCAGAGCTAACATTTGCTGGGGTTCAGTGCTGTGTAGACTTGCAGTATAGGCAACAATAAGGCAAAAGGCCAGTGGAAGGTGTGGGACAGTGGAAGACGCAGTGCTAATAGCAAAGCATATAAATGGAAATTAATGAAGACGCATAAGACCTAGACCCACGCTGTCCATGCAGCACAATGAAGACGTGAAGTCTTAAGGAGCTGGGTGCACTATGCCAACTGAAACTGCAAATGGAAAAATCAGATGTTGCAGGATCCTGTATCTAAAAAGCAAGGCAGAATAACAAAAACAACAAAGCTCCTGCAACAAGCAGAAGAGCAAAACAGACAGGAGTGGGCTGGGAGAGGCCAGACCAGGTCAGTGGCAGAGCCCAGGTTTTGCATGCGAAAGTTCCAGATTCAATTCCTGGCATCTGCAGTTAAAAGGACTGGGTAGGAACTAGGTGATGGGAGAACTGCTACCAGTTGGGGATAATTCTGACTTACATCGACATATCATCTCACCGGCTGTAAGGTGGTTGCCTCTGGGAATCTTTAGGGTTAGGGTTGGCTGCAGTCTCCAGTGGCAGGTGGGAAATAGATTCTCTCCATCACAATATATGGTACCCTGTTTTTGGGGTGGCCTGCCCTTTACCCAACTAGCTTTGTAAAAGACCAGCTGTTGTTAGAAAGAGAAATGTCCAGAATGGGTTTGTTGCTATGGATCAACAGATGTTCCTGCATTTTGGGACCTTCTTCATTCTAGGGTAGACAAGAGGACTCCCGTGGTGAGCACTTGCACTGCAGCAGTTAGCACTATAGTGCCTGCTGGGCATAGCTGGGAGATTGATTGAATTTCTATACCACCCAGTAGCAGAGGTTCTGTGGGCAACTGACAAAATGAACTAGAACTCTTGGTTTGTAATTCCCTTTGTCTGAAATTGCATTCTTCTTTCTGTCCCTCAAGTTATTTCTTTTGTATGCAGCCTGATGTCTCATTACTTACCTGCTTCTTCCTTCTGTCCCATCCTCACAAGCAATGCCATTCCTCATATTCTCTCTATATTATTAAAATTATTATTACTACAATACATTTATATCCCACCATTTCCCCCTGACAAGTTTCTCTCTCACACCATCTTATTCACAGTCATGTGAGGTAAGCAAGTCAATAACCCACCCAAAATCACCCAGTGAGCTTCATGGCCAGTGGGGACCAAAACCTGGATCTCCCAAGTCTCAGTCCAATACTATTCTTGTAAAGTAGAATGCAAGCTTCTTTGGGCTACATTCTGTGTAATTTCCATACATTTGCTGATAACTGAAGACAACAGATATTTTGGGGCAGTTCTGGTCATATAATGATTGGTGACCTTGCAGTACTATATGATAATGAGCTAAAGCAGCTTTTCCCAACCTGATACCCTCCAGATGTCCTACGCTCCAACACTCATCATCCACAGCCAGCATAGCCAGGCCTGTAGTGATGGCAATTGGGATCCAACACACTTCACTGTTGGCAGCCTAGAAACAGTTTTTGTTCTGATCCGACACATCTGGAGGACAGCAGTTCAGGGAAGACTGAGCCAAGCACCCGGTGGATGGACAGATGTGCACCACGTCCAGTACAAAAGGACAGTACCTGCAGAACGTGGCTGAGTGTTTGTGGTTTCAGGACAGGAGTTGCAGTTCAAGTGATATCAAGTAGCACTGCTTACATTTCAGGTTCTTATTGCTTTGTGCCAGATATCCCACATGCAGTGTGCCAAAGAAACAGAAATACGTTGGAATGTTGCAGCCACGAGCATCATGGTTGCTTCTTGGGTCCGCTGCTGAACTTCCACCCTTTTTGCAGAGAGACCAACAGTAGTGGGCCAGAGGCCCATGAAGATTATCAGGCTCAGAGGGGCCCTCTGTGCTGCCGGAATGTCTGATAACAATAACAAAGCATTGGCCACATATTACAGTGCTTTGTGCATGTCAGACACGCACTTTGCAGAACACAGCCAAAACTCACTTTGCTTGCCAACAGAGAGCTTGCATAGATAACTCTCCTATCTAACATCCAGGGTTGGGACATTTCCCTAAATAGGGTTTCTATTCTATTCAGAAGAGAGCAGAGCCTATACCCACTGTGTGTCTGCACATGAGAAAGAGGAGGTCCTTGATTTCAAAGTAATTGTAATGCTCTGCATCAGCTTTTGTTTGGGGAGTGGCATTAACTGTATTGTGGCAATGCCAAAGAGGTTTAGGCAGCATAAGACCTTCTATGCCAGTTCCTCAGCTGAGGAATGCTGAAGCCAGGCCAGGCCCTGCTTCAGTCCTTCCCACTGTAACTCTTTTCTGGATCCCATCACTGACCTTGTGTTACCTGACCTTGACCCATCCGTGCCCCCTCTCTGAGCCTCAGTTTATGTTCAGTCCCACCCTCTCCGCCTTTTGCCTGCATGATCCTCTTGAAGCAGGGATTGTATTTGGCTTTCTTTGTAGCACGCAGCGCTGTGCCACTTGAGTGCCAATCTCAGCGGAGGCCCCTCGGAGCTGCCATAATGTTTGTTAATAATAATAAAGCGCCACTTGTGCTGAATTGCTTTCTGTGTGTCAAACCCCCACCGGCAAAGCACAGCACTTCCTGTGGGATCAGAGCAAACCCCGCCTGAGCTGGAATTGCCCCCAGGATAATGTATGTGCTTTCATGAATGTCATTTGCATAACCTGCGGGGTAATTTGCATTGTAAATACCGATTGCTCTGTGGCAACGGAGAGGGGAGTGGACAATGCGCGGAGGAGAACAGCTACATTGGAATGCAGGAGGCGGCCCGAGGAGGCGGCCTGCAGCTTTGCTGTCCTGACGCGGAGGAACTTCCTGAAGCAAACAAGTCCTGGAGATGAATATGAGCACATTATATGCTTCTCTGCCTCTGTTATTTCTCTGCCTAATTACACAATCCCCTTTGCCAAGTATCCATGTCCATCAGGCAGCTGCTGCAGTTGAGGACCCACATCAAGAAAGCTCTTCACTCCCACAAGGCCCGGAACTTTTGTTCTTTGAAAAGCAAGAACTTAAACCCGCTAGAAGCCGTTGCCGTCTCCGAAAGTGGTACCCAATGAATGAAATGATACCTCGGTGGGTGTGTGGGACTGGGGGTGGGTGGGCAGGCAGAGAGGTGGAATTTAACGCGAGAAACGAGCGAAATTTGGCCACGGAATTGTTTCAAAGAGCAAATGACGTGCAGATGCTTCCCTTGCGCTTGCCGAGTGATTCTTGTACAATTGAAAGGCTGTTTAAAAACAAGAAGCAGAGATGTATTGTTAAACTATGAGGAAGGGACAGATCTCCCCTCGGCCCATATGCTTAGCTTTTTAAAAAGAGAAGTGTGGGTCTGTAAGCCTACCCAAAAGTCAATATACTCTATCCTGGAAGGGTTTATTCGCCCCCTAATCCCAGAGGCCTACTCTTATTTGCTCAGTGGTGAAAGAAGGGCACTCTGATGACATGCACTGCAAGGCATTATTACGATTTCTTCATATGTTCCAGAGTTGAGGCCTGGCGCTAAGCCTTCTGGCCCCTTCAGGGAGGTAAATAGCTCACATTCAAGCTGGAGGGTCTAGTGAATGGGGTGTTATTTTATTCCCCCTCCGCCAAGGTGTCTCTTTAGATAAAATCACAGGGCCACTTTGCACATGGAAGGCAAATCTGTTTAGAAATTAAGGTAACTCTCATTGGAGATTGCTGCATGTGTTAGCTGTGCCAGCAAGGTGCATACCCCAAACACCTGGGATGGAAAGCTACAAATGGGCTCTGTTCCTCAGGCCATGTATGTACCAAGTAGCAACCTGCAGGTAAAATTGCCATTTACTGCTATCAACATACATCTGCTAATTCACACAAGCAAAAGTAGCTTCTGTAGAAAAAAGTTGACTACAGCTCTCTCTCTCTCTCATACGGCAGGCTTTGTTTATTAGCAGAGCCACTAGTGGAGATAAGAGGGCCAGGAAACCCCAGGAGGAGAAAGGCAGCAGAAAAACAAGTGTGACCACCAGAGCAAGCCCATTCCAACAAGCCCAAAGGCCACAGCTACCTGGGGAATGAAGAGCCAAAGCTAATCCCCCATTCTGGGAGCCCATTGATATGGAGAGCTTGGTTGAAAGGAAAGATGCACCACAGATGAGGCCCAGGAAGAATAGCTGGGAGAAGTGGGGGATGGCCAGTTACTTTGGAATGCAAGTTTGTTTGGATGTGACTTCCTTCTAAGGGAGAGGCTTAATCAGCAGTTTCAATAGCCTCCTATTCACCATGGAAAACTGGGTTGGGAGATGGCTGCTGTCCATTAATTAGCCATCTTGGGAACCTAGACAGAGTTACCCCTCTGTTAACATTTCTCTGACAAACTGGTGCACTGCCTTACTTGCGTATTGCATTGAACAGGCTGTCCCATTACTGCCTCCATCTGGAGCCCTTCTTAAGGCCAATTTGCCAAGGCCAAAGACACCGTGAATGGATGAGGATGGCAAAGACTACATTGGCAAATTACTTAAGGGCACATTTCCTGCTGTAGTTAGCCTACAAGCAGATATTTTCTTCTCAAAGGCTGGATTGATCCCATCCACTTAAGTCCCTTATGCACAGCTACATGGGAATGCATACAAATTGATGGTCTGTTGCTTGGTCATTTAGAAAGAGTGATGAGGCAAATTCCTTCATGTGGATAACCTTCCTCACATTGCAATAACATGCACAGACACTTGGCTCCTCCAAACAGTTTCTGGCATGAGAGAGCTTCAGGGTAAACTGCTGCTGGTTTTTGTTCTTTATAAAAGATGGCTGGGGGGGGGGGCATGGGGACTGAGGATGCTCCATCCTCACACTATCTGCCTTTGCAAATATGCATTTGAATCCCTGTTGATTTCTTCTTGTTGTTATGTGCCCCCAAATTGTCTCTGACTTACCACCACCACCTAATGAATGAGTGCCCTCCGAAATGTCCTATCCAGCTCTTGTAGATTCATGGCTGTGGCTTCCTTTATGGAGGCAATCCATCTCCTAGTTGGGCTTCCTATGATTGTCTTCTCCAGGAAGTTTTGCCTTCTCATGATATGCCCAAAGTTGTCATTTTTAGTTCTAGGGAAAGCTCTGGTTTGATTAGATCTAGGGCTCACTTGTTTGTCTTTCTGTCAGTCTGGGGTATTCAGAAAGCTCTCCTCCAGCACTATGTTCTGAATGCATCAATTTTTTTCCTTTCGGCTTTTCTTCGCTATCCAGCTTTCACACCCATACATGTTGTTGTTGTTCTTAGTTGCAAAGTCGCGTCCGACCCATTGCGACCCCATGGACAACATTCCTCCAGGCCTTCCTGTCCTCCACCATCCCCCGGAGTCCACTTAAGCTCGTACCAACTGCTTCAGTGACTCCATCTAGCCACCTCATTCTCTGCCATCTCCTTCTTCTTTTGCCACCTATTCTTCCCAGTATTAGGCTCTTCTCCAGGGAGTCCTTCCTTCTCATTAGGTGACGAAAGTATTTGAGTTTCATCTTCAGTATCTGGCCTTGACTGGTTTGATCACCTTGCAGTCCAAGGGACTCGCAGGAGTCTCCTCCAGCACCACAATTCAAAGGCATCAATTCTTTGGCCCTCAGCCTTCCTTATGGTCCAGCTTTCACAGCCATACATTGCAACTGGGAAAACCATAGCCTTGACTATGCGCACCTTGCTCATACATAATGGTTGGGAATAGAATGGGCGGATGATCTTGGCCATGGTCTCCTGTGAAACATCCTTACACTTGATTATCTTTTCTAGTTCCTTCATTACTGCCCTTCCAAGTCCCAGTCATCTTCAATTTTTTTAGCCACAGTTTCAATTTGAATTGATGACTGAGCCTAGTATATAAAATCTTTCACCATTTCAATTTCTTCATTGTTAACTGTAAAGCTGTGCAATTCTTCTGTGGTCATAATTTTAATTTTCTTAACATTCATCAGCAGTCCTGCTTTTACATTTTCTTCTTTCAGTTTCATCAGGAGTGATTTCAACTCACTGGTGCTTCTTGCCAGTAATATGGTATCATCTGTATATCTTAAATTATTTATGTGTATTCCTCCATCCTCTGCTTCTAATTCAGCTTTTTATGATACGTTTTGCATACAGACTGAACAGATAGGTAGATAAAATGCACCCTTGTCTGGTACTTTTGCCCATGGGAAACCATTCTATTTCTTCATATTCTGCCCTAACAGGAACTTCTTATCCACGATACAGATCACACATCAAGGCAGCCAAGTGCTGGTGCACACCCATTATATCAAGACCATGCATAGCTTTTTGTGATCCACACAGTCAAAGGCTTTGCTGTAGCCTGTAGTGATCCCAAAACTTTTTTGGGCTGCCACACCCTTTCCTCTTAGGCAACAACTCTAGTACCCCCACTCCTCTTCCCTTGTGTTAGTTCTATTGCTCTGTTGCAAATTTAAAACAACTAATCACTGCCCCCTGGATCTTTCCACCATGCCCAGGCGGCAGTATCACCCCCTTTGTGAATCACTGTTAAAAATATAGTCTGATCTTCTGAAATGCTTTGGTAAACTCCATTATCCAGCATATATTTGTGAGAGGATCACAAGTGCCTCTTCCTTTTAGGATTCCGGGCTGAACACCTGGCACTTCTCATTCCATATAAAGTGATATTCTTTGCTGCAGCACCTTGAGCATCCCTTTGCTCGCATGGAAAATTGGTACAATGGCCCTGTTGCTGCTCCAGTCTTTTGCATCTCCTTTCTTGGCAATTGGGATGCCTACTGAACATTTCCAGGCTATGGGGCATTGTTTTGTTTTCCATATTTGTTGGCATAGTTTTGTAGGATTTGGATTATTCTGCAGCCTAGAATAGTTCTATTAGTGTCCTCTCTACTCTTGGTTCTTTGTTCCTTCCAAGTGCTTTCAGAGTGGCTTTTAATGTCTAATATTGCAGGTTCTTACTCACAGGATTCTTCTTCAAAGACATCTCTCATCCTTTCAACTTTTCTGTATAGTTCTTCTGTATATTCCTTCCACCTTCTTTTTAGTTCCTCTTGGTCAGATAGTGTGTCCCCCTGTTTGTCTTTTAACATTCTTCTGGAAGAGCTTTCTTAGTTTTACTCTTTTGTTGTTCTCTTCCCTTTGCATTGGATATTCTAATGGTTCTTTTTGTCTTTAAGTGATAGTTGCTTAAAAGTTGCATTCAGGATTTTGACCCTATTTCTGTCACCTCTTACTTTTTTCCTTCTGCCTGTACTTAGCAATTGTGAGTGTTTTTTCTGTTGTCCATCTAGGCTCGCTCTCTCGCTATAGGAATTGTCTTTTGGCATTCTTCTCTAATAAAATCTAAGGTTTTATTAGAGTTCACAGTTCTTTTGGCTCATGGTCAATTTATTTGAGTAATGAAATCTGTTCTTTATGTGGACATTAAATTTCCCAGGGAGGTTACTTAAGTTGTATTTTTGCACTATGTTTCTGTTGGTGATCTTTATTAGCTTGACTCTGATTTGTTAAATTAAAAGTTGGTGGCCACTATTGCAATCTGTTCCTGGTCTTGTTTTGGAAGGGAGAATGTAGCCTCTCCACCTTTTGCTTCCAATTATGTAATCTGTTTGATTTCGGTATTGGACATCTGGTGAGGTCCATGTCTGAGTGGTTGCTTGAAGTATGTATTTGCAATGAACAGATGGTTGGCTTCACAAAATTCAATGAATCATTCTCCTGCTTCATTTCTTATCCTTAGGCCAAATTTTCCTACCACATTTGGTTCTGCTTTGTTTCCTACTTTTGCATTCCAGTAACCTAGGATTAGGAGTGTGTCTTGTTTTGGTTTGTTATCAATATCCTCTTGAACACCTGCATGAAAGTTTTTGATTTCTTCTTCAGCATCTGTTCTTGATATAGGCTTGAATCATGATTATGTTGATAGTTTTTTCATGAATCCTTACTGAGAGTATTCAGTTGGATTTTGCTTTATAGCCTCTTGCTGCCTGTGAGTTTGTCACTTCTGGACGAAAACAGTTTGTTTTCCAATTAGAAGTGTCCCATTCCAGTTTGCTCACACCAAGTACTGCAATGTTTAGCCATTCCATTTCTTGCTTTATGATTTCCAATTTGCACTGATTCATACTTCTCACGTTCCATGTCCCAGCTGTATGTATTTTACAACAATGGACTTACCTTTCACCTTTGTGCATGTCAGCCACTAGACTTCTCTTCAGCTTTGATTTAGTTGTGTCATTAGTGACAGCACCATTCATACATGTCCTTTGCTCTTCCCCAGTAGCTCATTGCATGCCTTCCAACCTGGGCGTCTCATCCTCTGGCACCATCTCTTCTTTCCTTTGCGAGTATTTCATCTTTGGATTTTCGAGGTCAGAAGATTCAGAAGCAGTTTACCATACTCTTCTTCTGTGCAGTTCTAACCAGAGTTAGTTTGAGCATTACTTTGTCTGCAAAAGAGCTGCAGCAGTGCTGCCCTCAACTACCATTGCTGCCCACTAGCTGCCCTTGTTGGGAAAATGTGGGTAAATCCTGTCTGAAAAGCATTACTCATGTGTGCCTTTGCATTGTGGGATCAAATCCTGTCTTCCTTCTCAAAACCAAGCTGTCCTTTCTCTCACCTTTAGCTGTAGGCTACAGTAGGCCATTTTAGCCCAAATATCCATTGTAAATAGTCATTGTTGGAATTCAGTTTACAATAATCTTTTGATAGCCCAGAGGGCTTCATGTGCCCTGATCATGCAGAATGTTTAGAGTTGAGATAAGGGTCTGAGCTTATCATGAATAGTTTCTAGTAGCTTCAATTTGCATGTCTGAGCAGACCTGGAGATGGGTTCAAGTTACTCAACTAAAGTGTCAATACAGACAATTATAAATATTGTAATCTCATTGTTACAGTGTGATTGACTGAGATTTCTTTATCTGTTCTGTATGTGGTGACCTCAGAATCTTATTGTAATCTGTATTCTGTCATCAATTGCCCTGTACCTGTGTACCTATAAATGCCCTGTAATGGTATTGAAGCTTTGCAGCAGAGTTCACCTCTGCCTGCCCGTTATCTTGAGTGTACCACGGGAACCTTGGGGGTAAAACAATAAAGCCTCAGATGGTCCGGACGCTTGGTCTTTCCCACGAACCCGAGTTTTATTCCCTCTTCTCAAATTGAGATTCCTGGATTCTGACACCCTTCAGGAGTTTCTCTCCCCCATCACCATTAGTGAGATCCTTTCTCTCCAGCTGATGTGACTGTTACTCCTGAAGAGAGAGGATGCATCTTTAGTCTGGAGCCTCAGCTTTGACCATTCCTCCTTGGGAGACCTTGCTAGAGAGAAGCCTGGCCTCCTGGAGGCATTGCTCTCAGCTTTAGTAACACTCCGAAACCTGCTCGCAATGTTAGGATGTGCATCCAAGAGGTGGATTATACAGGACTTTCTTAATAGACCTTAACAATAGAAAGTTTATTTCTAGTCATGTCGCTGTGTCGGTCCTTAAGAGATGAACACATTTTCTGATGACCTTCTGTGGACTTGAGCCCACTTTATCAGAGTCATCAAGTATGCTCCTCAGTTAGTGTGATCCTTAGTTGTCAGAAACTACGATTACTTCAGCCAGGTTTTATCCATCAACAGCAAAACAAATCTTGCCAAATCCAGATGCTTAAATTAAGGGATATTCTGGCGCTGCATTGCCTGGAAGCAAGACATTTCTTATGTTGCTCTGTGGAAATATGGCATACAGAAAACCTTTTTATCTTTCATGCGTGCTGATGTAGATTAAAGAGATCTATCCCAAATCTACTTTAACAAGACCAAACATACTTTAACAGGAGCAACTCAGGCTGAAAACTACCTGAAAACCACACCTATATTGTCACTGAAGTTAATCCTGACCACGTTCTGAGACGCTTGTTATTTTTTTCAGGGCTGATTTCTGCAATAAAAGAAGTTTTGTGGCCCTTTCCCCCAGCATAACATACGCTCCCTGCCCTGAAATTCATAGTTAGGTTACAGAGGGACTTGCAGAAAGAATCAGTTAGCTGTGTCCATCTGCAGCTGTCTGAGTACAGATTAACCATTTGCCTCCCAGGTACTGCAGCTGCTTCTAAATTCATGTTCCCATAATGATTTTTGGCTTACATTTCTGACAGGTCATCTGTGACATGTCTTCCCATTAACTTGCAGGGAACTGGAAATGCTTCGTGCAGTGTTCAAAGACATGTTGATCTCTTGGAGGGAGGGATCATTTTATGTTGCGTTTCTGCCTCTGCAACTGGGATAACCTGGCAATGTCTCACTGCCTGAGACTAGATCAGTGCAATTCTAATAGTCTTGTGCTTCATCAGACCAAAGGACTTAGCGGAATTAGCAGGTTAGCCCGTGTATTCAGTGGGACCTGGCTATTATGGACATCCCGAAGGAAGACAAAAAAAGTAATTATTTTCTCTTATCAGAAAAATGCAACGCAATAGTGAGCTCCACAGGTGCAGGATCCTGCCGTTTCCACACACACCCATTCCATGGGCTTTTGATTTTTCCCCACTGCTGTTTCTTCCGCCGAGCCCCACGTCCCGCGCCAGCTTCTCTGCCTCCGGAGGGCAACCTCCTTCCCACGACGAGCTCCTTGCGAGCTGGAGTTTAATGAGCGGTGTCTCCAGTTACCACCGCGAACAGAGAGGAAGCAAAGCCCCGGCAGAGAATGAACTGCATTTAATCCCCTTTGCCGGAGCTTTGGGTAAGAGAATTTAGCTAATGTGAGTGTGAAAAGGCCCTGGCGCAGGCGGCGGAGGGAGGGAACAAGGACGGAGGCGGGGCAGGGTCCCTGCGATCCTCCCCCTCGTGCCCGGCTCTTTTCGCGGCCCATTGTTGGCTCGGAGCGGGCCGGCTGGGCGCTGCGCGGGGGTGTAACCTGAGAGCTTTCGCTAAAAAGTCCCCGCGCCTGTTGCTGAAGCCGACAGAAGGCGCAGGAACCGGAGTGGCGCTCCGAGCGCGGCTGGGCATCTCGCTCCTGTTGGCTTGGGACGAGCCAGGCGCGGTGGCCGGTGCGGAGAAGCAGGCAGCGCTTCCCCGGGCGGATTATTCTTTGCGCGGGACGCGTCGCCGCTGGCGGGCTGCGCGGCCGGAGGACTGGAGCGTCACCGCCATCGCCAGCCGGCTGCCCCGCGAGGGATGGAGCCCGCGCCGCAGCACGGAGCGGCGGCGCAGCGCTAAGGCGGCCGGAGGAGCTGAGGTGGGTCCCCGCCCCCGGGGTGGGCGCCGCTGGGCACCCGGGATGGAAACGGTTCGGGAGGAGCCCCGATCGCGGATACACAGCGGCGCGGCGCCCTGGCGTTCAGCTCCTCAGGGGCTCTTGTCCACTCAGGGCCAGGAGGCTCCCCGGGCGTGGCGGGGCGAGGAGCTCCCTTCCCGCGGGGGTGATGAGGTGGACTTTAGCCGGGACACTCTGTAAATCTGTGACCAAAGTGTCCAGGCGCGCAGCTCCGGAAAAGCCCTTTGTCGCTTGGATTAAAGATTAAGCTGCCCTGTTTGGGCACAGTTCCCTCCCCTCGTACACTCGCATCACCACGTACACACTCCATTCCCCGCAAGTGTACCCCATACGCGCGCGCACACACACGCCATCGAAGCAAGAGGCACACTCGCGCCGTTCAAATAGACGCGCTCGCTGTTTGAACACGCACTCCGCGGGCACTGCGCTACATTTCCACAAGCCCAGCCCGAAATCCCATCTGAATAAACAGGGCCGAAACTAGTGCGCTTAAATCCCATGAATTTGGTGGGACTTAATCCTGTATCTGACTTTCTCTGCGCTGCACCCGGTGTATTTTTGTGCCACGGACTTGTATGTGCACATGGGCACACTCCGGACCTACAAATACTCCCTGCCTATTCGAAATTAATTACCCCAATTTCATTGTGTGCCATTCTCCTTCCATTTCTTGGTGCCCCACATTACAGCCAGGCTTTATGTTTGGAGACCTGGGCATGAACCGCTTCTTGGACATCTTCGTGGTCGCTACAGAAGTGTATGAGCAGGACGGGCTACTGAGATCTGTGGCAGAAGGGAACAGTTGTTGGAATGTTCCCGTGCTGGTTTGGAAGGATTGTTTCCAAAGGTCCTGTGGTTAACCCAAGGGGGTTCTTTGTCCAAGCAGGGCATGAGCTCCTGTAACTCACCTGGTGACCTTTGACCAAGAAGAGCTCTAGAGCATGGCATGATACCTCAAGCCAAGGTTTCACTTCCCTTAGAGTTAAACTAGTTCTTAGGATCAGAGCTGTAAAGATGACTCTGTGCAGCTCAGAAAATGTGTTCACTTCCATATCAACATCTTGTAATGTGGCCTTCTCATGTTTAATGATGGGCGTCCTTTTGGATGGTTAAACTCAAATACGTTAGATCATTGCATGTCTGAATGCATCCACTACTGGCTCTTTTCTTCCAAAGAGAATATCCAGCCACCAGCAATGGCTTCTGGACCAGATATCTTGGTTATTATATTTCTCCTTGTCCCAAAGATAAGTGATGGTACTTGAGGGTGTTGGGTGGCTGTGGATGTAGGGTACATGCTTGCAATGTGAATGGAAAACCAAAGGATAAAGGAGTGACCCATCTCTTTCCTCTTTGATGTAGGGCTTGACAGTCCAACTTGGAACTAAGGGAGAAGAAGAGACAACAGGATGACAGCCCTGTTTCACGTGCTTCTCAGGTTCCTAGCAGTGGCAACAACATGTGCGTGGCCAGCAGCTTCCACAGAAGGAACCATGGAGCCAGGTAAGAGTCACTGGAGAAAAGGGCACTGCTGATGGGAAGAAAGATTAACAGTCTTTCCCAGTGAGGTTTCCTCCAGATGTGCTATGGGAATGGTGGGAGTTGAGGATCAACATATCTGGAGAGTTCTAGGTTAGAGAAAGCTGGATTAAGGTGTTTTGGGGTGCAAGAGACAGGAACCCAGATAGAATGGTTGTGTGATGGCAACTGATATATAGAGCCCCTTTTGTTTTCAGAGTATGTGTATGATATTTCATTGAGTTTGCTGGGACAAGAGAACTCTGGGTTGCAGAGGAGTTACTCTTTCTAGCTGAGAGGCAGTGGCTTGCCAAGACTGCATAAAAAGAGTGGAAGGGTGGAAACCAGGCAAAGGTGGAAACCAGAAGCAGCTCTTCAAACCCTGTTCAGATTACTTGCCTAGGCTGATTTTATGTCATGGTAGCAACAACAGCTCAATATGTTGCAAGCTTCCTTCCTTAACGTGTGAATGCAGCATTCCCTAAACTGCTGCTCTCTGGGTAGGTTGACTGGGGAATTGCAGTCTCCAAAACATCTGGCACACCCTAGGCTGTGCTAATACAAAGACGTCTCACTATGCAAGCAGCAGATCCACCATAGATACAGTTGGCATAATCTCAGACTCAAAAGTATATTGCTTACAATGCTTGGATCTGCCAGGCTTCTTCCTTCCCACACATATGGGTGAACAAAGCATGAACAGTGCTGTGGAAATGGCTGTAGAGCAGCAAGTATGGTTTCTAAGTCAATCTTTATTTATTTGACTCATTTTCCACCTAATTGGTGTGAGGGCCCTCTAAGCAGATTACACTCAGTTAAAACGTATCCCAACAATAACAATAAAACAAGCAGTTAAAATGCAAACACAGAGACAATAAAAATATTTGCTTTGGTAGAGAGTACTTGCATTGGCAGGACATTGTGTATGCAGTACTTCAGGGATGATCAGAAGGTTGGGAACTACTGGTCAATCTCTAAATGATTTCTATTAGATCACCAAGGGGTTTTGACTCCAAACTGTTTTGCAACAAGAACAAATATATTTATTCTCCCACTTCTAAATTAGGATATTTAGATTAGAAAAAGCTTGGAGCAGCAAGGAACCAGGAACAGTTTTTTACATAACTGGCCTGTGAGCTCTTCCAGCACTGACAACATATTCCTGGACTGAGCATGCGCTCAGAGGCACCCTTGTTCCTTAATGCTGGGTTCTTCTCTTCCTATCCACATCCCCTTCTAAGCCACTACATTGTAGTGGTTGATGGACCACAGAGTACTAGTCACAAAGTATTGCCCAGCTTTGGAATAGCAAAAGTGTTCATATAGGTGGGTTTTACTCATGCTATCCAACGTATAGGAAGTCTCTGATTCAAAATCATTATTCAAATTGCACAGTAGACAATTGCACAGTGAGACAAAATTTAAATGTGTATTTTCCCCAAGCTCTCAAAGGCATCTGTGCCAGTAACATTTTCTAGAGTAACCTGTCCGGGTGACCAAGATCTTGATGGGCCTAATTTCTTTTTCTCTGTCATGAGCATCTATGCCTCATGTGTTTCCCTTTTACAATCAGGGATAAGTAACCAATTCTTCCTTCAATGTACTTGTTATCTTGCTTCATGATGACTGATCATACTGATCTTTTAACCTGTTGATGATTTAAAAAAATGGGTAGGTACTACAGATTGAAACTAACTGCACTTCAGCCAAGTAGGGATGAGTGGATTGTGTATGGTAGGCTATAATGTGTGTATGTCACTATCCCACAGGGTTGCTATTGCTTACATAAACTGCTGAGTTTAAGAGTCTGTTGAAACATCTACAGTAGCTCTGGTTGTGGAGCTGTTGCTATGCAGCCAAAGATCATGAGATCAGTTTCAACACAGGGCTCCACTTATCTGTGAAACCATGTTATAAACATATAGTTTGGCATTTGAGGAATTGCTTACATTATATGGCTGATATCATCAGTTTCATTATGGTTGGTCTCACTGAGTAACCTAATTTGCCAGGGTTGCAGATGCTTTTGAATAGTTTTGGACTTCCAGGATTTCCTGGCAGGGCGAAGGACAGATTGTCATGCCAGGTGCTTGGCACCATCACTCATGCCTGAGAAAAGACATTTCTTCATGGTTGGCCCACCCACCGAACAGTTGGGACATTTGCAGTTTGTGCCAGCCAGCTGCTAATGTGCCCTGATTGCTGTCGTAAGAGCACTCTGATCACTCTAATTTCCCGCCACCACTTTATTCAGCTATCTGTTTTAAAGGCCTGAGGAAATATTGTGCTGCTAAGCTCAGAGCAAGCTGGGAGTTCCAAGGCAAGTGGCAGATGATGTCGGGACCAAAAAGTGCTGGTGTTGCGTCCCTGAGAGCCCTGGCTCCACTACAACATTGGTTTAAAGGTTATTGCAGGTTTCAAGTTGTTTTCTGCAATCTGCTCAAGTGAGCAGCATGCATACAAGAGAGGAAGAATTTGGGGCTTTCTATTTCTAGGCTTGCATCATGCGTCCTGTGGTAGATCCTACTTGTACATAGGTGAGCTATATTTGGTAGTTCTGAGCATGTCTGCTCATGGGATGCAAATCCACTGGAGATTTATTAAAAGTGGAAGGTGTTGGACATTTGCAAAGCATTGAATGCATGTGTCAGAATCTACTATTAGCAGGCAGTGTGGCTAGACCCCTTCCTCAGTTTTCTCTTAACTGGGATTCTCTTAACCAGTAGAGCTTTGAAATATCGTATTTGCTTCTGATTGTTGTATGCTTGCTGGAGGTAGCAGCTCTGTGAATGTCTTTGTTAGGATCTGAACTCTTCAACAAAATCATCCAGAAATCACCAAGTCTGTTTTGGAGAACGGACAGTGAAAAGAGGGCAATATGGTAGTTGAATCCTTCAGTCGCATCTTTCCAGGCCGCTGTTGGTGCAGTCCTATATATGTTTAGACAGAAAAATGCCTTTAAGTGCCTGATCAATGGTTCTCATAACTATTTAAAGCTCTCCATGGATGGAGGTTTCCTTCCTTTCCTATCAGATTGAAACCATTTTCTTATAAAGCCCTCAAGTTAACCTTAGTGATTGTTGTAAGTGTTTTTGTAGCAAAGCTGTGGGGGACACATGGCCTGCAGCACAGAATCAGGTTCTTAGGGTCAAGGATGAAGTCAGGCAAGCATGATGGTCACTCCAGGTAGCAATATTTGTGAAATTACTTCAGTTTCTGATCCAAATTGTCTTAGTGAATTATGCAGAAGAGCCATCAAACTTGGGAATAGATGCTTCAATTAAAAAAACCCTAGGTGTTGCTATGCATCATGTGGCTTTTTTTGTCTTTTGCTGTCATGAAAGAGAAACAAATTGTTGATTGTTTCATTCTTATTAATACATTCTTACAGAGCATGGCATTTGTGAGATTGTATTTATTATTTATTTACTATGATATTTATATCTTTTCTTTTCCTCTTGCAAGGAACCCAAGGCAGCTTGTGCAGACCTCATACTCTCCATTTTTATTCCCACAACAACCCTGTGAGGTAGGTTAGGCTTAGAGTCAGTAGTTGGTCCATAGTCACCTAGCAAGCTTCATGGCCAAGTAGGGACTAGTATCAAGATCTCCCGAGTCCCAATCCAACACCACAACCAGTATAACACACTGGTTTCATAATGCATTATCTGCCTAAGGGGTCAAAATAACTTGGTGCAAGCTTTGCTATCCTGTACCTTGACAGGGGAGGGGTGGGGAAGGGACAGGCAGACAGACATTTGCTGCCCTGCCTTGGGCAGCAAAGTATCCTGGGCTGGCTTTGAGATTCAGGGGCAAAGGAAGAAGGATTAGTACTTCTCGCTTGCCAAGGTTGCAAGTTCCCCTGCCTCTGATGCTGGCGGATGCTGTGGGTGAGGCAGGAGAATGAGTAGGAAAGATGTTGGTTGGTTGGCATTAAAGACAGCGTGAGCACCCCAAAGCCCTGTCTCCATCCTGAAAGGAGGCTCATATTAATCAGCATGGAGGACCAGCACCGTAAGCCTTGGAGCATGGAGAGAGGAGCTGGTATTTGGCTGGGCTGGTTTGAGGGGCGAAAGGGGGAGCTGGCAAGGCTCCCACAACTCAAGCTGATGTCGGGGGAGGATGGGTCACCAAAGCAATTATAGTTCAAATCCGGGTTAGACAAACAGGGAGGTGGGAAGTTCTGGAGTCAACTGAGTGTGAAACCTCTCACTCCCACTCATGCCATGGGGAGGGGAGAGGGAAGGCTTCTGGGCCAAGGGAGGGCGAGATGCAAGGAGGGATGCAGCACAGAGAAGGGGAGAGGAGAGAAGGGGTTCTGTCACCCAGGCGGGCCGCTGGAGCCGCCCGATGCAGGCGAGGGCTGCCACCTTGTTCCTCGGTGGGGTTTTGCCCCCAGCAGCGCATGCTGCTCAGAGCTGTGGCAGGGGCTCCCTGGGCTGCTTGCTCCCCACCCCACAAGCTGCAGAGGCAGAGCTAATGACAGAGCCGTCTGTTGAAAGGGGGCTGGCCCCTATTGTAAGCCAGGGCAGGGAGAGCACGGGAAAGGGGAGCAGCCCCGCAGCACGGCCGGCCGGGACAATGGTGGGGGGGAGGGGCCGTGGTCATGGGCTTCCTGACATGTTCATTTTGGAGTCTGTCAAAACAGTCACTTTGGGCCGCAAGAGTGACCACTCAATCCAGGCCCCCACAGAGCGACTGTGGAGAGGAGGGGGCCCGGGCAGAGAAGTCATACTCCATTGTCCATGGGGATCCTTTCTCCTGTCCAGGAATGGCAAGAGAGGGGCTTTGATGACATCATTGCTCCACAGCACAAGAGGCAGAGGAAGGCACCGGGACAAAGGCCCTTGCGAGCAGGGTCCAGGGGGTCACACGGAAGAGGCCCGGCCCGGCCCGGCTGGGAGATGTGCCTGCACTTTCCCTCCGGCACTAAGTCCTCCTCTTGCTGCACCTGTTTCTATTTCAAAATCCCATCCTCTGCTAAGAATTTTTCGCAGCAGCAACAACAATGTCCCCAGTAAGCCTCTGCTCTGAGTATACATCCCCTGGACACTGGCTTTCTTCATCAAAATCTCTGTTTTGTGGGACTTGTGCGCACTGGCTTGCACATGTGGTGAACATGTTCAGTCAACCGTGCGTTGTTGACAAATGCTGGGAGCTATGGAGAAAATGTTTCTCCTATAGTGTCGGAGCTTGTCCAGCTCTCTTTGGTTGCTCTCTATACGAAAAGCCAGAGCCTGAGACTGCTGCGCTTTCCCTCCAGTAATAATCATGGAGAGAGGCAGGGAGGCCCATCCATGCCCCTCGCACTGCTCCTTCTGTGGACCTCTCTCCCCTGCCTCCTTCTCCCTGGACTTTTACTTGTTTTGGTCAATTTGGGGATCGGCGACTAATTCAAGCGCTCCCAAATAGAAATGCAAGGCATGTATGTTGCAGAAAAAAGTGGGAGTGGGGACATTTAATCCATTTAGTGGTGTGGTGTAGTGGTTAAGAGTGCTGGACTGGGATTCAGTGATTTGGGGTCTAGTCCCTCTCACCCCTGGAGTTCACTTGGGCCAGTCACAGGCTCTCAGCCCAACCTATCTCACAGGGTTGTTGTTGTGAGAATAAGACTGAGAGCAGAAAGAGAAATATGTAAGCCTCCTTGAGTTTCTTGAACAGAAAGGGTGAGATATAAATATAACAAATAAATAATGTGGAGAACATTTAAAATATAAGTAATACTTTATTCTCAAACCTAATTTCATTGGTCCACTTTGACGGTGCAATTGTATGCACGTTTAGATAGAAATAAGTCCTGCAAGTCCCATCATCCCCCAGCTAGCCCTGCTGGGAGTTGTGGGACTTATTTTTGTCTGAGCATGCATATGATTGTGCCCAAAGGCTGCAATCATACACCTTCTTACCTGGGAGTAAATCCCGCTCATCTCAGTGCAATGCGCTTTTGAGTAAACATTCATAAGATTGTGATATAAGAACAGAACATGAATTGTAGATTGCCTACTATGTCAAATAGCACGGTTGTTGTGAAATGCCTTAACTTTCTTAAAAGAGTATTTACAAACATACTAAAAGTTAGGCCTGGCATTGGAAACCCTTGCACTGCAAGAATATATTTTTGTTCATTAGGAAACAAATGACAGCAACGCTATCCTGTATTATATTGAGAGCCAGTGTGGCGTAGTGGTTAAGAGCATGGGACTGGGACTCAGACAATCTGGGTTCTAGTCCCTGCTCAGCCATGGAGCCAACTGGGTGACTTTGGGCCAGTCACAGACTCTCAGCCCAACCTACCTCACAGGGTTCTTGTTGTGGGGATAAGATGGAGGAGGAGAATGATGTAAGCTGCCTTGAGCCCTTTGTAGGAAAAAGGCAGGATATAAATCAAAAGAAAGAAAGAAAGCTAGTGTGGCGTAGCTGTTAAAGTGCTGGAAAGGGACTTGGGAATCAGGGTTCTAGTCACACTGGGCCACAAAGCTCACTGGTAGCTTGGGGACAGTCATGGCCTCCCAGCCTAACCTACCTCACAGGGCTGTTTTAAAGATTACATTGAGAGTGGGAAGACCATGCAAACTACCTTGCAAAAGGAAAAAAGTCAGGATAGAAAAGTAGTGCATTAAGACTAATAACAACAATAGTAGATGGAGTTAGAGACAGTAGCTTGACATCAGTTGTTATCACATGTGCTCATTATGAAAGCTTAGGACTATTATTAATAGGACAGCATTATCTAGCAGAAGAAATTCATTTTGAGGGCAGGTGGAACAGTAAGAGAAAAGACTCAGAATATAAACTTCCCAAAATGTAATTAAGGAAGAGCAATACGTTTGGCACTGCTGCACTCTACAAGTTCTTGAATTTTGAAGAATTTCAGGCAGCTCACAAATATTCCAAAACAGCATCTCCCAGGCATTGCCCACTATGAGAACAATGGAAAATACGCCTGCAGGCTTTAATTTTAGTTAGGGCTTGGCCCCAAGGACCTTCTTAATTGTTGAGAGTTAGCTTCGGAAAAACAGAAGTGAATATAGGCAGAACACCTCTCCTTCCCAGCTGAGTAAAACTAATCCTGTGGCAGTGCCAGGATGCAGAATTCAGTCAGATCTGCCCCTCTGGCATTTGCCATTTTATCATCAACACGTTTATCCGTGATGGCACACTTGGTGGCTGGTTGCTCTTGGCAGCATGTGCAAACAATGACAAACCACTTGTCCATTTCCAATGCATCTCAGGCCCACAATTATAGGGAGAAATCTTGCTTCTTGCCTCTGCTGCTCCTCATGCTCTTTGGTGGCCTAGGGAGAAATGGGAGCTTCTAGACTGGTGTTTTCTGGGTTCTGCCTAGGGTAAAGGGTCCCTACTTTGTAGCTGGTGTTGTTACTTATCCCATAATACTGTTTGTATTATGCATGTTAAGTGTACAGTTTTCTAACTGGCATTTTGTGTCCCCTTCCAGAGATGTTTGGCAGCCATATGCCAGAGGCAGAAGAGGAGCACCTGCTACTGGACCCTGGTAGCCTGCTGAAGCTCTACTGCAGGACCAACCACAGCCTTGCTATTACCTGGTACAAGGAAGCCAAGCAGCTTGTCCCAAGCGGACGCATCCGCATGCGGCAGAGCATGCTGGAGATTTCTGAAGTCACTTATGAAGATTCAGGACTCTACTCATGCTGGGCGTGGAGCACTGGGGAAAGCCTGCGTAACTTTACCATCTCTGTTGTGGGTAAGAGAGCAAGACTAGCCAAGGCCTTGGGTGCACCAGCCTTGCTTCAGGATGCTCCTTGTTTGAAAAGGCCAGCTGCGGCCACAAGGAATATGGGAAACTGCTTTACACTGAGCCAGGTGCATCTGGTTCGATACTGTCAGCACTGCCTGGCAGACTCTTCAGGGTTGCAGAGGGGTACTTCCCCACACCTCTTGGAGGAAACAGGGTTGAACCTAGGATTTCTTGCATGCCAAGCCTGTGCATTACCACTTGGCTACAGCCCTGTACCAGCGCAGACCTTGCTACCCACTGCCTCACAGCACTGCCCTACCTGCAGCCGTCAGGAGCAGACTGGAGCTTCCATTCCAACCCAGCCCATGCAACTGAACTGTGTCCAGACCTGGGCAACATGCAGCTTGTGGACCACATGTGGCACTTGCCACCGGCCCGTTTTTCAAGCACCGTTGACCCTCAAGGCTTTCCCACAGTGCTGCAGCCATGCCACCAAATTTTAGCAGCAGACTGTTCGCAAATAGATGCATTTCCCCTTTTAAACAAGGCGTGTGGTGAGCATGTGCCTCATTTTAAAGACAAATAGCACTCTTATGGGTCTTCCAGGAGTGTGATGCCTTTGAAATAAGATGTACACCTTCAGTTACAGCAGCATTATGGCTTTTTGTGGCCCCGGTGCTGCACTGTCGAGGCTTGATGGTGGTTCAGGTGCACAGCAACAGCCGTTTCAGCATCAGGTGGGATATGCAACCTCTGGTCAAGTCCAGAGGGTGAACATTGGCTCCCAGACCCTGCAAGGTTGCCTGCCCTGCCTTTCGCAGTGGAACTAGGTTTGCAGTAGCCAGCACTCTCCCCCTTCTCTCACCACTTGCTTCTGCACACGCCCCTGATAGCATTTTGTCTGCTGCTCCACACTTTGAAGGAAAAGCAGCCAGAACCTCTCTTGAAAGCTGGTACTTCCTTGGGGCTCTGTGGTTATTTTATTGTGTGTGCAGGCAGCGCGGGGGCGGGGGGAGAGGATTACATAGCATCACATTGCGTCTGTTCTGGTTTCAGATTCATTGGCCTCAGGTGACGACGACGAAGACAGCGATGGAGACAGTGCCCATGTCGATTCCAATGAAGAGCCCATACAAACCCGGCGAGGTCAGTATCACCCTGAGCTGGCCGTGCTGTGCTCCATCCTGTGTGTTGCAGCATGCTGGAACGAATGTGAGGCAAGGAAGGGATGCTTGGGTCCTGCTACATGGGATGCTGAGACATCTTTCTTGTCTACCTCCCAGCCCAGCTGAGGACTCCAAGGTGGTGTGACAGACAGCACTTAGCTTCAGGTTAACAGGGGAACAAACTGCCAGGCTTGGGGGATCTCCTGTAATGGACTCCTCTCTCCCCAGGGCTCTGAGGTTCCATGGCAGAATTATTCCCAAAGCCTTACCACTCCAGGACATAACGCAGCCTTCCCATGCTGGTGCCCCACCAGATGCATTGGATTACAACTCCCACCTTCCCCAGTCATCATGGCACATTCCTCCGGGTTTGTGTGGCAGTCACTGTTCTTTTGAATGGCGCTTCTCTTCTCTGAGAGCAACCCAAGGTTCTCCTCCCATCTCTCCCTTGCCAGCTAGGGCACAAGACCTGCCCTTATTTCTAGGGATGAACAGTCTCTGTGCCTTAATTTAAAATTGCTACTGAGCACACATATGTCTTCCTCAGCACCCTACTGGACACATCCTCATCGAATGGACAAGAAACTGTATGCAGTCCCGGCAGGAAACACAGTCAAGTTCCGCTGCCCAGCCTCAGGGAGCCCCAATCCAACCATCCGCTGGCTGAAGAATGGGCGGGACTTCCGAGGGGAGCACCGTATTGGAGGGATCAGGGTAAGAAGCTGGCCCCTTCAAGCCTGGTCTTTCCCTTGCCTTGCCCTCTTTCTCCTTTCACCAGCCTGGTGGGCCTGGGACCATACCTGCCTTGAAGACTAGATTTGGTCAAGGCTGGGTATGGATGGGAACAAGCCATAGCAAATGCTTGCAGAGAAGGCAGAATTAAGTATCACCTTCACAGCCACAATGCTCGAGTAGGAGGGGTGCAGATGTTCATTCTATGGCCAGAAGGCTCCAGGGCTCCCTGTATACCTGTTGGCTCTTGATCCATTTCTGTTCTGCTTGCCTAAGATCCATTGTTCCCCAACATCAGGATAATATGATATATTTGTAAACCACTTTGTGATGGATTATCTAGAGGCGTAATATAGTGATCACATACATACATATATACATACATACAGAAAGAAAGGTATGCATTCTATAAACAGTGGAAGAATAAGCAACCTTTTAAAATAAGGAACACCCTGATAGTAACATTGGTTGTTTCTTCTCCTTAGAGATGGGAAATTTTTTCAGTTCCCATGTTAATGCAAACTTACCTAATGGTTCAGTTCTGAACCAGAACTCTGTTACCCTTCACAATGTGCACTTCTCTGAATTTTGCAATAAATTTCTGCAATGAAAAATAAAACAGATACAAACTGTATATATTAAGAAAATTATGAATAATGACAATATTAGATGACTATAATATCACAGTATATTATGACAATTGCTTGCAAGAATGTGTATGTTAACAAAATGCATAATTAGACAAATGTATACAAAAATGTTTATGTGTTTTCAGATGAACTTTTTTCAGTCCTCAAAGTTTGGAATAAACCAAATTTAAGACTGGAATAAACCAACTTTCTCAAAATTTGAGGTCACCTGAATTTAAGAATGGAGAAATAAAGAAGTGAGAGAAACCTAAAATAAGCAATTTATCTGTTCCAACTTTTTCTCTTTCTTTAGCTGAGGCATCAGCATTGGAGCTTGGTCATGGAGAGTGTAGTCCCCTCAGACAGAGGCAACTACACTTGCCTGGTGGAGAACAAGTTTGGCAGCATTCGCTACAGCTACTTCCTGGACGTGCTGGGTAAGATAGCTTTTCCACCCAGCAGTCCTTGGACTGGAGTCCCAGGACCCTAGAATACGAGCTGAAAAGGCAAATAGAGTGGCTTATCCCTAGCCCACTTGGGATGCTCCTGGTTCCTTTGCTGATGAGTGAGTGCTTCTGAGTTTTTGTGGGATGTGCCAGACCCCAATCCCGGGCAGCCTGCCAGGTTCCTGTGGGAAGGAACAGGCCCCGCCATCTCTGACCTCAGGCTCTCTGAAGAGAAGAAAAATGTCCTGAGCCCTCTACCAACTTCAAAGGAAGCTAAAGATCTCCTGGGCCATAAAGACAGATGAAATTAATTAACCATGTCTGAATCTGTAGGCCTAGATTTAAGCCTTTGCTCCCTTATCACTCATCCCCTCATTATCTGTCTTCTCTGGGCTTACTTGTAATCGCCGGAAAGAGGCTCTGGAGCCAGTGTTGGTTGGGGGTTCAGGCTGTGATATTAAGTCATATCAGAAATGCAGCCAGGTCTACTGGGTTAAAACAAGTTGCGGGGAGGGGATTAAGAGCCACCAGGACTTCAGGCAAGATTGCACATCCCACTTTACTGGGAAAGTGCTGCTTTTGGAGGGACAGGGAAGCTGCGTCTCTGCTGACAGAGTCTCTGCACTCCTGGCCTACCATGATACCATTATCAGCTCCATGTCTGGTGATTTCTGTGTTGCGGAGCGTGACTGTATCTACGTCGGGGGACCTTGCACTTTTCAGCTGTGGCGGACAACTTTCCCTGCTCTCTTTCTGGCAGAGAGATCCCCCCACAGGCCGATCTTGCAAGCTGGGCTGCCTGCTAATACCACAGCCGTTGTGGGCAGCAACGTGGAGTTCTTTTGTAAGGTCTACAGTGATGCCCAGCCCCACATTCAGTGGCTCAAACACATTGAGGTGAACGGCAGCAGCTACGGCCCTGATGGCGTTCCTTATGTGCAAGTGCTTAAGGTAATGAGGCTGGCTTTTTGGGAGGTAGAGATGGGAAGCAGGAGAGCCTATTGTTCAGGGACGGCTCTCACAGCATGTAGTTGGTATTGCTCTGAGCAAGTTTTTTTTTTTTTTTTGTCCAGAAATGGTCCTAATCAACTAGTGGATTTCCTGAAGGGCAAACTTGGAGAAAAAAGTGAGGGATGTTGGGCAAGTGCCTCACTCCCTGCCCTTGACAGAAAGTTCAGGAGTCACTAAATCCACTTCATCAGTAATTCTTTCACTTCCGTGCTGGCAGTGGAGTACAAGGAAGTGGCAAGGGGGGGATGCTACCTGTTGTTGATCCCCAGTCTGGAGAGTGAAGCACACACACATCTACACAACTGCCACCAGGATTAAGAGTTGCATGTTTTGCCCTGTGAGACTCTTCCGTCATTTTCAAACAACAACTTTCTCCTAAAATGTCACTGTACAAGTGGCTGATCCCAGAGAAAGAGAGGACCAAAGACTGCCTGAGCTGATTCTTTCAGTGATGTCTATGGAGCAGAGTCTTTGCATGGCACTTTGTGTGCCAGAGAACACCACCATCAGCCTAGCGTTGTCCTAGCTGTGTTACTTACCTGAACAACAAGCACAGTTGAGGCTTCTTACTTAGATTTCTGTAGAAGGGCCCTTTAGAAGCAAGTAAATTTAGCAACAGCAATGGCACACTTGGTTTGAGTATCCTCACCAGAAATGTGATCATGTGGACCTTAGCTCAGGCTCTTACAGGATGATGATTTATTGGTAGCAAGGAAGATATTCCATGTCAAGGGGGGATTGGAATAATCCTTTTGTGTCATCCGGAGGTAACGCTTTTCTCTCTATCTCTCCCCACCACCACTGTCCCCAATCCAACAATTTATCTCGGCAGACAGCAGATATTAACAGTTCAGAGGTGGAAGTTTTGTACCTGCACAATGTCTCCATGGAAGATGCTGGTGAATACACGTGCCTGGCGGGGAATTCCATTGGCCTGTCCTACCAGTCAGCCTGGCTTACTGTGCTTCCAGGTGAGGAAGAAAAGGAAAGGACAGATAGCAGACTTGCAGCATCCATTTTATTTTCTACTAGAACCCCAAGATCCTTTAACTAAGCATGGTACAAAAAATCATTCACCTAGAATTAAAGAATTCTGAACCCTGGAATTTATTCTGACTACCAGACCTGAGCAGAATTCACAGTCCTTCCACAGACAAAAATAAATTCCTGGTTACGGCTTTCTTCACTGGCAAAGTGGGGAGCAAAGATTAATGCGGCAAAGAGTAATACTACAGCATAGTCCAACCTGCCCCAGCTGGGTGCCCTTCAGATGTGTTGGACTGCAACTTCCCTATGGCTGGGGGGTTATAAATGTTGAGGTTGACGAATTTGAAAGGCAACACATTGGGAAAGGCTGGACTTTGCTATAGTAGGTTAGTAGCAGACTATAGTCTAGCCTGTAACTTAACATTTCTTCTCCCAGTGAAGAAGACAAACAATTGTACTGTGTGGTATGTCTGCCTGCTCCATTTATTTATATGTATACATTAAACTTCCCAGGAACTTTGGTTATCTGGGTAGTATGCAAATAAATTAAAATAAAATGCAAGATAGAATAAATAACACAGGCCAAAACCAGACTAAAATCAACAGCAGAGAATGGATAGCAGGACAAAGATCTACAACAAATGTTCTACAATGCCTGGGAATTAATTAGATTGATCTGTAGAAAACTGGAAAACTATGGTCAAGAAATTGAAAGATGCATGGATCCACTTGCAATAAACTGGGTTACCATTCAACATCACAAAATTACACAAGTAATTTTACACAAAAAGAATCTACTGTTGTCAAAATACAAAAAAGTCATATGGTGACAAAACAAAAACACTGTGTACATCTCCACAGTGTACAAATCCCAAGAACCAAATAAGAAGGACTGGACTTTGAATCTGCTTTGCCCTAAGTACAATGCAGCCATGTGAAGTGCTTTTAACTCCCTTGACTGGAATAGGAACAATGTTAAGTGTGTGCTTACACACACTTCTACCTGAACTTAGGTGTTCAGAACTTTCTGTCTATCAAAGGCTCAAGGGTCAGGACTAGGCAACCTGGAGCCCTCAGGATGTTTTGGGCTACACCTCCCATAATCCTTGAGCATTGGCCATGCAGTACCTTATGGGATGTGTGGTATATTGCATTTAGAGTGCACCAATATGATTATGGGGATGCAGTAGCGCAGTGCATTAAACTGCTAAGTCTCTGGGCTGCCTATCGAAAGGTCAACAGTTTGAAGCTGCACAACAGGGTGATCCTTCCCTGCCTTGTCCCTAGCTCTTGCCATCCCAGCAATTCAAAAGCATGTAATGTGAGTAGATAAATAGGTACTGCTTTGGTGGGGAGGAAATAGCACCCTGTGATGTCATACAGGCCACATGACCACAGGAATGTCTTCGGACAGCGCTGGCTCATGACCATTGAAACAGAGACGAGTGCCACCCCCTATAGCTGTTTCAGCTAGTAGAGTAAAATTCACAAGGACCCCTTTCCTTTAGTATGATTATGTCTGCTCTAGGCATTCTGTTTCATTTTATTGAAGGGAAATCACCACAAAGTGCCCATGGAATGATTTCTTATTCCCTGGAAGCTCTTCAGAATGGACCAGAGTATAACTGGTCAAGCTGACCCTCTCAACAAAAGTTAAAGGAAATATGGGATATTACATCACCTTATAATTCAATGGTGGGTTTAATAAATGATGTGATGAACAGTGCATCAGAAAAATACGACATTAAGTTTCTGGACTGGTTAATTTCTTTCAGGTTTTCAGTGGAGGCATAAGCACTTCTAAATGTGAAAGGATATCTAAAACTAAAAATAGCAAAAATTAAGACATAAATAATTAGCAAATTATTATAGAAGGCTGGCTATGCATGACAGATGTTCTGAGATAATACATGAGCAGCAAAATGACTAGCAATACTTTTGCTTAACTTACATAGCAAAACAAATTTATGATTTTTTTCATTTCATTCTTGTTAAAAAAAACCTTTGTGAATACTTAAGTTTTCTTACATAATGTTTTCTTAGTTCCAAAATAACAATATTCTGTAATGTTTTAAGAAAGGGATATCGGCATGATCCAGGCAAATTTCTGAAGCCCCATTTGTTTTAAGTGAAACAGTTCTACACATGTACTGAATTTTCTTAATGAAACCAGTGGTATGTCAGAAGGTTTCAGATGAACTGCGTGTGAGTGTGTGTGAGAGAGAGAGAGGAAGGGAGCGAGCGAGTGCTGAATGATTCTGAGAGAAGCTGCAGTCGGATCCCAAGCTGCCTTAGCAAGAGACTGAGCAGCCTGGCCATGTTGTCTGTACCCTAATATTTCCACTCCACTTGCAGTAGCAACAATCCCTGCTGTATCTGGTAGTCAAAGATGGCTTAAACACTGGCGCAGGCTAACTGGGGTTTCATTTGCTATTTGTAGATGAAGAACAAGTGCAAGAGGTGGTTGCCCCTGAAATCAAGTACACGGAGATAATTATCTACACTTCAGGATGTTTGGCTTTTGCAATGGCTACCGTCATTGGAGTTCTGTGCCGGATGCAAATCCAGCCAAACAAGCAGCCCCTGGAGCCCATGGCTGTCCACAAGCTTTCCAAATTCCCACTCATCCGGCAGGTATATACCAGGACCCCTGGCCTCCCTTACACTGGGTCAGAACAATCAGGATTGTAGGCATGTCATGAGCAGAGCCAGCTGGAGCTGGGGGTCAGACTAGATGGCGCGGGAGACCCCTTCTAACTCCCTTTGTTTCTATGTTCTGTGTTTCTAGGATTGTGCCACTGCAGTAGTTGTCAAGAGCCCACAATCTCTAATAAAATGCTTTCTGCAGACTCTGAACAGGAGTCAGTGGTGGGCAGTTGGGTAGCCAAACAGAATCATGCTGAATGATTCAGGATGGTAAAATTTCAGGCAGACAGTGAAGCAGTCCAGAGAGGTCTCCAAATTCATGGGAAATGGGTCCATCCACAGCGATTTCATCTGGCCCTTTATCTGGTAGGCCAGTGCTGGAGAAGCAGAATGCTGTGTTAAATGGACTTGGGTGCAGTCTGGCACAAGCGGTTCTCATGATCCTTGGGATGTGTGCTCTGCTCAGCCACCAGAGCTCTTTTGGTGGTTAATCTGCATCTAGCCTCTTTTTCTCTTCTAGAGCTGAGCACTGGAAGGGTCAGTCTAATCAATCTTTGCCCTGTCTCCATAGTTCTCCCTGGAGTCAAGCTCCTCGGGGAAGTCCACCACATCACTGATGCGAGTCACCCGCCTCTCATCAAGCTGCACACCCATGCTGGCCGGGGTCATGGAAGTGGAGCTGCCACTGGACTCCAAGTGGGAATTTCCACGGGACAGGTAAGCTTGTCTGCATGTGCCACTGAGGCTGCTGGCTGATGCTGCCTGAGCTTGTTTCTTGAATGTGATGTCAGTGACCAAATTACCTCCTTACCAGTTTCATGTCAAAATGTGCCCTTGCTATAACACAAAGGGCTGTTTCCCACATGTGGGGCCACCTCTGCCAGTTCTTCAAACAGATGTGTGAAGAACGTCCAGCAGACTCAAGTAGCAAGTGCACTGGAAGTTCTGGTGTACCTGGTTGTCCAGGGCCCTGATGACCTTCATGAATATGGCAGTTCTAAAAATAGTGCTAGGATTGCAGCAACTTCATATAACGGGGTATGTATACCTGTTCTTCGGTTCACATGCTGCTTCCTCCACAGAAGTGAGGCCATGCCCAAGGCCCCAAAATATTTTCTGTTAAGACATCTAGTTTCATTGCCCCATCTGTGAACTCGCTTGAGTTTCCGTCACCCCTTCCTCAATAAGCAATTGTATAGCAGTCAGAATACTAAGTATTTTAGAGCAGAGTTGGTTCTAGAGCAAACAGAGTCTGAGAGCATTTGTTGACCTTCTCTTTAAAAAATGCTGAACAGACCTGGATTGCTGCCCTAGACAGTTCCTTTAGCTCTATGCCCTGTCAGCCCAAAGATTCTTCTGATATCAGAATGCCTGCAGTTAGGCTATGGGCACCCATAAAAGAGACAATCTTGGGAAGCAGTTTCTGCATCCTAGATCAATACCCAGACAATCCCCAATGATAGTCCCAGTCAAGGGTGCTGCTACAACTTGGATGGGTCATGAGTGTGTCTAAGAGACAGCAATCGACCTTGGTTCAGATTCCCACATCAGTGGTTGCAGTCCTGCACATCACAGCTGGCACTGCGTAGCTCTCTGACATATCCTCTGCTCACAACAGCCACCTAGCCTTTGATCCCATCTAGCCAAATGCGACACACACCTCCATGATGACATGGGACTACTTTTCTCCTTTCCCCAGGCTGGTACTGGGCAAGCCACTTGGTGAGGGCTGTTTTGGACAGGTGGTGAGAGCAGAAGCCTACGGGATTGATCAGGAACGGCCTGAGCGCCCCATAACTGTTGCTGTCAAGATGCTGAAAGGTAAATGCAGCTTATGTGGCTACAAAAACCTGATTCTCTCCAGCCTTTCCTGGTCCTAAGCCAGACTGTGGGCCTCCCCACTCTCAGCTTGGGTGTATAATAATCTTCTTCCTTTGCCTCGCCAGATAATGCCACTGACAAGGACTTGGCTGACCTCATCTCAGAAATGGAAATGATGAAACTGATGGACCAGCACAAGAATATCATCAACCTGTTGGGTGTCTGTACACAAGATGGTAAGTGATTGCATTGCTGAGCTAGAAGGCAGAGGACATGGTATACAGTGTGGCAAGAGGTAGAGATGCTGGGGAGCATGGGATCAGGAGGGGTTGGGCCCGTTGTGGGAGAAATCAGGGAGCTGCAACTGCGCCTGAAGAGTTCCCAGCACATGTATGCTTTCCAGCTCCCATGTTCCACCTCCATGGTCAGAAATGTCATTTTGCTGAGATTAGCTTTTCACACTTCATTGTGGTATGATATACGCTCTGAGGGAGCTGCAACTGCAGACTGGAAAATGGAGCTCTGACACCCAGTGGAGTCAGAGGCTAGCATTATATGAGGCTTGGCTGTGGGGCGGTATATAAATGATGATGATGATGATCATGAAGATTCTGGATATTCTATGAGGACAAAAGCTCACTTGTAGCATCTGCTTGTAGGGCCTTTGTATGTGGTTGTGGAGTTTGCTGCCAAGGGGAACTTGCGGGAATATCTGCGTGCTCGTCGCCCTCCCACGCCTGATTACACCTTTGATATTACCAAGATGCCTGAGGAGCAGCTCTCCTTCAAAGACCTGGTCTCGTGTGTCTACCAGGTGGCACGTGGCATGGAATACTTGGAGTCCAAACGGGTAAGGGCAGTCCGGCCAAACAATTGTCTTCCTCACCTGCTCGGGTGACCTAGTTGAATCTTCCCTTCACTCAATCAGAGATCATTGATGTCTTGGAGCCTTGTGTCTTCTACATTGTTTAAAAGTACTACTGAACCCACCAATTCAAGTCCTAGGTCAGGTGGTGGCATATGAAAGCATCTGGGCTGTCAGGCAGTCTCTTGCTTGGTTCAAGAGAACCAAAGAAAAATGAAGGGCTGCATCTGCCAAGCCTGGAGGGGTCATAGTGGACTGCAGATCAGTGGTAGACCACATGCTTTGCATGCAGAAGGTCCTAGGTTCAATCCACAGCATCTCTAAGTAGGGCTGCAAAAAACCCTGCCTGAAACCCTGGGGAGCCATGGGTGCCAGTGCCAGCAGTTCTGTCTGACCCAGCATAAAGCATTATCATATGTTCCTACTGTGAGATAAAGCAGAGAGAAGAGATTGAAGGACATAGGAGAGAAGCAGGGAAGTTTCTACTCATGCTCATGTGGTAGGCCCAGTGTGTCGCCCCTGTGCATCACCAAAAGTGAGCAGGCGTCCAGGCTGCTGTAGAATCCCTAAAGCCTAAATGCCTGTCTTTCTGTCTGTCTCTGTATCTCCCTCTCTGCAGTGCATTCACCGAGACTTGGCTGCCCGCAATGTCCTTGTCACAGAAGAGAATGTCATGAAGATTGCTGATTTTGGCTTGGCCCGTGGGGTTCACGACATAGACTATTACAAGAAAACCAGCAATGTGAGTGGTAGGCATTAGATGCCTTGGGGAGGTGAGGACCCATGGCACTGTAGGTGAAAGAATGGGGAGAGAGACTAGTAATGGGGAATTATGGAAGAGCACGGGGAAGCGTTTATGGCTGTGTGCATGCGTGTACACACTTGGGCACAGACATGTGCATAGTGGCATGTGTATCAGTGAGGAGAGAGAGTTTTCTCCACTTTCGAAGTATCCAAAGCAGCATAGTAAACAAGCAAGGCTGGGAAAGTCTGTGTAAATGGATATATGGATTCTGTTCTATGGGTGGTAGAAGGTTCAGCTTGGAAGAGGGTTTGTCACCATGGGAGCATAGCAATAAATGAAAGGCTTTTAATGTCTCTCTTCCTGCAGGGCCGTCTGCCAGTAAAATGGATGGCACCAGAGGCCCTCTTTGACAGGGTCTACACGCACCAGAGTGATGTGTAAGTGTGACTTTGCAGGGTTTAGTTACACAGTCAAGTCAACCTGGACAGTTGTGCTTTGTAGGACAGCCAAGTATTACAAGGGAATGTAATGGGGTCTGACCTAACACAAAGAAAAACACATAGGAGGTCATCTTATACCAAATTGGACCATTGGTCCCTTTAGCACCATGTCTTCTGCACTGACAAGCAGTAGATTGCGGACAGGGATTTTACCCCAGCTGTATCCAAGATGCCGGGGATCGAACCTGAAACCTTTTGCATGCACCTTCCCTGGGGATATGGAAAATAATTGAGCCACTTTGTCAGTTTCCTAGCAATTGCACTGAATGAGCCATAATTGGCATGAAAAACCAGAGCACAATGGTGCCAGCAACCAGCTTGTGGCAAAGATCACATGAAATACAGAGCCATTTTCTGCCTGAATAGTTCCCAGCATATGCATGCTCAGTGCTTTCCAGCTCCCATGTTCCACCTCCATGGTCAGAAATGTCATTTTGCTGAGATTAGCTTTTCACATTTCATTGTGGTATGATATACGCTCTGAGGCTAGATTGTGGTATTATTCCCTAGCTTCGGCGAATGGGGCGGCATAGTAGTTTACTAAATAAATAAATAAAATAAATAGTGGGAATATTCATTCTGCAGGTCCTTATGGCTTTCTTACTCTCTGTATTCCCACCCCCACTTGTGCTTCAAGGTGGTCTTTTGGAATTCTGATGTGGGAGATCTTCACGCTGGGTGGTTCCCCATATCCAGGCATCCCGGTGGAAGAACTCTTCAAACTCCTGAGAGAAGGTCACCGCATGGACAAGCCCTCCAATTGCACCCATGAACTGTAAGTGCCATGGTGCCTCCTAAGCATCAGTTAAAGCAGGGGTCCTCAAACTTTTTGAATAGGGGGCCGGTTGAAAGGCTGTGGTGACTGTTGCCGGTGAGGTGGGGGTGCCGTCGGGCGTGTACGAGGCAGCATCAGGCGTGCGCAGCAGTGGCTTGCTCGCTCGGAGATCTCCCAGCGAGTTCAAAACCATCTCCAAGTGAGCAAGCCGCCACCTCCCTGCCTGCACTGCGAGACAGCGGCAAGCGCACACGTACGGGAGGCAGGTGGCAGCTTGCTCACTCAGAGACCATCTCCAAGCGAGCAAGCCACCACCTCCCCTCCCGTGCAGCAAGATGGATGGCCATGGCGGGCCAGATCTGTCCCACGGGCCATAGTTTGAGGACCCATGTGTTAAAGAATCACACTTAAATCCACAAACAGAAATGGTTGCTAGGTGTCTGAGGTGTCCTCTCCTTTTCCCAAATAGGTACATGATGATGAGGGAATGCTGGCATGCTGTTCCTTCCCAACGGCCCACCTTCAAGCAGCTGGTGGAAGGACTTGATAAGGTTTTAGTGGCTGTCTCTGAAGAGGTAGGTTTAAACCTCCAGGAAATGGCAGAGTTAGTTTTTTAAACAGCTGCATTGATCTGCAACAGAACTAGTGGCTTTGGGAGAAGCCAGGCCCTCATCTGTTGTGAATAATTATGGTTGTTCTTTCTCTCTCTTTTCAGTATCTAGACCTGTCAATGCCATTTGAACAGTATTCTCCATCCTGTGAAGACACTACCAGCACCTGCTCCTCTGATGACTCAGTCTTCACCCATGATCCTCTGCCCATCACCCCTTGCCTCTTCCCCTATCACAATGTGAGGACATGAGGACAGGGGCAGGCTGTGGAGGTCAGGGAAGGTTTTGTTGTTTTCTTCTTCTGTTCCTAGAGGATTACGCAGCTTGGGAACAGAAGTTCTTACATTGTCCCTGGTGAAAGAAAGAGCTGGGAGCCATCTGTCAGCAAAGGCCCAAGGTCTGCATCTCAAGCTTCTGGAGCCTGCTGGACATAGGCAACCCAAGGTTCCCTGGTGAGGACAGGACGCCTTCCTTTTAGACCTCTGCAGGTGCTCCTGCCACTTGAGCTGGTGCTTCTATGCCTTCTGTAATCTCAGGTTCCCTCAAAGCTGTTGCTCTAGCTGAGCCTTGGATACTACCAGCTGCCTGAGGAGAAGTAGGACCAGATGAGCAGGCCGCAACCTCATCCTTGGGAGAGGAGCATTCTCTACATACCTGGGCTCCTACCCAAGCCATGGGACAGTCTCCCCAGCCAGAGGGCATCCTGCTTATTTGTTTGACACTATTCCCAGTTTATTATTTTTTCAATGAAATCTCATTATTTGGCAGGAGCCAGCCAGCTTTCTCAGGCCACCCATCTTCATCTGGACACACACCACCAAGGACAGACATCCAATGTAGGGCATGGACCTTCCCTTCTGGTTCCTGCTGTCCCTTGTACATAACCCTAGAGATAAATATTTATGTACATATCATTTCTAATGCACATGAATTATCCACACCCATAAATTATTTTTTGGAATAGAGCCTCTGCCTGGAGGGGTTTTTGTTGTTGTTGTTGCTGTTGTTTTTGTCTTTTTGATTTGTTTTGCTCCTGGGAAGGTCTGGTCTTCTCCCAGGGAAGCTTTGGTCTGATAAGGACTCATCTTCTGGGGAAGTGGATCTCAAAGCACGGCCATCCCTCCAAAGGCTTCTTTGTCTCTCCAGTTTGTAGGGCGAGGAAGGCAAAGTTAGACTACCTTGGCTACAGCTGGCATCGTTGTGCCAGTAATCTGAAAGGTCAGGGGATACAGCTGCAGCATGCTTGTGAGTGTAGCCAGAGCTTTAGACAGAGTATGTGTGTGCATGTGCAGACTCATTCATGCCTGCATTGACAGATAGCCAGGATGTCACCCTCCTTCCTGTACTGTTCTGTGGCTAGACTTGTCTGTCAGTTCTTAACTTCCTACTAAGGCTAAATCTTTTGTTGGGCCACTGACAAGAGAATTCTAAGCCTTGCAAGTTCCCAAAGTTCTCGTTTGCTGGGGAAAGCAAGGAGGCTTCCTTTGAAGTGTATCCCCTTAGGTGTAAGGGGTGGCCAAAGCAACCTTTGACCCAAGGAAGAGTCCTAGCAGTCCGTATTGCTGGTAACTGGCTCTGCCTAGTAGTAAGCACTGGCACAGTTTATGGGTGGCAGTGGAGGGGATACGACATGAGATATATACTGCCCCATGGGGCTTCAGCTGTTTCTCTGCGTATCCGAAATGGGGGGTGGATTGGAGCCCAGAAGGAAGTGTGTGCATACAAATGCACCTGTGCTATCTGCTTGCACCCATAATGTGTGCACCTGTGTGCTTCTCCCATAGCACAGGGAAAGCAGGGGGCAGTGGTAAAGCTCATGCACAAAGCACTCACCCATCTGTTCTGCATTAGCTGCTGTTCCATTTAAGCCACCGTGAACTCTGCTACCAGCATCTCCCTGAAATTGATCCAGCAACTGGCCACTCTTTCAGAGCCTGGGAATCTATCTCAGGGTACAGCAAAACCCAGGGGGAAGATTCCACCCCAACCCCACCCGCCACTGCTACCCCACCTCCTCCCTAGTGATTGATTCAAGCACAATGGTATCAAAGGGAGTAATCAAAATCTTCCTTTTTGCCTAGTTGCAGTTCCAGAAGATCTGGCATGCTAGGAAGCTGGTGAAAGATATATTTTGGGAAGCATTTAACCATTTATTGCTTCCTATTGTGGCCCCCTTCACATACTAAATGTCCCGTGGTTTACCTCCTCTCCCACCACTTGAGCTATGCACAAAGCATGGTCTCAGCCCCAGGAGGTGGCTGCAGCTGTCCCTCTCCCTGCAACCCCCCCCAAATCCACATGGTTTAGAGTTTCACAGGAGACCTCGTGAAGGAATCGCAGCCCCTGCCATCCCAGTGGGGATAGGGTTTCAGTGGGCCATTTTCTCCAGTGTTGCTTCCTCTCTCCCCAGCTGTAGCCCATTCCAATCCAGCTGGGTGATCAGATGAGAAACAATGGCTCCCTCCCATCCAGAAGTTGTCTGTCCTTCTGCACTTCATTTTCAATGTGCCAGGATGAAGTGGAGCAAGTGGTGACGCGGCGGCTGGAGCAAATCTCTGGACCTTGGGTCATGAGCTCCTAAGGGCTTTCGCCATGGGCACGGGAGATGCAGTTATTGCTTTCCGTTCCCTCTGCTACCATCCAGAGACTCAGCCCTGCACGTACCCCAGTATGGGCCATTTGGGCACCCAAGACAAGACAACCTGAAGTTTCTCCTACTAACACCTTCCAGAGGTATGCTGATCAGTGCCTTAGCTTTCCTTCCTAAGCCAGCATTAGGGATGTTTCAGCTTCTCCCACTTCATTTTCCAAGCAAGATAGCCAAACTTAACTGGTGACAGATGGGGCGCAAGCACTCATTGATCAGAATACTGTCACCATCATTCAAGACTATTTCTCCTACATGAACCCTGATCCAATAATCTAGTACTTCTTTATTCATTTGAAATTCTGCTCTATAATGAAAATGTATCAGGGTGGCTCACACAATAGAACAGGTTATGAAAAACAAATACAATAATAAAAATTAGCTTTGCCCAACTCTGAAATCAGAAAAACACCCAGTATTGGAATCAAAATTAAACATACAATATTTTTCAGCCAATTGATTGTGTTTCCTTCCAAAATATAACAAATGTGTCTCATTTGTCTTGTTTATTCTGATGACAATACTACAGCTCTTTCCCCCGATTGCTGAGTTGGACATAATACAGGAATTTAAACCCTTCAATCATCAGCCAATAATGTATTATTTGGACAGAACTTCCCCATACAGGTAGTCACCTCAAATGGTTATTACTATTTCATATATAATTAAGATCACAGGTGGGAAACTGCAGGCCTGGGAGCCAAATCTCCCCCTTGGTGCTTCCCAGATGGCCATGCCCCCCTGCTGATGCTCCACCTAAGAAGCGATGCTTCGGTGATTTGTTTAGATTTGCCCTAACCATAACCTGCCCGCTAGGCCTAACTGCAGCAGCATTATCCCTACTTGTTGGGACGAATGGGTCAGAACACGGATGGGGCTTGCTCAGCTCAGAAGCACCCCCAACCAAGGCTGCTTCCTTTGCTGTATGAGCAGACTGGCCTTGAATAGGACAGAAAAGTAGGTCATGGCTACTACTTGGAGGAGGCATTCACCAAACCTGGTAAGTTCAAAGATGATTGGACAAATATCCACAGTAAGAAAATCACTTTTTCAGTGTGTGGCTCTCGAGAATATCCAAGATCAAGAACATATGATTCAGAAGGGTTTGGGCAGTTTAATGAATGATGGGATCAGAGTTGGAACAGCTAATACTAGGGATATGCATTTTCCTTTTATGGGTTGCCAGACGGCAATTGGGAGTTAAAATGAGACCATAATAGGGCAGATTATCAAATATCTGCCTAGTTGCAGTGAGGAGGGAATTTGGCACTTCTCTGAATCACTGTGGTCAGCAATGGGCTCTGGCTGGGATCGGTGAACACTGTGAATGATCCAACTGGCAATGCTGCTTTTCCTGTGACTTCTAATCCCATCCAATGTGGATCATACTAGCTCCTAACAAGACCTCAGAGGCCCTTTCCTTAGTTGCTGACAGCTCTTACATAGCTTTTCCTGCCAGAACATTGTAACTAATCTGAAATGGAATTGATGGAGCCTCTGAAAGCAAGCTACCATTGCTCTCACTAGAAGAGACATGTTAACCTACTCAGAAAAGACTAGTCTAATGTTCCATCCTCAACCAATCCTAATCCCCCTAGATTGTCGATCTGCCAGCAAACACTGGGTGTTTCAGACAGCGCAGTACAAATAACAGTTTGCTTCTGAATCAACCATTAGAATTGACAGCTGAATCCCAAACACAGGCCATAGCATGTTACTAGGCAGATTGGTGGATGAACCTAATTAAAAGTCCAGGAACCACTGGCATCAGAACTCAAGTATGTGTCATGTGAAACAACAGTTCCCAGAGCAGAATGGAAAACTTATCCAAGGCTGAGGATAGAACAAAAATGGTCCATAGAACCTACACATTAATGCCACCCACCAGAAGTTTTGATCTTGTACACCTGGGTGGTATCCAGACTTGACATTTGCCAGCAGGCTTCAGTTTTCTCAAAGACTTGCCACAAGACAGCGCTAGTTCTGCCCTGTGGTCAGTCATATGGTATATCTTCCCTCTTGGATTGGAAAAAAAATCTCACTGCAGATGTATAAACACTAGGACAGAACAACCATCAAGTTTGATTCTCTTGCTCCAGTAAAAGGTGAGGTCCCATAAATCTTTTATTCAAAAGTCCCCTGAATGTATCCCCTGCACTGAATCAGTTTCAAATTCCATAACCCCCAATTTCTGCTGTAAGATTTTACCATTCTAATAGATGCTGTCACAGATACAAAATGTCACAGTACTACATTGGTGTAAGAGGTCTATCTCTGGTGGAATCTCTTTGATTCCTGTCAAATGCCTGATCAAGAGAACTGTAAAATCATAACCAGTGCCTTGGTTTTTCTAGAACAGGTTTCCTCAAACTTCCAACTCCCAGCAAGTCTGACCATTGGCCATGTTAACTAGGGTACCAGGTCAGGGAACGCTGTTCTTGCTTTTTCTGCAGTATGTCTGAACGTGATACTGCAACACCAGACATGGCAAAATTGCCATTACCACTTAGCATACTAGGCATGTTCAAAGTACTTCATGTGAACACAGCCATGTTACTTAGCTATCAGAGTCCATGTTGTAGATGTCCCTATGTACAAACCCAACATGATAGGCCATTGGGCAGAAGAAGAGGCACAGAAGCAACTATGAATAGCATCCTAGTAAGTAGCATCTGTGATCAGACAAAGAATGTGGTACCTGCAGGCCTCTTTGGGCCTAGCACTGGGCCCATGATACAGATCCTTAGGGACTGAAAACAGTCTTGCTTATGTATCTATCAGCTACACACACACACACACACACACACACACACACACACACACACACACTGCCCCATTGCCTGTTGTAAAGCAGACAGACCACCAGCAGGTGTGAATCCTACCATGCCCCAGCAGCCTTAGTGGCCCAGTGAAAAAGCCCAGCTGCCAGCTAATGTGCCAGAACCAATGCATTCATCACAGCCAGTGAATGAGTCCATTGAGCAGAGCTAGGGAAATGGCTGCCAGTAGGGGCTTTCTTGTCCCACTCTGAACAGCTTGCTCCAACTTCGGGCACTCCGGATCAAGGGGAGGAGATTAGGGGCTAGTGGGAATTGTTTGTTTAAGACTTTCTGTGCCATTTCTGTATAAATAAACTAAATCATGGATGGGAGAGAGGGCAGTATGGGGAAGCAGACAGCTCAGTATACATCTCATTCAGCACTTCATCTTTGCAAAATCCCACCCTTGTACCAGGCGCCCCCCATTACCACACATTTCCCCCTTTCCCTTGCACCCCAGTACATCAGCTCTCCTGCATCCTTGTTCCCTCTGGAGCTGCTGACAATGCTGTCTTGTCCAGCTTTGCGTGGGCCCAGGTGAATAAATGATCTCTATTTCAGGGGAAGGATGTGGTTTCAGAAGCTTGCTCCACTCACTCCGTCGGTTTGTGTTATTGCTTTCTTTTCACATTTCCCCCACCCTTCTGATTCCCTTTTTCTCTGCCTTGCCAAAACCCCCTGGAAAACAGCGCCATGGTCAATTACAGAGGCAAGGAGGAGAGTTCATTAATATTGAACGCAAGCTCTGAGCCAGGTGGAGAGAGACAAGGAGGAGATTGTGTGTGCAAAACTTGTAGGCCACCAAAGAGAGCAACAGGGCTTGTGTGTGTTTACACTCTTCCATTCAGACCTCTCCTGGCCCTCCCATTTTTAAACACACAGACCGCGCCTTTCAGGAGCTCTGTATGCAGGAGAAAGAACGCCACTGATGGTGGTGGAGCAGCTCGGCATCCTCTGCCCACCCAGGCCAGAGGCAGCCAGCCGGGACTGAAACAGAACCTGTGTGCCTGCGTGACTCAGAATAGAAGGCAGTTTGCCACCAGCCCAGGAATAGAAATGCTATCGGAGCCCCCGCTGGCGCCACAAAACCTGCCCCATATGCACAGATGTGAAGTATTGACTTTGGCAGCCGAGGTCCAGTGCCTTGTCCTGCTTGTAAAGAGATGAAATGGAACAGAAGGACCAGTATATAGCCCGCTCTTCCTTGTGACAAAGCCTATATGGCATGAAATACCAGCATCTGACAAAGAAAAATAGCTACATTTAAAAGGAAAAGGAATCCAGAGCAGGAGGGAGAGAAAGCCAAACACCACAACATTCAAAATGTTTTGGAATGCAGACCTTAGACATTTGTTTCTCCCACCAGTATTTAGAGCACAAGCCCTCCTTTCAATGTTTGAAATAAGCACATTTTTGATGCCCCAAAATATTCGGTGGAAAACCCGAAATGCTCTTGATTCAGAACACACACTACAAACCACCAGAATGATCCAATCATCTTTAAGGAAAGTAGATGGTTTTGGGTGCTGCCCAAAATATTATGGCATGCGAGAGCAGGTAAACTTGGCATTAGATACAAATTCCAGCCATTATTTCTTCTGTTAAGAGGTTCAGTTGGAGAGGACATTTTACTATGGTGGGCAGAGCTCTGGTGTGATAAGCAAGCCGCCTCCTCTTCTCAACAGAGCAGATGTTCCTTCCCCGAATCCCTGTGACCCTGAGCCATGGTTAGGGCAGGAGGGAGGGAGAGGCAGCTGCTCCAAGCTGGACATTAAATTAGCTTCCTCCTTCAAAGCACATTCCCCTTTGTTTCTGCTTGGAGGCACCAATTAGTTCTTTGTAGAATATTAATGAGGTGTGAAGAGTAATTTGTGTAAATAAGAGCAGCACTTGCACAGAAGAGGGGCCCAATGCTGAACACATCATGTACAGAAGGTGCAGAAGAGCTTGCCTTCGTATTTTAGAGGCTGGCAGATGCAGGCATTTATAAATGCAAGGTACAGCTTGCGTTTAAAGTGAGTCTCCACACGTACAGCTTGCATGCCTCTAAGCTCTCTGGGCAGAAAAGATGGTCAGCTCAGGAAAGTCAGCTGGTGTGTTCCTGTTCTCCCCACCTGTCATGAGCTTGACACCAGTTTGTTTTCATCTGTATGCAGTGCATTGTGTTTCATATTATACACACAAGTGGGGAATACCTTTATTAAAAACCACCCAATATGCCTCAAAAATATGTAAGCTTTTGTGTTCTCCAGAATGCTTCATCAGGCTTTGTTTTGTTTGGAAAACTTCTGTTTTGAGACTGGATCTGTACTGCCCAGAGACTTTCAGTTATTGGGTGGTATAGACAAAGTAATAGTACTAATATAGACAGGGGGAATGCATCCCTGTTGGTTCTCCTGGACCTCTCAGCGGCTTTCGATACCATCGACCATGGTAGCCTTCTGGATAGGCTAACGGGATTGGGGGTCAGAGGCACTGCTTTGCAGTGGTTCCGCTCCTATCTCAATAGTCGACTCCAGAAGGTGATGCTGGGGGAACTATGGCTCTGCGCCATGGCAGTTATGCTATGGAGTTCCGCAGGGATCCATTTTGTCCCCTTTGCTATTTAACATCTACATGAAACTGCTGGGAGAGGTCATCAGGAGGTGTGGGCTGCGGAACCATCAGTACGCTGATGACACCCAGCTCCACCTCTCATTCTCTACCAATCCAGGTGAGGCAGTGGCTGTACTGAACCGGTGCCTGGCTGAGGTAATGGGCTGGATGAGGGCCAATAAACTGAAGCTCAATCCAGACAAGACGGAGGTCCTGTTGGTTGGCAGATCGGGCTTCGGGGAAGGGGACCTGAACTTAGTCCTGAATGGGGTTGCACTCCCTCTTAGGGACAAGGTCCGCAGCTTGAGAGTGCTCCTCGACCCAGAGCTTTCACTGGAAGCTCAGGTGACCGCGGTGGCGAGGAGCGCGTTCTTTCAGCTTCGGCTGATCCATCAGCTGCGTCCCTACCTGGAGAACAACTGCCTGGCAACAGTGACACACGCGTTAGTGACTTCCCGACTTGACTTCTGTAACGTGCTCTACGTGGGGCTGCCCTTGAAGACAGTCCGGATACTTCAATTGGTTCAAAATAGAGCTGCCAGGCTGCTGACGGGGACTGGGAATTATGTTCACATGTCTCCAGTTTTCCGTCAGTTTCACTGGCTTCCCATTGAAGTCCGGGCCCAATTCAAGGTGTTGGTTATGACCTATAAAGCCCTTAACGGCTTGGGTCCTGGTTACCTGAAGGAGCGCTTGCATCCATATATGCCTGCCCGCCCCTTGAGATCAGCGGGAGAGGCCCTTCTCTGGGAACCCTCCATGAAGGATATTAGGAGGGTAAGTACTCGGAGGAGGGCTTTCTCTGTGGTGGCGCCCAATCTATGGAATGCGCTCCCCAGAGAGGTCCGCCTGGTGCTGTCGTTATTTGTTTTTCGGCGCCAGGAGAAAACCTTTTTATTTAAGCATTATTTTAATTGTTAATGTTATTTATTTATTTTATTCTTTGGCCAGGTCAACTCAAATTATATTGTTTTATATTGTGATTATTTACTTATTGTTGTGAGCCGCCCCAAGGCTTCGGCGAATGGGGCGGCATAGAAGCTTCCTAAATAAATAAATATTAATATTGCAGACCTTAGGGCCACACCCACTGGGCAAATTTTGGGATATTGCTGTTTCTTTTCCCCATACTCTGTTTTTCGTTCACCTAGCCTGATGGACATACTGTGGAATATATGTTGGTCCTAATAAAGGTATTGCTCACCTGTGTATTTTATATTGTTTTTTCCTCATAGACTAGCATGCTCACTTTTGTTTTTTTCATGTTGTATGATAGCCTGTGAGGTAAGCCTGACATAAATGCTTTCTATGGCAGTAAAGCATCTGTTCATTTTCCCCGAACAACAACCTTGCTCTGTTTGGGATATGGACAACCAGACACAGCAGCTTCTGTTCCATGGTATTCACCCTGACTTCAGTGTATGAGGGTAAAGGGTTAACCACGTCTCACATACTTTGGTCCTGATCCTGATTACCCCTGCATCTGTTCTTTCTTTAAAAAACAAACAAACCAAGATATATGAAAGGAGATCACACATTTCTAGTTTGCCCCTCAGGCATTAATGAAAGCAGGCAGGAAAGGATAGTCAGAAACAGCCCATCCGAAAAGCATTCTAAAATTCCAGAAAATAATTTTGCTAAAATATAAATGTCTTCACAGAATGTGCAAAGTACTAGAAAATCATCAAAGAAATTTAGAAAAAACCGTAATCAGCTTTTAGCATTGGGTTGAGGGAGGTTGTGAGCACACAAGTGTTAGAAGATGGTTCAAAATAATGAAATGTATATTAAGGCACACTTACAAAATATTGTTTACTACCTTCTTAAGTATAGCACAAATTTAATAATAGATTAGTATTATCCCATTCGTCAGCACTCACTCCCAGAGTGGCAAGCAAAAACAAATATATATACATGTCCAATAATAAAAAGTAATAAAATCAGCAATTTAAGTTATTATAAAATAGCTTAGAAACTGAGGCTGCAACATGATTGATCAACTCTTCAAAGCTTTTAAAAATTATTTTAAGCAGGGGAGGGAACTCAGCTTCTATCTAAAATGAGCTTAGCAAGAGAGCAGCTCAGATGAAGGGCATTCTAGATCTACATTGCAGCCACTGCAAAGGATTCATCTCCTTTGCTCACATACCTTATGCAATGACACTGAAAACAGCGCCTCCGAAGCTAAAATCAGGCTGGTTTATATGAGATCAAGTGACCCTTAAGGTATCTTGGTCCCAGGATACCAGACTTCTCTATTTCTCTTTTCCCTTAAATTAAAAGAAATCCTGATTCATGTCTGTGGGAGGAGAACTGTCTGGCAAAAATATGTTTGCAAATAGATCAATTAGGGATGTACTCCATGGTCCCTGGGAGAGTGTCCATGGTGCCACAGGCAATGTGGGAGATCCATCTATGCATGTTTTCTTGTTGCAGGCATGGAAACCTCCACTACCCTTCCTCCCAACTGGGCTTTGGGCTTGGTGTTTCCTCCATCTTAGATTCTCCTTTCCTCAACCTGATAGGATTGTTCAGTCTATTACCAACACTTGTGCTGAATCAAGAAAAGTTTCCACAGGCAGCGTACGACCAAGCCTCTATTTTCTCAGATTCTGGGCTGACTCTGAAGAGTGATAAACTTGCAAGCTTTAATATAAAAATGGCTGAATGACAGAAGGCCCTGCAAGTCTGCATAAGAATACAGAAAGCCTATTCTAAGCCCCACTTATGAGCAATCCTCATCTTTGATATCAGTTGACTCAAAGTCTATGGCTGCTTTAATATGCTTATTTTAAATTTATAGTCAGAAATAATTTTTAAATTTTATTTCACTAAAATATTTTTAAAAAAAGGTATTTTCAGAGCAGCTTAGAAGAATTCGCCGTAGTTACTAATCCAGTGCATTTGTGCTAACCCTGTCTATTCATAAGCAAAAAGAAGTATGGACTCAGCTTTTCCAAAGTTTCCCTGGCTGATCACCTGGAGAGAAAACTTGCTTGCCATAGAAAACCAGGCAAGTTGCTATTTACCAAGGTGCACCACAGAGTGAATATGTTGTCAAAATTAATGTCAACTGGGGGCAACAATCATAAAATGGCTGCCATGGGCGGCATAGCTAGTCACAGGGGACAAATAAACCATCCAGAGGCACTGATGAGAAATTAAGATGGAAATTAATCCTAATTGTCTTTGAATCAACTCAGTTGACAGTAAGACAATTAAAAATATTTTAAAATAAAAATAAGTTGGCATAGGGTGTCTCAGTGAGCACCATGGAAGAAGACTGGGCACAAACTGGTGCCTGTGGGAACCACACTGGCTAATTCTGATCTAGATTATCAATCTTCCTGACTTCCACCTATTCCTTTTGATATTTTCTGCCAGCATTCCTCTGATCTATTTTTTATTTTCAGGTAGTGTATATGTAGACCTAAGACTGTAGGAAAGCTAAAAAAGCAATTCAGCTACTTCTTGAAATAGCTCTGACTTCTGCTAATCTTAAATTCTTTGTGCAAGTAAGGAACAGAAATAATGCCACAGGACACCAGGAGGGCTCTACAGATAATTAATGACTAGTTGGGGTGACTCCCAGAGAATCTCAGCCTCCTCTGGAATGTCTTCCCATGAAAACACTGAGTGAGCTCAAACAGACCCCGCGTGCTACAGTCTACAAATAATTTACTCACAAGAGCACAACAGTCCCCCAGCCCAAGGCACATACTGTGTCTACCTGAATTACTTACGACTGGGAAAGGAGATGTGCTCATATAGATGAGAACACTGTTGTTCACCTCTCATGTCCTGTAAAGAAGCGACAAATATAGTCAAACAAATGGCATCTTCACAACCTGTGGTACTGCCTTCACTGCCATTTCCCATTGTGGAGAATTCATGTTAATACTTTTTACAGAATTAGCCTCAAAACTCACCATTGCAAGTTGAATCACTATGGCCGAGAATCAGTGAAAAATTAATTTGCTAGATTTTGAATAGGGACTTATCCATTCTGTTTAAGGACCTTTATTATTGTATGAATGCTTTTGAATATTCCCTTTGAGCAAATTGTCCACATCAGTTTAAGAACAACTCTATTGGATCCATTCATCGTTCAGGATCCCACAGTGGCCAACCATAAACTGGACAAGCAGTGCATAACACTGTATGTTTGTGTGTGGAGAGAGAGGGGATAGTAGCCATGATAGTCTTTTCTTCCAGAAATGTGTCTAATCCACTTTTAAAGCCACACAATTTGGCACCCATCCCTATGCGTTGTGGAGGTGAATTCCACCTTTTGTGTGCTGTGCGAAGAAGCACTGCAGGGCTCATGCATATTTCTCCAATGTGCAGGATGTGCCACTCCTAGAGGTAATTTATCTAAACACCGTAAACTGCGGGTGGACAACCCGCACGTGCAGGTCCCCAGAGTCTTTTGTGAGGCCCTCACTGTCCTTTACAATCAAGTTTGCTGCTGTGCTGACACAAAAATTGATGTTTTGTCAGTTAATATTTGGCAGTACAGCAGCAGCAGGAAGGCAGACTTGGCTCAGCCCTGCTTTGGTGTTCCCTAAGTGGGCTCAGATCTAAAGTGTTTGGGTACAGTGAAATGTGAAGGAGGTGGCTGTCTCATTCCAACCTATGGACAGTTGCTTGGTGAAACGTAAGATTCCTCAGGACAGACTAGTCAAGTCCTGATCGATCCAGAATACTGATCTGCCTCCTTCATGATGGGTTCAGCATGAGTTAGCCAACAAAGCTTTAAATTACCACACATACAGCCCATACACAAGGTAACAGAGGCAATTATTTACAACTGTAAAGAGGAGACATTTCTGCCACTTCCTGTTCCCCAAGAAAGGAACTGAGATGAACACACACATGCCCCATTACATTTCAGGAGGTTCAAATAATGGTTCCTGTCTTCTAAAAAAAACTAACACAATAGATATAGTACTTTTGCATACTGCATATTGATGTGTTTCGGACTGGTTCCCAATACCAACACTGACCTGCCTATTTGGCTGTTTGGGTAAGGTCAGTCTTATAGACTTGGAACTGATCCCACAATTTTAAAAACAATTAGACTTTTTGCAAATAATGTACTGGATATTAAAATGGTGACCAGGTTAGTATTTGGCAAAAGGAAATATAAGGCGGAATATATACATTTATAGGGTGGTAGAGAACCAATAACGTAACATTTTAAAAATTATACTGCTGAGCATGTCATCAGGCTAGTTTGTTATTGCACACACTTATGACTACATTGCTTATGAACCCTTTCCATTACCCAAGATAAGCTAATGTACCTATATTCCTCTGCCAGGTTTCCTTCCTTCCCACCTACCCACCCCCACTTGCCCAGTCATAGTGAGGATGTTTATGCATCCTTCCTCCAGGTGCCAAAAATAGCAGATAAGACCTTCTCTCTGGCTCCCAACACAATATAATATAACATTTACATTAGGCAAAACAAGAAAGACTCTCATATACACAGCTCATTCCCCTTCAGCCTTCCAGGCCTTCCTATATCAATTTGCTGGAGGCGGCCAGGAACGGTGTCACCATGGGAGCCCAGGCTGCTATTTGGCAAAATAATCAGTAAACCCAAAAGAACTGCTTTGCACGATGCAAAATCTACACACTAACCTGGAGGAGGAGGCAATTGTGGGGCCTGCCCTGGATGGGGGAAGGCCCCTACAAGCCCACAACAACTGGAGGCCGTTTTATTGTTTAACATTCCTGATATTTTCTGTCAGGGCTGAACCAATTGTCCCTAATCCACCAGGCTCTACTGGCCAAACAAATGCAGCTGAATCCTCGGCATCCTGTTCCCACTGAACAGGCATCTTTTGTGAGGGGGGATTTAGAGCGTAGCCCAGTAAATCCAGCTAGTTTCCTGAGCCGGGGTTCCCACACACACTCCCCCAGCTGCTGCCAGGTCCAGCCCACCAAACAGGCTATTGGGATGCCCCTTACTCCTGCCCTTGCTGATTAAGAGCCACAGGCCCTTCTCTATACCCCACAAGCCCCTCTTGGTGTGGAGGGAGTGAGGCATTTTGGATCTCTTTGTCACACAGCCCAACCTTCTTTTGTAATCTTTGTTACAAAGATTTGTTACGAATATTTTTCTCACTCTCCTACACTATCTCTGGCCAACATGTCAGTTGACTCTTCCCACATCTGTTCTTTCAAAAAGCAACTGCTATCCTTTTTATACTGTGGTATCTCACAGAATGGCTACCAGGGTGCAGAACAGCCATTTTAGTTCCACAGAAGTCAGGATCTTTTGCCTGCACCACAACTGGGGAAAGGGAGGCAGCAAATGGGAATGAAAAGAAGGTATCTCAGAATTAGTTTCAAATGACATAGTTTAGGTCATTCCTCTCCATGGATGATCAGTCAGGGTTACCTCCTGTGCAGACAGCAGGACGTATAATCCAAGATCTTTGGCAGGATGCTGGGCCCAGGCAGCTTTCCAAAATACTGCAAAGGGGTAAATATCAGGCAGAAAAAAACTGAGTGGGCTGTGTCCACTTAGTATTTTTTCTACAAGAAAACCTGTACCAATGCATATACATGCTATGTAAGAAAATCACACCAGTATCTTTTTACCACAATTACTTTTGTTTGCAGGTTCAGTGGGTTTCAAACACAAGTAACTATGATTAAAAACAAACAGATAAATGGTTTGAAAAATCATACATATTCGTATGAAAAATGTAATAGCAGCTTGCACAAAAATGATGGTTAACAAAAGGACTCTCCAAAAGATAAGTGTATCACACCTTCTTCCTCCATGGAGAGACAGGTGGAAGAGAATTCCGGAAGGATTTCCATCAGTTTTGAGCACTACACTTTGGCCTGAGCAATAGACAGCTCTATCTTGGCCAGACATATTCCTTCTACTGTGCTTCACTGGAACTTGCAGAGTTGCTTATGAAAGGAAGAAATAATACACAAATAAAATATGACAACAATATGATGGGTTTTTAACTACTTAAACTATCCAGAGTATCATATATTCAGTCTGAGTACTGCTAATGTAATGGATGCTTTTTAAATCTACATGCGTAAAAAAATGGCATGCAGAGATGTATGTTGAGCAACAGCCCGCTCACCTAATAATAGCACCCTGGCCTGGGCCTCGCAAGCCAATCTGAAAGTTCAGAAAGGAAACAATCAGAGCAAAAGCCTTCGACCTTTTTGGATCTAGGACCTACTTTTAACCATACTTGAAAGATGGTGTCCATTTTGGGTTTAACATTTTGTGTGCCATACATGTCCATCTTTCCTTCTCTTCTTGATGCCTTGCCCTTTCTCCCACTTCTCTTTGTAATCCATCTTTCTCCTTCTTTAAAAACAACAATAACCCACCCCCTGAACAAACTTCTACAGAAAAAGAAGGTAGTGCTGCTTCTGGTGCAGCCCATGTTAGGTCAGGGCACAACCCACTTTAGGGCCCAAACTCCAGTCAGATACCATTAAGCAAAGGTATGGATGACAGTCCCATCTTGACCAGAATTCCAGCATAAAGAGGGGACTTAGGAGCACAGATCAAAAGATGGTTTTCCTTGACAGAAGCATGTCAGAACCATACTGAAGGCACCATCTTATGCATAGTATTATTTTTCTCCTAAAAATCAGATACCAAGAAGGTTTCAAGAGCAATTAAGCAATTAACAGAGACCTGATTACCCTTGCCTTCCATCATAGCCAAGCATCAGGAACACCTCAGGTTGGTAAGGTCTATGTAGCAACTAGTTTCTTATTCTTGGAGCTAGCTCACTGGCACCCACATGTCCTTTCCCAGATTTTGCCTCTCTAACCTTCTTGGGCACATGCTGTGCTTTGTTTCTGTCAGCCACAATTAAGTTTTCCTGCAAGAAATCTAACCCCTGTTGTCTCTGTTGTGAGGGGAAACAAGCATCCCTTTCCCTGCTCCCATGTTTCAGGTATTCACCAACAGACTACCCTTTTCTTAGGCCCACATTTAGTAGTTTCAAGAAAGCCTTTCTTCAGACATTACTTAGCCCCCAATGGCATTTCAGATCTCTCACTGAAACCTGAGGGAAGAGGCCCATCTCCCTGCACCAAATGTGATAACATTGCAGCTGTAATTCCTCCAATTGTAAAGTAGTTTTGATACATCCCAACTCACCATCTGATCCCCTCTTTTAAATCATGTCAGCAGGATGTAACCACAGAAGCCTGCCTCTCAAAAGCACATTTCTCATGAGATGGAGCCGAGAGATAGTCAAGCTCTGCCCATTTGGAACCTGGGAATCCCAGTATAGCTGTGGATGGCAAGCGGGAAAACCAGGCTGCCTTCTCCCCTGCACTTGCTTCACACGTGCCCAGAGCGGCCTCTGCTCTGCCCATTGTTCCTCTGTCATCTGCCTTGGCACAGCTCTAGTAGGTGCCTTGTACTGGATACTTGGGCCATAAACCAAGAAGAATGCCTGCATCTGCCGGAGGGGAATTAAAATGAATCCCAAGGAATCTGGGTTGTGAGAGCATTTCGGGGGAGGCACAGTTGCGCTGATCTCTTTGGGAATGGTGCAGGGGGGCAGGAGGGAAGAGGGGGAAACAGGGCCATTAATCTGAGGAAATATTTCTTTATTTTCCCAGTGCAGAAATTTGAACTCAGGCAGCACCTGGGACAACAGGCTGTTGATTGCTTCGGCTCTGCCTCCAACACTCTCCCCTCCTTTTCAGCAAAAGAGCCGTTAGTTAATCTTGCTCCAGTGCCCAACAGGGAGGTGAGAGAGTGGCTATTAAATAATTAAATTCTGAAACCTGAGTGAGGGTTTGCTGACCTCTCTTGGGCAGGTAACCCCAGCCCAATTCCCAGGACTCAGCCCCCAGTCAAAACATAGCAGTTTCTGACACTTTTGTTTTCATAGCTGAAGGGGCTGGAGCTGGGTCAACCAGAAGGACACCCCCACCCTGCTTTCTTGGCTTCTTTCAGCTGCTTCTCAAGGGCCTTTCAGTGGCCCATGGCTACAGAGACACACGCACATTTGTGAGCAGAGATGACCATGGCTATCAGCTTCAGATGACTATCAGCTAAATTGTGATTATACCCCAGATGTACCAGTATTTCCTCATTTATTTATTTAGTGTCCCACAACAAGTTCCAAAGGCAACTGACATACTCCCTCACTTCACAGATTTTCTTATGCCAATGGTTTGTTCTTCCCATAAATTCTCCCTTTCTGCTAGCCAGATAGGTGGGTGAATAAAAGTAGAAATCCAGTTACAAGTGTAGGCTGAATATTTGAGTGGACATTTCCCAGAACTAAGAGTGCAAAAACTTTAAGAGTATTGCTAGATCAGACTAAAAGCATACCTGGCCAGCAACCTGTTCCCACAGGTGCCTCCACCAGCTGGACAGGAATGCAATACGCACCCCTCCTCCCCATTCATGTTTCCCAGCAACTGGAATTCAGAGACATATGGCCCCCAATTGGGAAGGATGCGTATATGTGTGTGTATCTTATCACCCTAATAAGTACTAACCATGGATACTGTTATTCTCTAGGATTATTTTTCTAGGATTTGTCCCCCTGCCTAAACTTAACAATAAAATATGTACCCTCCCCTTTTTTTCTGTTCCTGTCTTGTATTTTTCCAGATCTTGTAATATACCTGAACACTGAAGGGAACTGGATGACCCGTTAAGCTCTCCATGCCTACTCTTTGTCACCATTAATATCACTCACCTTCATGTTTTATTACAAGGCCCATTCTTCTCCCAGTCTCTGTTAAAGACAGCAAATAAAATCGTGAAGGTAGGAGGAATGGCATACAACCCAAGTAATTGATGGAATGTGCTCACTTCACATCGACAATTTAAAAAGTAATAAAACATCAGAGCTGGGTGGCACTGGCCCAGAAGTTCTCAAGAGTTCACATTGCTAACTATTAACTTAACAATATATCACTTATTATGATTAAAATCAGACTCCCTGCTGAAAGGCAGAGGTCACAATTGAAGGGCAGAACAGAGCAGAGCAGAGCAGAAGATTATGTGTGTACAGTCCTCTCTGCCAAAGTTTTGTCACAGGTAAATTGGCAAAAAGGATCATTAAAGCTGAAATGTATAAATATGTTCAGGGTCCAGATGTCAACCTCACCATGCTGAATCCCCAGAGACACAGGAACAAGGTGCATGGATGGGTGGAAGTTAAAACAAGACAAAGTACCAGTGGAAGAGAGGAGCCACAGAGAAAGCAACAATTTTGCCCAAGGATTGGTAGATGGGTGGTCACTTTCTCCGTTCACCCCCTCCCACCATTCAGCCAACATAGGAGGAAAGGAGTGGAATACTTCCATTCTGGCAGCTTAGCAAGAAGTTCTTTATTCTCAGACAGTCTTGTGTGCAACAATCAGTAAAAACCTGCTTGCTAGCAAAGGCCCTCTCAAAAGCCAGGCAAGAAAACAAAGACATGGATGTTGCTGGAGCACAGCATATACTGGAAGATTAACTGTGCAGTCAGTCAGACAGGCCATCAGCCTGCATACTCCAGCATAATAGTAACATAGTGTAGTTGGAATCCTATGCAAACCCACCAAAAAAGAACAACAACAACGGCCACTCTCCCTGCATCCATGGATACGTCACTGCAACACACACCAATCATGAACTTGAATTTGATTATATATCTGTGTTTTACCACTGTTTAACAAAGCTACTTTTCAGGGTTCCTGGTTATTTCAATGAACCTGCGTATGACTAAAACCTGTTTGTTATTTTCATTTGGTGCATGTATATGTTGATCCTTAGATGAGGCATCTTTTTTCCTGGTGAACATGCAGGTGCAATGGATTCTTCTAAGATACTACCTGCCATCTCTAGTTGTTGTCATTTAACTGTAAATATATATTAAAAACGAACATTAATTCATTAATTGAGGTATCTTTTTAGTTGTTTCAAATGGTTGTCAGCTGATTAATCTAAGTCAGGCTTCCCTGGTATCCTCCAGATGTGTTGGATTACAACTCCCATAATTCCCAGCCAGCATCTGCCATATTGGAGTTGCAGTCCAACACATCTGGAAGGCTGATCTAAGCAATTAATCCATTAAAAGTCACAGTTCTACAGATTCATATGAGCAGTGGCTAAAAGAAATGTAGGGCTAGAACTAATCCTCATTAAGTGATTCTGGATGTACCCTGATATGCAGAACAATGATGCATATCACTAGTGATTTGCAAAAGCCAGAGGGGAAGAGGTGTGTATTTACACCAGATTAATAATGCTGAGTGTAATCTTGTGAATGCCTCTTTTGAAAGCCAGATCTGTCTTCCTTTTGGCATTCAGAGCTTTCCCTCCACAAAGCTTCCCCAGTGCCCTTGCTCCACTCTTCTAATGGTCTTATTTTGCAGTCATCCCCACCTTCCTCATGCCTTTTGATCAGCAAAGTTCTGGGAATCTTCAGGTCTTAAGTTCTGTCTCTTCCACTTCCAGACCAGCTGTTGGCGCCCTCCAGGTCAGAATCTGGATGTGGGGAGGGGGGATTCGGCAGTAGACCTGCTGTGGCCTTGGAAACCAAGCCAGCTGGCTTGCTTCATGCCAGCACCCAGATCCCATCAAATGTCGGCTGTCACCCCCAACTGCAGTCCTCAGCATGCACTCAGCAGTGAGATCACAGCATCCACTCACACCACAGTAAGAGCCCTATGGTGGAAGAGCCGGGGGAGGGAGCCATGGGGCCAGCCCTTTAGCATGAAGATGCAATATGAGTGGACCGTCTACAGATAAAAATGACTTCCCAGGCTGCGTTCAAGCACTCACTTCCTAAGCCACAGGATGTGGGGAGCCTCACAGCATTGTCTGTGACTCAAACCTGATCCACATAATTTCTTGAGAGTCCAGCTCTTGATTAAAGAGAGCAGAGTACACATGCACTGCCTGCTTTTCATCTCTCATGACTGAGCCTTTGGAAGCTAACAATAAATGAGATCCATCATTTTTGGATCCACAGTTATGAGGACCAACCCAAAGGCTCCCCAAAGGTGCAAGCTTTTGAGTTCTCTGATTGCGGGGTGGGGGGGGGGTAAGGAGATGGAGCAAAAAGCTCTGTGTGTGTGTGTGCATTTGCATGCAATGGGAAGATAAAAAATATGTTTTGGCCATGAGATATGCCATTTAGATAGACTCAGTCTTACAAAGAAGATTTTCAGTCTGTGCTGGTGGTGGTATTACAGGTGTCAGATTACAGTAGGATGGTGGAGGGGCAGAGAAAGGGGCAATGGTTGGCTTACATTTTTGGAATCATGAGGACCAGCTGTAATTCTGATCTGCCTCTTGCCTTCAGTCACACACACATTCCTGGGCCAGTGTCCCACCTTGCCTGATGAAGAATGCTGAAGAAGCCAGACTTGCACATTTCTGTGGCATTGTGGTTGATTCTAAGGAAGATATTACCCAGTGATGGATCTTGGATTTTTGTCTTCATGAACCAGTATGCCTATCTTTGTGTTCTGTATGAACAGTAAGTTGGTGAGTGTAGCCTCGTGGGAAGCTTCACTAAGGCAGGTCTGGCCTGAAAGCTGCAAGCAGGGGAGATGTCAGGGGCCTTTTTGCAAGCCGCTCTGAGCTCCTGCATCCACAGCTGCTAGTCAGGATGCCTCTGTGCTACCTCCAGTTGCTGGGGAGCAGCACAGGTAGAGCATGACTCTCCTCATGTCCTGCTTGTGAAACATAGAAACAGAGCGAGTCAGAAGGGGTCTCCTGGGCCATCTAGTCTGACCTCCAGCACCAGCCAGCTCTGCTTACAACATGCCCACCATGTGCATGTCCAGCCTATCCTTGAACACCTGCACCGATGGGGCCTCAACGACCTCTCGTGGAAGCCCCTTCCACACCCTCGGGGTCCTAACAGTCAGGAAGTGCTTCCTGGCATCCAAACAAAACCTTGGCTCACTGAGCTTTGCTCTGTTGGAGCGTGTCCCGCCTACCTCTGCAGGGGAGAACAGGTCTCTACCCATCTCCATGTGACATCCCCTCACATACCTGTATGTCGCCAACAGATCCCCTCTGAGTCTCCTCTTCTCCAGGCTGAAGAGACCCAGTTCCCTCAGTCTCGCCTCATACGGCATCCCCTGCAAACTGGCCACCAACCTTGTGGCCCTACGCTGCACTGACTCCAACCTGGCTATATCCTTTCTGTAATGAGGGGCCCAAAACTGAACACAATACTCCAGTTGTGGGCGTACTAGAGTCGTGTAGAGTGGTAGTAATACCTGAACTTCTCAGAGGCATCTGGTTTGCCTCTGTGTGAACAGAATACTGCAGGAGACACTAGATTTAGTTTGATTCAGCAGGACTGCTTATAGCCTTATACTAAAGGTAAAACCTCTCTCAATCTCCATGAACCTTTTTTATCCTTGCCACCACAGCTTCCCTTTAGGGTTGTTAGAGGGTTGTGATTTCATGGCAGACCACAATCAGTGGTGTGCATACTAGCTGAGGAGGAGGAAATATGGCATTTTAAAAAAGCTTTTAACTACAACTTGGTCTATACAAATCATCTGTTGAATGGAAATCAACCATTTTATCTGCTAATTTCTACAGATTGGCCAATTTTATACCACAGAACAAGCCAGATGACGCTGAAAGCTATGCAGCATGGCTTCTTTGCCTCAAGGCCTGTGATGTGCCTGACAGAGCCTTCCCTTGATCCTTCTGGTGGTATCCCAGGGGACACAATGGGAGCACCAGGGGAAGTGGAACAGTGATCACCGAAGCCCAAAAGTGCCCCAGTGGCACTTAGGGGTAACTGTCACAGACTTTTTGCTGCTGATATTAGCAGAAAGAGGCCACTCAGCAGCCCGTCTGCCAGAGATGGCATTTGCAGGGATGAGCTGTATTCTCTTGGCTCTCGTCTTGGAAAGGGCAAGGAAAAGTCGCTCATTTCCTCTCCCTGCCCACTTCCCTGATTGTCCTATGGGGTGATCAGAATGGTGGGTGTGAGGACTGGGTTCTTCTACCCTTCCTTTGGGAGGTCCAGAAGAATGTGCCTCCTGCCTCCCACCCACCATGCAGAATGCCCTATGGGCCTCTGGGCCTCTTCCCCAGGAAACCCTGGAGAATGAGGCTCTTCCCCTCTGCCCTTGCTTGGAATAACACTCATAGGCCCTCTTCCCTGACAGCTCTAGCTGGCTGAAGCAACCGCTTCCTTCTTGCAAGCCTGAAACTGCAGATGGGAATGCGGCTGGCAGTGCCAGGGGTCTCCGCCGTCCACCGCCTTCTCCAGGCAGCGCCATGCGGTGGAGATGAGGGAAGCTGATGACAGTTGCCCAAGTGCTGCTTCAGCACTCTGGGCAGCTGCTATTTGGAGCCACTTGGTGGGCGTGACAAATATTTCTGCTGTTCTTGCCATCTGCTCTGCAGACTTCAGGGCTTCCTCTTGGCTTGTGTTGTCCAGGTTTGGAGGACGCAGCAAGCCCAGGGTTGGCTTGGAAGCTGTACAGCGAATCATTTCTTTTTGGAGTGGCTTCCTAACCACAAAGAAGCTACCCTTCGTTGCGGGGGAGGGATTACTAATATGCCACAACGGCTTAATGTGTCACATAAACCCAGTCACTGAGTCACCGTCAAAGGCTTAGCTACAGAATCAGGTGGGAAAGTTGGCCACTCCAATTATAGATAGGTCTTGAGAATAAAACAAGAGTTGGTAACAGGAATATAAAATGTACAAACATATGTTTTTATGAACATAGTAGTACATCATTCATATCTACGGAGAAGTAAATCCCATTGAGCTCAATGGGACTTATTTTCAGGTAAGTGTGCAGCCTAGATCAGGAGCAAGGTCACAGAAAGCCTGGCTCAATCCCTTCTTCTGGAACACTTCCTTTTTCTACAGTTTCTGAAAAGGAAGCTGTAGAAATTATTACAGAATTTTAAAACCAGGTAAGAAGAAAGCATTCTTTTAAGTGCAATATAATCAATGCTGCCTTGTCATATTTACATGCCTTTTCAGATAAAGTTGTTTAATTACTGTTACAGTATTTAGCATGCTGATCACTTCTGGCACTGGACTGCATATGAAAGCTCAGGATGAGTCTAAGACACAAATAATGCTTTCCCCATTGCTTGCATTTGCCGTTTTTCATTCAACAGAAATTTCATCATCAAGTTGCCAGGAGCAGAGAGGGCTACAGTGGAATAGCTGGCGGGATCCAAATTGACACAGTTTAAATGAAATCAACACACTTGCCAGTAAAACGACAACATGGCAGACTGATTATTTAATCCCAGCAGTAATTAGCACATAATAGAGCATGTTGCATCCAGAAAGAGCTATGTGATTTTCAGAGAGGAAAAGTCTGTACTTCCTTGAGTCTGTGGAGTGGGGCAAGTGTAGGTGAAGGCAGGTGCAGAGAAGGGGCAGACCAAAACCTATTGGTGAGATCTTTGGGGGATTGGTGGTAGGTTAGCAAGAGCTCATGGCTCCCAGTTATCTAACACAGGAGTGATGCACCCCTACACACCTTTCTTGGTGCCTGCCAAGGTGCCCTACCCCTCCAACTGGCCACCCATGGGGCTGGGAAACATTTTTAGGGAATGGAGAAGACAAGTGCCTGCAGGCTGGTGTTTTTCTCTGCAGTGTGCCTTGCAAATCAGAAACACTGGAGTGAGAGAAAAGAAGGACTCCTGTCATTTCTGTCTGGGGGCTGGGGAGGGCACTAAAGAAAGCAGTGGGTTGACGCAGTGGCAAGCCAGATGGAGGGCAGGAAAGCTAATGGGGACAGGGAGAGCCAGCAGGATGCCACTGAGGGCTAGGAGCAAACTTAAGAGGAACCTTGAAAGCTGTGGGTTCCAAGGAGTTGTTTAGTGTACCGGGGCCACCTCTGTGCTGTATTCAGCCGTTTGGGCAAGTTGTATGTCCTTTGTGACTAGCCAGGCCTTGCAAGGCAGCCATTATGTGGTGGTGCCCAGGAGAGTTGCTTAAACTGCCAAAATCCACCCATCAGCCTCACAAAGTTTGCCTGCCTCTGGTTTAATCACTGCAACGTGCTCCCCCCCCCCCCCCCCCCCACCCCCCCCCCCCCCCCCCCCACACACACACACCCCACACCCCCACACACCTACTTTTCCCAGATGCACTTGCTAAAACTGAGTGCTGGGGAGATGCAGAAAGCAGGAGTGGTTTTGTGTGTGAAAGGACCTATGAGCTTGAAGCTGATATTGATCAAACCCTGTTTCTTCATTCTTCGCTCATGTCCACCCATCTGAGCTATTATTTTGTACCCAGTTCTGGTTGGTGGACCTCAGGATTCAAGTAAAAAACACAGTAGATCCTGCAAGCCTGAAGCCTGCCTGAAAGTAAGCCCCTTTGAAAAATGTGGGACTTATCACTGAGTAAACAAGCATAGGAATGTGCCATAAATTAATTATGCCGCCTGAATTTGTTCTCATGGAATTGAAATACCAATAGAATCCATGAAACAGCCAAAATAAATCAGGGAGCACAATTAGCATATTGTTTGAGAACTACAAATTATTCCAATATGCACAATTCCTGTACTTAGAGCCCGTGTTCTGAGTTTTCATTTCAACTTTAAATGTGAATTTCTCTTACGCTGTTCAAGGAGGGTAGAACTCTCTGAACCGCGTTTGAGGATTATTGCTTTGGTAGAATAGCCATTGCGGCAGTGGCAGCATCCGGCAGTGGCCCATGCTTTGAGCACGTTTCTGGTTTTATTGCACACATATCCTCAATGGCTAATTCAAAACATTTCCCTCCCCCCATTTTTTGCTTTTAAAGAAAGATTCAGATCTTGTTGCCTTTCTAATAGTTTGCACCAGGGGGCGCGCGGCTCAAGACAAATAAACCTAGCAATTCCTTTAAAGCAAAACCTCATCAATCAGTCACAACTGGTCCCTGGGAAAAAGCCTCCCGCATGGGACCTAGCTTGTAATATAAAAAGAATGTGACACTATTTCTATTGTCCCTTAGCAATAGAGAACTCTTGCCCTCTCACGGACTGACTGGCGGGGGGGGGGGTTGACAAGAGTAACAAATGGGAGCATAGGTTTGGAGCTGTCATTCCATATTCATGGGTGCTTAAGGCAGACTGGGGGTTTTTCTACATGAGGCATTTGCCGTGTGCTCTTCATTCCTGACTCCAGTTGTTTGCAGTTCTTTAGATAACCTTGTAACCCTCCAGTTTCACTTCTGTGTCTTACCAGTTGAGCACAAGAGCACTCACTTCATGAGAAGGCAAAACTTCCTGGGGAAGACAATCCTGCTTGGGAACATCAAAGGCAGAAGAAGAAGTGGAAGACCGATTATGACTCCATAAAGGACTGATCCCATAAGGGAAGCCGGAGCCCTGATTTTACAAGAGCTGAGTGAGGCTGTCATGGATAAGACATTTTGGAAGCCTTTCATTCATAGGGTCACCATAAGTTGGAAATGACTTGATGGCACATAACAACAACAAAGAAGAGCACCACAATGACTCTTTGATTCTGAAGAGCTGCCCTCCACTTCCGGGAGTGTAACAGTACTTTTGTGGTGTTGCTGCATTGTACTAGTTAGACTGGTTAGAAAAGAAAAAGGATTCCCTCCCCCCATGTTTCCTGTCCTTAGACTGTTGTCCCAACCATATTACTAGTCCTAGCAATGTCCTAATTTGGCAGCTCCTGAGAAAGAGGAAGGACAAGATTAGTCTCTCTTCCATTGTGATAATATCTTGATGCCTCCCTTTGTTGATGATTCCCTTAGTTGGGTAGGTAAAAGTTATTTTAAATGCAGTGCTTTTTTTGTCATAGAATGCGCCAGAACGGAGTTCCGGCACCTTTTTTCAACAGATTTTCCAAGTTTTAAAAGTAACTTTTGAAAATTTTATGTTTGGTCCACATGGATTTGAATCGCCCTGTCGAGCATAGCAGGTCTGCAGCAAAATCATTAAAATGGTGCATGCAGGCTGCTTGTGTGTCGAATCCGATGTATGTGTACTTTGTCTGCGCTGGTTGTGATGGTGCTGCTCAGCTTGTGATTGGTCGTGTGGTCGCACACTGAGTGCTTACTGCGGGCAGTGACCATTATGTTTTGTTACACATATGTTTCGTGTGGGTGTGTGTACAGTGATTGACTACGTGCAAAAGGTAAATAATTTCATGAATTCCGGCACCTTTCTTCTTATAAAAAAAGCACTGTTTAAATGTAAGATCTTTCTGAACTTAAGGAAGTCACTAGATTTTTTGTATTGTTGTAAACCACTCAGAGAGCTTTGCCTAACAATTATAACAACATCCAACAGTTTTGGCAACAGTTTTTCAGAGCAGGGAAAATCCAATAATTAATTGTGAAACTGAAAGAATGTGCCAATTCCTTTTGTGCATTTGATTATTCTGCTATCCCACAGTGCCACCTAGAGGTTATGTAGTGGAAAGATATAATTCTATCTCAGTTTTGCCTAGAAAGTGAAAGCAGATACAGCTGATTAACAGCCTTTTGTATAAGAGCTCCCACTCCCTATTCAGGAAAGTGTGGTAATTATAGTGAGGCAAGGAAAGAGGGAATGTCAGTGGAGGCCAGTGGCCACTCTAACTGAAGACATGGAGGGCAGGTCAGCTGAGAGGGTTGGGGACATGGAGCAGTGTTTGCATCCCCAGCAGTCAACAACCCATACCTCAGAAAGAGCAAACTGGAGACAAAACGTGCAAGGGAGGGGTGACGTACCACAGATCCTCTGAGCCCACATTCTCCTGTTCCAGCAACAAGTCTCACTCCACAGAGAATCAAGAAAATTTAAGATGTTGAAAGAGAAGGCAGAATCCATGTGGTCATAATAACGACGACGATGATCTGTGATATTCTCAGAGTTACAAAGAAAATTAGCCTTTAGAGCATCCGAACAGGCATCTAAAAACCCATGCCTTTTTATATCATCACAAAACATCCACCAGAGCAGTCTACTCAAAGGCAGTATAGCACAAAATTCTGCATTACACATACCCCATAAAAATAAGGAAGATGGAATTGCTCAGGAGAAAGTGTGGGAAGTTCTGTGGGCTCCTACAGTCCATTGCTTTGAATTTGGTGATGATGATTAAATCCCCTGGGAAACCAGGAGGATCCCATTGCAAAAAAATGCAGACACATTCATTATATACACAAATGCACCCAGATTCAGAGGTGCTCCCCTCATTCACCCCCCCAAACATGTACCCATCAAAATGCACACACATGAACCCCAGAGCATGTGCTGTAATGCATATACACCTTATAGAATGCACACACACGCACTAACACTGCTTCAATGATTAAACGGCAACGTACTGGTAATAAAACTGATTATTCCTAAGCTATGGGGCATCCTAATTTTGCTAGGCAGCTTTGCTGACATGTTTAATACCCAGGTTCTCTCTAGAATAGCAAGGCCTCATGTTCCTCCTCGTTTATTAGAGGTAAAGTAATCAAAAGCAGGGACTGCAGGTGGCGCGGTGGTATACACTGCTGTGCTGTTGGGCTGGTTGATCGAAAGGTCGCCGGTTTGAATCTGCATAATGGAGTGAGTTCCCGTTGCTCAGTCCCAGCTCCTGCCAACCTTGCAGTTCGAAAGCATGCAAATGCAAGTAGATGAAAAGGTCCCACTTCGGTGGGCAGGTAACAGCGTTCCGTGCACTTCGGTGTTTAGCCATGCCGGCCACATGACCACGGAGACTGTCTGCGGACGAACGCTGGCTCCCCCGGCTAGGAAACGGCGATGAGCTCTGCCCCCTAGAGTCAGGCATGACTGGACGTTTTAATCAAAAGCAAAGAAGAGCCTTTAGCAACTGCACAGAAAAGGGAATGTCAGCAGCAATGTTGCTTTTCACTCTTTGGATAGATGTGGCCAGGGCCCACATCAAAGGTAGGCGTGGTTAGGCCTACGCTGGCTGGCAAGCGTACCGGGGACTTGCTCCTCCCCATTGCCAGTGCAACCTGCATGTTCACCTGGCGCAGACCATGGTGATGCTGAGATGAATGAGTAGCAGGTGCCTCCACTGACTTGCTCCTGGGCTTTTCTGCCTGTCAAGCAAGCAAGTGGTGGCCATGATAAGAGAGGTGAGGAGCAAGAGCAGCTGGTGCCACTGCTGGTGAGAGGACAGGCTCCCAGAGGGAGAGGAGGGCCCACTGAGAGTGCCTTGCCCAAGTCCCTCCAAAATCTGGAGCCAGAAGGCCATGGCACAGTGCCACCATGTCCTGCTCTCCTGATGCAAGTTTCTGGCTGTCGTCAATAGCCAGAATGCTCTTAAGCGGCGTCGACTCGCAGGGAGAATGAAGCCCATCAACTTCCATGGAATGTCACATTCTGACACAGGCCATACCTGGGGAGCTTTTTCTTCATTTCACCTTCATGCCCCCAGAACAACTGCAGTGCAGTGCATTTAAAACCATCTCCTGTGAAATTAATCAGGAAATGAAATATTGAAGTGAAGGAATCATAGGTACAATTCCCTCATGTTCTGAGGAAGTGTGTGAAAAGAGCTGGATTGCCTCTACTAATTCCAATTCCAAATGAACTATTCCTGCTCTCACACATGTACTAGGTAGAGCAGAGGGAGAGAAGCAGTACAGCTTTGGGGGAATATGCCTGAGGAGAGAGAACCTCTAGTTCAACTTCTAGCTCTCAACTACTGTAATAGGGTGTTTGTTTTGTTTTTGAAGTGTTCTGTTGTAGATGCTGCGTGCATGGTATGAATCAACCATAGGCTTGAACTACATGAGTATAAACCCACACACCACAGACAACTGAGCATCAGTCTTGAGAACTGCTGGTATGTACCCTTGCTTTCATGAGCTCGGGATGAACAGGTCTGAGCAGTTTGCAGTGAGATTTTGCATGCAGAAGAATCAGGGCATCTCCCCTTCTCAAGCCACCCATGGTAACTTCCGTGTCAATCCGGATTTAAAGTGCCCAGACTCCCAGGTAAGTTTGCCACCAGCACAAGGGTCTGTTGCAGCTTTCTTAAGGGTCCAAAGAAATCATTCTCTGTGTAAAAGTAAGCCTTAGCAGCTTGTAACAGCTATCGGTCCCTGCACATGTTTCAAAATAAATACCTTCATGCTTGTTGCTGGATTAGGAAGTGCTGCCACCCACTGGTAAAAATCTGAAATTAGAAATACAAATGGGGAGAAGAAACCAGGCTGCGCGAATTGACGCTGCTGCTCTTGATTTCCTCGCCATCCTTGCTCGCACAGCTTCTGGGTGCTGAGGTTTCTCACATTCTGCCCATCTGCACGTCCACTATGGGCTAGGCTAGCCTTCTGCATCCTGGCATCCTCCAGGTGTGTCGAGCTACAATTCACCGCAGCCCAGCCAGCACAGGCGATGGTCAGGTGCCCTGGAAGGTGTAGTCCAAACCACACAGAGGGAGCCAAGCTGGGCAAAGCTCAGCTAGGCAAGGTTTGCTTGTTTTTTGTTTGTTTGTTTTTACAAATGTGTCAGCTGTGCATCTTCTTAAGGCAGCCTTTTCCAACCGTGGCTTTCCAGAAATTCTTAGACTGAAATTTCTTAGACTGAAGTTTTCCAGAAATTCTTCGTCTGCCAACTCTGCCCCCAGAATTCTCTGCTCCCTTGCAGCTTAGCTTCAATCTTCACAGGAGCTGGGTGAAAATGAATTACCCCAATACGTTATCCTCTGCTGCAGTGAAAAGTATTTTGGGATGGCTTGGTCTTCCATAGACCATTAAACCCCACACATTCAACAAAAGAGCTACTTTTGTTGGAAAAGAAAATTGCTAGAACTTTTTTTTTTCTGGCTGTCGTGCACGAATGCTGCCTGCAATTTTGACCTCTTCTTGGGCACGTGGCTCCAGGGATTGTCGATCTAAGCATCCACCCTTCAATATGTAGCACTGCCCACAGATGCTCTCGTTCCTCCCCTACCTCTGCCTCAACCCCATCAGTTATTATTCACTGCTAAAAAAATTTATAATAAGTTTTATTCAAAATAACCCTAAAACAAAGGGAAACTTAAAACAACATCAATCATCAGAAACATCGGACCTGCTGGGTCAGCCCCCACATTTTTTTCTATTTATGATAACTTAAAAACATATTTAAATGTATACGAAGTCCCGTTTCTCTAGCCAATATTCACTGCTAAATTTTAAGGGGTAAAAAGGACGCATGGCTTGACAGCCTCTGCCCTTTCCCCTTAGTGTGGGCACCGGCCTACTGGCATCCGTAGGCTGAGGCCCCAGTCCTATATTCTTGCCACAGCAGAATATACCCTTACCCTAAACACTGGAGGTTGTTTAGCTAACTGAGAGAGAAATCCTGGGGCTGCAGGTAAATAGAGAAATGTGGCTCCAGTGCTGTGAGGACCTTCTCAGTTCATTCATTGCTTTCTGCCAAATGTAGCCCTTGCATTTTACTAGGGATTGTGTGCGGGTCCTTCTTGGAACTACAGTCCCCCCATTCTAAATTGGAAATATATCCTGTTCCTTCTCCCCATGCTGGAAGTTGGGGTGGGGGCAGGGTTGGTGCTCAGAGGGTGACAGCCCTCGATGGCTTGGCCAACTGTTGATTTAAAGGGTCAAAAGTCAAAACCTAGTAACATCCTGAACGGAAACAGAAATCAAAACAAGGACCAAACTTGGTACATGGGGTCAATGAGGTCAGGGCTACAAATAATAACTTCCTGCACTCAGCGCATGGCCAGGGAAAGTGCCTGCCAGCAGATTAATGGCCAAAGACACTTGCCTTTGTCTCTCCTGCAGCCAACAGCAGTGCCACAGACCTGGGGAATGGGGCTTTCCACCCTCTCCTGGGCGTTCCCATGACTTATTTGACGGGGACCTGAGTAACACAGTACTTTGTCCCCCTGGATGAAGACCCCAACAGCATCTGCCTTATACCAGCTGAGGTCTTTCATTCATCTATCTCAGCATTATCTCCACTGATTGGCAGCAGCTGTCCAGGCTTTGGGTCAGGAATTTCTTTCCGTGCTACTAGAAATGCCAGCAATTGAGCCTGGTACCCTTTTAACATAAAGTTTGCAGCTTGCCACAGTGCTGTAGCTCCCCCTAATATGAAGCCAGGTTGTACTGTTTCCTCAACCACACTGGAACACCAACACTGTGGTCCGGGCTAGGCAACCGGAAGCACTGTGGTGCAGTGGTTAAGAGGACTGGACTCAAGCATTCTGGGTTCTAGTCCCCACTCAGTTATGAAGCCCAGGTGACTCTGGACCAGTCACTACCTCTCAACCTGAACAACCTTACCAGACTGTTGTGAGGATAAAATGGAGAGAAGAACTTTGAAAGCCACCTTGGGTTCCTTGCGAGAGGAAGAAAGGCAATATATAAATGTAATGTTATAAATAACACTTTAAAGCCTTATATAGCAGCTACTTTTTGCGGGGTGATTTTACTCTATACAACTTTAAAGCCCCATTCCAGCCCCCAATACTTGTGCTCCAATCTAGATCAGGCCCACCTGTGCCTACCCCAAGTAAAAATGAAAGTGGCTTAGCTCCTAGATACAGATTTTAATGAAGGGGTGGAGTCACACAATATGCTAACCCACCCTGGCAGTAAGGCAAGATGGGTTGGTTGTGTGTGAAACAATCCATGGTGGCCACGACACAATTAGGCTCTCTGAGAGTTGTTCACCCACTTCTCCCTCCTCAGTTCTCCCACAGTTTTCCCATCCCATCCCATCATGATCACAAGCCGTTTTAGGCTCACCTTGGCTTTTTACCTATTTACCCATTTTTCCAGCCATCAGGAAATGCAGCAGTCAAGCTGACTTCCCTATCCCCTTTTTGAAAGAGACAAGCATTTCCTTCAAAGTGTCCTAGTGGCATCTTGGAGAAGTTGCCTGTGGTTGTCTCGCCTTTTCTTTTACGCGTTGCACAAAAATATTGTGTTCACATTTTTTAAAAGAAGCCTCACTGCAGTTGTGCAACTGAATGACCAACTGAAACCTCAGTTGGGACAATGCCGGAAGGGCTGCCAAGGAGCAGTGGGCAGCAACCCTAGACGTTGCCCAGAAGAAGCTCCAATACATTCCTCAGCCTGTGATTTTTCTTGACGTCTGTCTAAAGGTGAACTATCAAGACAAACCAAAGATGCAAGTGATATTTAGCTGTGAAAAGTATTCTTTGAGGGGCTTCAAATCCACTTCCCAGCATTGCTCGTAACATCCCCCACTTCAGCTTCCACAAGAGTGAATATTTTGTCCTTCGTCCTCAAGCTCTAAGTGCACTCCCTTCCCTGCTTTTCACACGGAAGGGAGTTTTGACAGCTTTGACATCAAGCTGTAAAAACTCTGTGTCCCTCTGAAACATGGGATTGGCCAAGAACTGTGTGGTTTTACACTGGGACATATATTCATTTTTTTAAAGGCTGGACAACTGTGGGCACTTTGGACCTAGGAACCCCATAGCAAGAATGGCAAGGGTAGTACTGATCACCCTTACCCACAATACAGTCAGATGACCAACTGTGGACTGAACAACCCCTAGAACAAACCATGGATTGTTGAGGTATCTTGTTGCCCTCACACAAGCTATCCTAGGGAAATTGGAAATGTACAACATGCCCTTGAAAATGGTCCAGATACTTCAGCTGGTAAAGAATAGAGCAGCCAGGTTGCTAATGGGGACCGGTTGTTATTCGCATATAATGCCGGTCCTCTATCAGCTCCACTGGCTTCCACTTGAAGACCGGGCCCAATTCAAGGTGCTGGTTTTGACGTATAAAGACCTGAATTGCTTGGGACCGGGATACCTGAAGGAATGTCTCCTTCCTTATATGCCCTCATGCCCCTTAAGATCTGAGTGAGTGGCCCTGCTCCAAGAACCCTCCCTGAAGGAGGTAAAAAGGATATCTACTCGGAGGAGGGCCTTCTCTGTGGTGGCGCCCAGATTATGGAATGTGCTCTCCAGAGAGCTGTGCCTGGCACCGAGTTTATATTCTTTTTGGTGCCAGGTTAAAACCTTTTTATTTAACTGTTATTTTAAAAACTAATTTAAATTTTAACATTTAACAGTTGCTTTTATTTAACTTATTTAATTGTATTTTTGGTTAATTGTTATTTATTGCTGTTTTATTGTGATTGTTTTAATGATGCCATGCATAAGGGACGGCATACGAAAGTTTTAGATGATGATGATGATGATGACATCACATCCTGGGTTACAACCAATAGTGGGTTCTTGTGTCATGTGAACCCAGTCAATATCTGTCTTGACCATTAGCTGTGGGTTACAGGAGAACAATTCTGAGCTATTACAATCTTTTTTTCTATTCATTTGGAATTTATTCTCTTTCACATATCATCCTCCATCCAGAATTATTTTCATGAGACAGCTAAAGAGCCAAGGGCTTTCCAAATAGTTTGGCATGTAAGTGTGAATAAAAGGAGTGTGGTAATAATGTGACTTTCCTTGAGGTAGCATTCATGTTGCATGGACATAACATTTCCTGAGCATTCAAACCACAGTTTGCACTGATAAAATACATGCCAAGGCTTGGGATACGGTAGGCAAATTGGGTGCTGTGTGGGAAACAGTTGCATCATTGAAACATGAAGACTGGAAACTATGGGAATAGCAGCCCGACAGATCTGGAGGGCACCAGGTTGGGCGAGACTGACTTAAAGAAGGAGCGAATCGCAGGGTTGCTCTGTAATTGCCCAATATTTGCTGCCAATGCATAATACTGTGGATCAGCTGCCTGAGGCAACCATAACACTCTGGTGCTTCTAGATGAAGGGGACTCTGCATAGCACAAGGGTATCCACTTTTGAATTATCCCCCCACCCCCCAGAAAAGCATCACCAACGACGGAGGACCAAGGAGGCTGCATGTGTGCAAAAAACAATTTATATGAATAGATGTGCATTTATGAATTACAACTACAATTTGAATAGAAATGTCACCATCACTTCACCATCATGTGGAAAATTGTGATTGGGTGAATTGTGAGCTCACTGTTGATGGGCAACTGTTTTGATGGTTCCTTATGTTTAAACTGGAATTGGACTGGACAGCCCTTCAATAAAGGATTGCCCTCTTTTTTTTTTTTTTTAAAGGACTCATGGCCACTCTAGACTCAGAAGGCAATGGGTACCAATTCCATCTTTTTCCCCTTATCTTTCTGTGATAAGAAAAGGGCTGGAAGAAGTGGTTAGAAAACACAGGAAGGCTGTACATGGAAGACATTTTTGTCTGAACTGCTAGTAATTTTCTGTGAATGGAGCAGAAAGAAGCAGCAATAAAGATTTCACCTGAAAACTTCCCTCTGCCAAATGGTACAGTGGTCCCAAAATGCCGTTTCAGAAACACCAACCAGGCCAATTTTTTCTCGATTGCATAGCATGAGTTAGGTGGTTATTTGAATCCTACCTATTATTTGAGAAAATAATACCCAAGAGACATATGGTTTGGACTCTGCTGAGGGCCACTTTGGTTTGGAGTAAGTACTCTGTCATAGAGAGGGTGGGATTGTGAGGCAACTTATTTAAAAGCTGAGAAGAGCACTTCTGCCAAGAACCCCTTTTGCTTTTTTTGTAAAACCTGCTCTGCAAAGGGAGGAACATTACTGCCATGCAGAGTGGTGGACTGGAGTTGCTCCAGTCTCTCAGGCTCAGCCTAAGTTAGGATGAGAAAATGCTCATAAAAATCTGAAGAAGAAAAATATGCTATTCAAGGGGAATCTTGAACCAGGGCCGTCTTAACAGCATTATGGGCCCCGGGCAAAGCAGTGTACTGGGGCCCCTACGACAACTACAGCTACTGTTAATTTGGGAAGTTTTCCAATTTTCCAAGGGTTAACATACACAGATTCGTATGGGGCCCACGGGCAAGTGCCCATCAGGCCCATGCGTTAAGACGGCCCCGTCTTGAACATATTCAACCTCCTAAACCTAGGAAATGTTCAGAGTCCTTCGTGCCTTTGGCAAGGGTGTGGGTGAACTGCAGGGAAGTTGTATGCTTTAGATCAGGCTTGTCTCTGGGTGCAGTGATGAAACTCTGCCCTCTCCTGGATACTTTTCTGGTCACCAATGCTCTTTCTGTGCTGTACTGGGTGGCGGGGCAAACTTTGGAAAGCTCCCTTCAGGAATTCAATTGCTGGGCACCAATGTTGGGACTTAAGTCAAGTAACTCACTCCCAAGTCCGACTCAAGTCGTGTCTGCGTCTTGACTCAGACTCGACTTGGGAGCAACGAGCGAGTGACCCAACTGACAGGAGATCTCTACATTTTTACAACCAAGTCACTCCAGGGCTTACCATGCGGGGGGATATCCTGCAAGGCAGGCCCAAACACAGCAGAAGTGGTGGGAGGGAAGGAGTTTCAAGCTCAGGGCAGTATACCACTCCCCACTCCCGGTTTCATGCTAACAACAGCCCTGTTAGGTTGACAGGTGCACCCACAGCCATCCAATGAGCTTCACGGCTGAGTGGGGACCTGAATTTGCATCCTCTGGTTTTAATCCATCAGTCTTGTACTTTGCAGTCCTAATTCATACTAGGGTACAGTAGGGCTCATTGTGGGCGTCTGTGCCAGTGCTAGAGCTTAACAACACGGGAATGTACAAAGTAAAGGAAGACTAAACACCCCTGAGCAAGTGCCAATTGCCCTCTCCTTATCATCACCCTCACAAGGTGGGCAGGCAACCATTTTCTGCTGAGAGTCTGTTCCTTTGCAGGGAATGAGTTGGGGGCCAGATTCCTAGTGACCCCACATGGAAATCTGCTGGGAAACCACCAGAATAGTGCCTTTAGTGTGACTTCCTCCCATCCTGTGGAATGCCTTTCCACCTGAGATCATGCATCACATGTATACCACGTGGCTTTCAGAGTTTTCTGAAGATTTTTTTCAGGCAAACATTTACATCATGACTAATAAATAAATACCAGTCACTGTTTTATTGATCCAGTTGCTTTTAATGTAGCTTTGTGTACACTGTATATCAATCTATTGGACATCACTCCAGTATCTCTCCTTGCACAGTGGTTTAGAAATTCACTAATAATGATGATAACTGGCGGTGAGCAGGGCTGTCATCCATAATCCACCCTTTTCCTTCTGCTGACCTCTTTTATTTTCCTTCATTTCTGCCCAGGGGATGGCCACAAAAGGGACAGAATGTTCCTGCTGGAGGAAGGAAGCAATTGCTTGCAGGGGGCTTTTGAAATTAAAGGAAGGACCACATGCACCCCCAGGGCTTCAGGCTGCACAGCCCTGAACTCTAGAGTTCCCCACACTTGCTTATTGCAAAAGAGAGCATTTCCAGAAGGATCTGAGCCATAACATACATTTTAATACTATATAGGAGAGCAGCTTACGCCTAAATGATTGACACAGGAGTTTTAACTATTAATTGTCTGTCCTAACTGGGATTTATTTTTTGACAAGTGAAGCAGAACCATGACAGAGCCAACCCTTCTCTTCTCCTCTAGGCTATACCAGCATCCACTGGAGTAACTAGATAACCTCCGTTGCAACCTGGCTGCACAAGCTTATGGAGGGCTTCTTGGCTGAGAAGAAAGACTCACAGTCCTGAACAGTGAACCTGAGTGGGATGGGACTAACTGCTGTCTTGCAGAATGGACTTTGGTGAGCGGTCAGCTATTGGATCAAATGCAGAAAATAGATCCAGAAGGGTATCCGTGCATAAGCTTGGTTAACAGGAAAGAAAACTGGGATGCACCATTATAGAAGTATAAAATCCAACTGCTTGCACACTGAAGCCTGCTGTCCACTTTTACTAGTGTATCGGCCTGGATTTCTGCGATCCCCTGCGGTAAAACAGTCCATGTGCTTTCCACTCAGAATGGAAACACATCTGAGAAGCAGGTCATTTTTTATTTCCATAATATGGATTGTGGAGGTATGTTTCCCAATTTTCCCCCTTTCTCTTTCTCAGCAATCCTAGAGGCTCAAACTATAGGTTCTGATTGTCACACACACATTTCATCTTGGGACTATTAACATATTGCATGCATACACTCATGCTTCACCAGGTCTTTCCCTCCAGGTTCCTTCTCCCTGCTTTTTGTAGCTTCCTACCTGATGAAGAGACCTAGAGATCTCAAAAGCTTGCGTGATTTGTGTGAACTCTTAGTTAGCCTAATAAAAGTATTATACTAATAAAGCTTTGGGAATTTTTTTATGGTCAACACAACAACCTGTTATTATGAGTGTGTGTTCTACTAAATTAACAGAAATGTACACACAATAGAAGAAAACAAAAGAATAGGGAGGACCAGAGATCTCTTCAAGAAAATTGGAGAAATGAAGGGAACGTTTCATGCAAAGATGGGTATGATAAAGGACCAAAATGGCAGGGACCTAAAAGAGGCAGAAGAAATTAAGAAGAGGTGGCAAGATTACACAGAAGAACTATACAAGAAAGAGCTTAACGTCCCTGATAACCACGATGGGGTGGTCACTGACCTCGAGCCAGACATCCTGGAATGTGAAGCCAAATGGGCCTTAGGAAGTCTGAGCAACAACAAAGCTAGTGGAGGTGACAGTATTCCAGCGGAGCTATTCAAAATCTTAAAAGATGATACAGTAAAAGTGCTACACTCGATATGCCAGCAAACTTGGAAAACTCAACAGTGGCCACAGGATTGGAAAAGGTCAGTTTACATTCCGATCCCAAAGAAGGGCAATGTCAAAGAATGTTCAAACTACCGCACCATTGCACTCATTTCACATGCTAGCAAAGTGATGCTCAAAATCCTACAAGCTAGACTCCAGCAGTAAGTGGACCGAGAACTACCAGAAGTACAGGCAGGGTTTCGAAGAGGCAGAGGAACTAGAGATCAAATTGCCCACATACGGTGGATCATGGCGAAAGCTAGGGAGTTCCAGAAAAACATCTACTTCTGCTTCATTGACTATGCTAAAGCCTTTGATTGTGTGGATCACAACAAATTGTTGCAAGTTCTTAAAGAGATCGGAGTACCAAACCATCTTATTTGTCTCTTGAGAAACCTATATGCGGGTCAAGAAGCAACAGTGAGAACTGGACACGAAACCACTGATTGGTTCAAAATTGAGAAAGAGTTTGGCAAGGCTGTATACTGTCGCCCTGCCTATTTAACTTATATGCAGAGCACATCATGAGAAAGGCGGGGCTAGATGAATCACCAGTTGGAATTAAGATTGCTGGGAGAAATATCAACAACCTCAGATATGCAGATGATACCACTCTAATGGCAGAAAGTGAAGAGGAACTAAAGAGCCTCTTGATGCGGGTGAAGGAGGAGAGCACAAAAGTTGGCTTGAAACTCAACATTAAGAAAACTAAGATCATGGCATCCAGTCCTCTCACTTCCTGGCAAATAGATGGGGAAGAAATGGAAGTAGTGACAGATTTTATTTTCCTGGGCTCCAAGATCACCATAGATGGGGACTGCAGCCAAGAAATTGAAAGACGCTTGCTCCTGGGGAGGAAAGCTATGGCAAATCTAGACAGCATACTAAAAAGCAGAGACATCACCCTGCCAACAAAGGTGCGTCTAATCAAGGCTATGGTTTTCCCAGTTGCAATGTATGGCTGTGAAAGCTGGACCATAAGGAAGGCTGAGCGCTGAAGGATTGAGGCCTTTGAACTGTGGTGCTGGAGGAGACTCCTGCGAGTCCCTTGGACCGATACTGAAAATGAAACTCAAATACTTTGGCCACCTAATGAGAAGGAAGGACTCCCTGGAGAAGAGCCTAATGCTGGGAACTATTGACGGCAAAAGAAGAAGGGGACGGCAGAGGATGAGGTGGCTACATGGAGTCACTGAAGCAGTTGGTGTGAGCTTAAGTGGACTCCAGGGGATGGTGGAGGACAGGAAGGCCTGGAGGAATGTTGTCCATGGGGTCACGATGGGCTGAACACGACTTCTCGACTAACAACAACAACACACATAGAGACACAATAGAACGTTAAAACATGAATACAACATAGAACATAAACATTTGCTGGAGTGACTCCCTCAAGGTAGATAGTTTCTTTTTAAAGTGAATAATGTCTTCTTGTTCTTGAATCGTTTATTCATAAGTGATTCTTATTCAAATACTAAGCTGCAGACAAATGTGTTTATCAGCTTCAACTGTGCAACTTCTCACCTTTAATTTCTGGTTTGCCTTTATGATTTTTGCCTTACCAACATTTCAGGTAATCCAAATACAGAGTTCTAGGGATAATTCACATACTACAACACTTGCACAGTAGACATTTCACATTTGATAATGAATATACAGTTCATTTATGTTTTTTCTTATGTAACACTATTTTTGCAATACTTTAGGGCATTAGATACCATTGATATTCATGGTGATCATGCATAGTTTCACATACATGGCCTGAATTCAGACAGCACAATAACCCCTACTCAAGGGTTGCATGTGGGTTGAGTGGGGGCTGTCATTGAACCATGGACTGCTGTTGAAACATGGATTATTGTGTTGTCTGACCCCAGCTGAGAGTACAAACCATGGCAAGCAACCTTCAGTTCAATCCAACAACAAAGTATGGGTGGACTTGCACAACATGACAAGGAATGGGGTGTGTGTTCTACCGTGTTGGTCTGTCAAGTTGCCTGACCTGCATCATGGTATTTCAGCACAGTCAGTTCGGTTTTAGAAACACAAAGAGAATCAATGGGCCCTCTATCATTTCTTGTATTGCCACATCCGGAAAGCACACCCCATTGAGGGACCAAGGCCAGCCCCATAAAGCCACATAGAGCCAAGTAGCTACCCAGGGAGTGCCACTGACCGAGGTCCCCCTCCTCTGCCTCTCTCTTGCCCTACAGATCTTCTTTGGGGCAGGAGCAAGCGATCAGTTGGCCAGTGCCGGGCAAGGAGGGCGCCGCTCAGTCCATTCGCCTCCTGCCCCTCCTACCTGAGCAGCAGAATAAGCTGGGCAGGGGCTCCCGGTTGGGGACTACAAGCCCCGTGGATTTCCCCACTGCTCCCTATTCTTGCTTCTGCCTGCGAGAGAAAGGGGTCGAGCGTGGAATCAGCTGAGCAACCGGGCGCCACTTCCCAGCTGATCTTGCCCCTCCTCCGCTCTGATGAGCACAGCGGGGCAAGTCAAGCAGGGGTGCTCCTTCCCGCAGCCCCGCCCAGCTGGTCCACGCCCCGCCCGCGTGCTCGCGTGCGCAAGGCGCTTCCCTCTGGTGTGCGCAAGCAGGAAGTGCAGAGGGGAGGCCCACTGAGCCGGACAACCCCCAGTCTGGCGCCGCAGCCCAGCGGAGCTTGCCCCTCCCATTCAGGTGTGTGAGGAGGTTGCCCCAGGAATGTGCCACGGAGGGGGGTGCAGCGCCTTTCCCCGGTCCTGCCCTGCTGATTTCTTCCCCCTTTGCCTGATCGTGACCCCAGTTCCCCTGTGGAGCAGGAGGCAAGGGTGCCTGACCTTCCTCTGTGCCATAGGCTATGAGTCGGGTTTGCACAGCAGAGACTGCTGGGCAGCTGCAGCAGGCCCAGCTCAGTGGACGATCCCGGATGTCAAAGGGAAGAGCCTCCTTCCTCGCTGCGCTGCCTCTGAGAAGCTGCCGGGAAGACGGAGCGGGAAGGAGATGGGGGGAGGGTTCGTTGCCAGCCCTCACCCTGACTTGCAGGCAGGCTCTGTGAGGCACAGGGAGGCTGCCGGAGCTTCTGCGGACAGTAGCAGCCGCGTGACCCTGCGGGACTCCGCACTATTGCCGCAGCTATTGCTGGAGGCATCGGATGAACGGGGCTGAGCAACCCAAGCCTTCCCCGCCCCGGTGTGGAGCTGGCTCAGCGGCAGCACTGGACTGGGGAGAGCCACGCTTTGCCTACTCTGCTCTAAAGCAGACCAGGCGGCGTGTGCTCTGGCAGTGTGGCAGTTCTGCAGCAGCGCTGGCTTAGGCTAGGCTGGAGCAGCCTGAGCAGTGCACCCCCTGCCAGCCACCGTTGTGGCCACTTGGGGGCAGTCAAGATCAGCTCAGCGGGCTTGCGCATCGGCCAAGCCGATATTCACTCTGCCCTGCAGGCACCGGCTGAAAGCCGACAGCCGGGTCACGAGGGCAGTGGCGTGCCGCTGGCACCCCCAGCAGATGGGAGGGAAAGCTCTGGCAGTCACGCCCAGGTCCCTCCCGGGGACTTTTGAAACAGCTGGCAGAGGTGCTCTCCCAGCAGACCCTTGTCTATTGCAGGACGGTTTTTTGGCAAGTGCTTCTGCAGTGGTATGGCAAGTGCAGAGGTGACCTCTAAACTTTACAACAAGCCATGGCCTGTTAGGATGGCTTATAAGCCACATAGGACACTACACCATGGTGACCATGAAGCAGTTGCAGCTTAGCGTGTTGGTCAAACACAGCAGACCATAATGTGTTGTCAGGTTTGCATCAGTGGTTTAGCATGTTGTTGAAACCCAGATGCTACGTTCTGCATGCCTTGAGGCGATCTAGGAGCTGGTTGCATAGTAAGAGCAAAAAATGGGTTGCTACTCTAGTTCCGTGGGCAAAAGTCCTATGAGGAGAGATTGAAAGAACTGGGCATGTTTCACCTAGAGAAGAGAAGACTGAGGGGGAGATATATCACTCTACAAGTACTTGAAAAATTCAGATTGAGGAAGGCCAGGATCTCTTCTCAGTCATGCCAGAGTGCAGGGCATGGAATAACGGGCTCAAGTCACAGGAAGCCAGATCTTAGCTCCTATTGGGAAAATTTCCTGACTGTTAGAGCAGCATGACACTGGAGCCAGTTACCTAGGCTCTCCCACACTGGAGACATTCAAGATGCAACTGGACAGACACCCGAGTGGGATGGTTCAACCTGGAGTTCTGTACTGAGCAGGGGGTTGGACTGGATTGCCTTCTGGCCCCTTCCAAATCTACTATTCTATACTTCTATTATGCTATACACCCTTTCTCTGAACCAATTGATTTCTAGCTTTCCCTTCCTGGGTGAGGTGATGAGATGGGTGGGTCAGAGCATAACGGAGAGAAGCCTGTAAGCTACTTTTTTAATCCATAAAGCTGTGTTCACTATAGTGGTGCTTCACGGAACTGCTGAGCGGGAGGAAAGGCTGCAAAGTGGGGAGAGATGAGTGGGTGGTCAGGCAGCAAAAACCAACCAATAGAAATAAAGCAAGCAACATAGCAACTATGGACCAATAAGGAAAAAATGCTGGTGATATAGCAAGAACACAACCAGCCATGGGCTGCTGGTTCTGCTACACAGAGGCCTGGGGTGTGTGCTGCTGCCAAATGGAATTCGGAAGGGGAGGGAAGGGGAAAGGTGGGTGAAGGCAGCAAAAACAAATCCATGGAAAGCCAGCCTGTAACAATTTAAAGTGTTGTGGGGCTGTGTTCCTTTAAATGTTGGTAAATTTCAGAAGGGGGGTAAGAGGGGGGATGTGTGAGTGAGGTGATTGGTTGGTGACTGAGAGTATGTGGGCGGAGCTTGGAAGACTGAGGAGAGAGAAATAGGTACTTTTCAGTCAGCCGGTGGTAGTCCCTCAGAAGCTACAGTCACGTGTGGTCTGCCAGCAGTCTCCTGGGTCCGAAGAGGCAGCCTTCTCACTGGAATCCCAGATAGTGCTGTGAAAAGCTGAAGCAGATGCTAAAGAAGGAAGCAGAACACTAAGAGGACATATTAGAGACCAGGGAGAGTCAGAGCCTAACGTTGTCAAATTTTATATGGGTGTGTGTGAGAGAGAAGCTGACCGAAACCTGAGTGCAGGAGAGAAATGAGGGTCTGTGTGTGAGGGGTGTTTGTGAAGACAAAGAGTGATATATCTCAGCCAAAGTTATTATGCATCGTTTTATTTACTAAGAAAATGTTACAGAACATCTTGAAACCAATATGCTTATTGTACAAATACAGTTTTGTTTTGTTTATTGTTAACTCGGAGTCATAGACTGCTTGAGTATCTGCATCTCATCCTTAGCACCACATAATCCAACCAAGAAGCTAAACAGCCTGGGCACAACACTGTGAGAGGCTAATCAATTAGATTGGGATTAAATATCTGGTGGCAGCGATAGCTACTAGAGAAAGAGACAGAGATTTAGGAAAGTTAGGCAGGCTACATCCATACAAGGAAAGGAGTGTATTTGTGACCAAGCTATTATTTACTACTTATTTACTCGTTATAAATAAATTCGTTCTTTTTCCTTTCAAGGAATTCAACACAGGTTACATAATTCTCTTCTTCCTCTCAATCTTTACCCTCACAGCAATAACCCTGTGAGGGGCATTGAGCTGAGAGTCTGGGACTGGCCCAAAGTCACCCAGTGAGCTCCATGCCCGAGAGGGACAAGAACCCAGATCTCCTGAGTCCCCATCCTACACTCTTCACCTCTACACCACAGTGGCTCTCTGTGGCTGCTCCCACAAATAAACCATGTTGCATAGCGTATTATCCACAATGTGATGTCAAAGTGCATGCCACAACTCTCTAGCTGCCACAACTGAAGTGGACACATTATCTACTTTAGTATGGCAAGAACTCAGTGCAATCCATCTGGCAAGAGGATCCAAAATGATGATTCCAAAACAAACCAAGGAAAGGAATCTAATTTAAGTGGAAAAGACTAAAATCCAGTACAGGTCAACAGATAGACTCAATGGTACAGAAAAAGGTCAGTGACACCAAATCACCCTCACGGACAAGAAGTTGATTTTTGCAGCGTCATTCATAGTGGAGTGGAGCTGCTTAAGAATTTATTTTGAAAACCATTACATTTCTGGAAATACTTGCCAGGTATAAATACAGGAATACCATATAAAGTATAAACAATATAAAGTATTACATTCATTTTAAGTATACCTACCTTACTGCATAAGCTTAACTTTATAGGTGCCCATCATAGAATGTTCCTTGAATGTCATTAATCAACTTACTCAAATTTAACTTAATTACTTGTGATATATTTCTTAGGACAAAAACTCCCAGATGATTAATAAATTCAGCACAGAGTCTAGATTACTGATCAGATAATACACAATGAGATACTTATTTATTGTAAGCCATCCCAAGATGCTAGTGGTAGACAGGGTAGAAAAACTTTTAATAAATAAATACATATCTCCAATAAACATAAATTCTAATTTTGACCAATTGAAGAATATAATTTTTTCTTAATAACCAAACAACAAGAGTTGGTTACTTAGCGTTCTATTCAAGAGACAGAAGAGGATCAAAAATATAAAATAAACCTGTGTCAAGAAGGTCAGAATTTGTAAAGATAAGTCTAGATGCAGATATTTTGACACCAAATGCCCTAAAAGGAAGTATAGGTCAAGATAACCATATACAAAAAGTAACTGAATGTTTCCCGCTGATTTTGTTTTCCCTTTTCGATGGATGTGTCCTGCTTTTATTGAGAAACATTTCCTGTTATGATGTTTACACTTACTAATCATTACAGCAAGCTAAACATATCAATTGGCTGTGCATGATGACTGAAGCAGCTGATCCCAATTGGAGGCCAGCTCACTCTACATTGCTAGTATGTGCCTATAATAAAGAGTCTTAAAAAAATAAAACCGCTTGCTGGTGTTGTCTGTCTCTCTCAGGGTCAGACAACAAACGAGGATTGATAGAATAACTAGCTAAGTGTGCAGAATCAATAATATTCTGCATCAAGGCTTGAACTGATAACTGAAGTTCTGAAATAGCCAATAAAAACAATTAGCCTAGAGAATAGATTTATATTCTAATTCATTGTGCACAAATCCATGGATAGTAGGGTTTTGTCTGATATCAAATGCCAGGGGCTCCAAACTTTAATCAAATATCAGTGGGAAAAGAAGATGAAAGCTTTGCAGCCTCCCATTCAGAAGAGCATGATTTGGTTGTACCCTCATTATTTTCAAAATATTCTTGTAACTTGTTGAGAATCTGATTTTTAAAAGACTCATTATTCAACAAGTAGATAGATATTAAAGCACCAAAGGCCAGCAGACCTGTGACTGTTCTGAAGTAGCAAATCAAACAGACTGAAGTATGGCCTGTTATTACCAGTGTTTTAATCTCACCATCTCCAATTTGACATCCCAGGGATGTTAAAATACAAAAAAATCCAACTGAAAGCAGTTATGGTGGACAGATGATATCAATGTATAGTCTTTCTCATATGGGTACAATATTCTCCATGGATCATTCTGTCATACAGGTCTGAAATGTAGCATTTTAGTCCCTTGGGAACAAGTGTCCAAATGGGGATCTAAGATTTTATTGATTGATTGATTGATTGATTTATATCCTGCCTTTTCCCTACAAAGGGCTCAAGGCAGCTTACATCATTCTCCTCCTCCATCTTATCCCCACAACAACCACCCTGTGAGGTAGGCTGGGCTGAGAGTCTGTGACTGGCCCAAACTCACCCAGTTGGCTCCATGGCAGAGTGGGGACTAGAACCCAGATCGCCTGAGTCCCAGTCCCATGCTCTTAACCACTACACCACACTGGCTCTCATTAGATCTCATTAACTACCCCCAACAATCACATAATCATACTCAATATCAAACAATGTTCTGAAACATTCATGAAGCATGGCTGGAAAGTCACTACTAGAGCACAGACATTAATCAAAGGCATTAGTTCCTTGCTGTATTGTCCACCCAAAATCAAAAACTTGCATTCATGATCAGTAATGGTTTTTTGAACTGAAAGTAAAAATCACATATGAACTAAGAAAAAAAATATAAATAAATAAATAAATAAATAAAATAAGATCACTACCTCCCTAAACCTAGTTAATATCTGCTGTGTTTATTTATGTATTTATTTAAAGTTTTCATATGCTGTCCCAAAACTAAAAGTCTCTGGATGGCTTACAAAAAACAAAGCAACCATATATGACAACCAACACACAACACACTGCCTCTGATAAGGATGATAAAAACAGGGATAAAACCAATTAATTGTTAAAATATTGGGAAAATTATAAGGTCTTTGTCTGACGCCAAAAAGAATAAAGCGATGGCACCAAGTGAAGCTCCCTGGGGAGCACATTCCACAGTCAGGGCACCGCTGCTAGAAAGACCCTTCTCCCTTCCTATCCAATATCATATTGGCAGATGTGTATCTGCTATCAGCAAGTGCATTTCCTATATAAAAGCTATACCAATTCCACATCAATTTAAATAATACTCTTTAACTGTTTCATGGGATCCCTCAGCCCTTTGACGTTATTGCAAACACAGATTTATTAAGAATGTAGTATTTTCCTTTGTATACATACAAATCTTGTCCTTTCTTTCAAAAGTATCTATTTTGAAATTATTCAGAATATAGAATATGGATACAATATGTTTCACAATGTCATCATTAGCCTTGCTGGCTTGTAGTGTCATGTGAATCCACCCACTGAAACCCAGGCTGGCTACCCAGTCCAGTCTATATACAGAACATACCATAAGGAAAGCTGTCTTAGGATCACAGGAAGCTGCAAAAAAAATTGCCAGAAGACACATCAATATTTAAGATATGCCGATGATACCATAGCACTGGCAGAAAGCAGCAGTGGCTTGAAACGACCCTTGATGAAAGTGAAAGAAGAAAGTGCAAAAGCAGGACTCTAACTGAACACTAAAAAAACAAACGTCACAACTACAGAAGAATTACACAACCTTAAGGTCAACAATGTGGAAACTGATATTGAGAGTTTTTGCTTAGCTTGGCTCAGTCATCAATTCAGAAGGAGACTACAGCCAAGAAGTCGGAAGGAGACTAAGGCCTGGAAGGCCAGCAGTGAAGGAACTGGAGACCAAGGCCAAGATCATCCACACTGCCGTACTCTCAATCACTACATATGGTTGTGAAAGATGGACAGTGAAGAAAACCGACAGAAAGAAAACTGATGCACTCAAAACATGAAGCGGGAGGAGAGCTTTGCAAATAGTCCTGACTGACAGAAAGAGGGTCCTAGACGAAATTTAGCCAGAACACTCCCTAGAAACAATCATGATGAAACTGAAATTTCATGACAAACTGCAATAAACAATAATGGTAGGGAAAGGCAAAGGCAGAAGAGGAAGACCAACAATGAGACGATCTGATTCCATAAAGGAGGCCACAGCTTTGAGGTCACAAGAGCTGAGCAGGGTTCTCAAGGACGGGGCATAATGGAAAGCATTCATCTATCGGATCACTGCAAGTCAAAGATTACTTGATGACACTTTATGGTATCACAAGACTGTTGTTTTTGTGGCAACGGAGGAGCATGGCTCTTTGCAAGCTGTTATTTGAAGATAAATCACTTTTGTAAAATGGGGCTTATATTCAGATAAGCCTAATCTTACTGCACATATTTCTAGGCATACATTCTATTGATTGCATTATTATCCTGCTTATTTTTGGCTTTGTAATCCACCCACAGAACTTTCATTATTTGGAGGATTCAAAAATACATATATTAAAATTAAGTGATTGATAAATAACCCATGAAAGCTTGCATTGCATGCTCTGCAGAATACAACTAGCACATACAAACAAAATGACCAGTGGAGTTTCCTCTTTCTAAATTGAAAAGTGATGGAAACTTGCATCATTAATAGAACCTTGTTCAGGTGAGATCAAAGAACAGTTGTCCTGAGAGATGGTGGGCAGCCAGTTTTTGGGATTAAGATCCATGAAGGCTTTCAAAGGGTGCACAACAAAACACTTGTCAGATTTGCTTGCTAAACCAAATAAAATAAAACCCAGTAAGCTAAATAAATAAATAATGCCCAGCTAAAACCAGATTCTCTATGGGCTAGGGCAAAAGCCTTACTTGTCTCCACCCTGTTCCTTTGTATCCTTGCTCAATTTAGTGGTATTTACACACAAATTAATATGTAGGGGATTGGAGTCATAGTCTGGAGGCAGACAATAGTTTTTAAAATAGCTTTTCAAGAAGCTTCACTTTCTGTTACATTCATGCATTTTTATTTTATTTTATTATTATTATTACTATTATTATTACATTTCTATTATTAGAACATTTCTATATTTTCTTGTGCTGTGCCAGGTTTTGAAAAAATAAAAACACTTTTCACAATATTTTTATCAGAGTTCAAAAATGGAAGGAGTGCACAAATAAGCAGAGGTCTCCTTTTCATATGGCCATCAACTTTCTGAAATATCACCTGTCTCAGCTATAGTCTTACAAATTCATAAGAAAAGCAACTTAATGATAAATCTGCTCTTCCTCCATCCTCACCCCTCTCACGCTGTTGGTATAATACCGGTAAATACAGAAAAGAAAACTGTGCCCATCAATTGTGGCTTGGGCTGATTCCTTTCACCAAAGAAGAGAGGTGGGGAAAAATTTATTATTGACAGTTTGCCTACCTTCCTCGCTCCAAGGAGTGAAAGGCTGCTGTACTGCTTTGAGGCACTAGAGGGCACCATTATCAGGGACTAAAAGCAGTGAAATCGTGTGGTGCGTGTTCCAGTGTCCAAAGAACTTATAGACACAAAGGCGCTGTCCCCAAATCCAGGATGTACCATTTCCTTGGCCTTACTTGAGATCAAAACGTCGTTCTGTTCTATCTTTTGAGCTGCATATGGTTTCCATCCTGGATAACAATGCTAAGTGAATCATAAGCAAATATGTTGGGTGAGTTTCAAAAAGCAATAAGGTATATTAAATAGAGTTTAGATAAAATTGACATTTCACTCACACACAGAGACACTGGGGGGGTCTTCTGTGATGGGAAAGATTTTTGCCTGAGTCTCAGGAAAGCTGCTGCTAAACAGTGTTGACAACACTGGGCCTAACTTGCTCTTAAGGCCATTTCTGCTATTCCATCATTGCTGCCTAGTCCATCGTTGCTGAGAAGTTCCTTCTCAATGTTAATTAAATCTTTCCTGTTTGCAAATCCTACATGTTTTGTTGCTTCTAACACTTGATCGTGGCTGTGTGATGCCTACAGTAGCTGTGGGCTCTCCATTCTTGTGTCCTGCATATGGAACCTTTCTTGGAACACAGCAGGCTCCCTGACCTTCCTGCATTTTATTTGCTTTCTTGGGGATGTTTAAAGGGCTGAAAAACAAACTGAGAGGCTGGCACACAAAGCACCTTCTTCATTTGTGTTCAAAAGAGTGGTTTTGTGTATGCTATTGCTGTATTCCCTGGCCTCATGGCCACTGTGTGAGCAGAATGCCAGACAAGATGGATGCTTGCCCTGATCCAACAGGGTTCTAATGTTATCCTAATTCTGCCTGATGCTTAGGGTCTTGGATTTTTTTCCGTTTCCATTCTGGGAAACGAGTGCTTCAGGACTAGCTATGCCCACAACAGCCATTATATGAGTGAAGAACCCCTTCCCTACACACCACAGCTGCCATTTTGTGATTGCGCCCATGACATTATTTTCACATTCCCAATGTGCCCACCAGTCCAAAAGCTCTGGAGACCCCTAGTTTAGTCTTTCTGTTTGTGCCCTGATGCTGTATTCTGTTTCCACATCAGGAATGTTTTACTGGTTGCTCTGCTTATCTTCATTTAATGTTCTTATTTTTAATGTCCCTATTTAAAATATTCTTAAAATATTCCTAGCGTTCAAGCCTCTTGTAACATAAATTATTTATCTCTGATTTTATTCTTGTTCTGATTAGTTCAGCCTTGTAGTTTACTCAAATTATCCTTACTATTAGCATATCTTCTAGAGTGTGTTCATAATTTGCTAGAGATGGTTTTTATCAACAACAAAGTCACACATTTGACAAGTGTATCATCTTCACATACTTAATGCTGCATATTCAGTCACTGTCTGAAAAACCATTGCCATGAATACAGGTGTGTATGTGTATACCTGACTGTGTGTGTTGCACTCCTCTTACCCTGGCCAATTGAAAATCCCACTCAAATGGAGGAATCGCATGTGTACACATCTGTGTGTGCCAAGACCCCCTTTCTGACGAGTGACGACTGGGGATAGCAAGGCCTGTCCTGCTCTTCCCCTCATCAAGACCCACAACTCACAGAATGTACCAGCAGTACACCTGTAAATTCCCAGCATGCTCCCAGGCTGCACACCTATTTAACTGGGATGCATGAGACCTTCAAGTCAGTCTCACTTCTGCGATTGGCTGGGCAGGGAGCCTGAGGCAAGCTTCTCTTGGCCTCATTGGCCCCCATTTCCAATATGGCAAGAATATTGTGCTGGCAAACAGTAAAGATTAGTTTACATTAAGCATTTTGAAATCCTGTTTTATGAATAATATTGGTATTTTGCTTAATATAGTGTATCTTGCAGAATGCGACTCAGGGCCAAACTAGATGTAATTGGGCTACCCATGGATATTTATTCCCAGTCTTTCCTTTTAGTTTAGAAATAGATCTTCAGTTGCATGCTATGAACTGGACCAATACATTCATAATACAATTCACTCCTGCTGCATTTAGTTCGGCCCTTGCTGGATTATTTGCTATCTTTCCTTACAAACCAGGTAGTCTGTTGGTTTTTTTAAAAACCCATTTAGTTTGGTATATGCTTATTTCTAATAAAGCCAAGTTGGTGTCTAGTACTAGTCAGTCCATTTCTCTGTAGATGCTTACGAACAAGTAAGGTCCTTCTTGGGCCTAATATCCCCACAACTAAAAAAGTCCATCAAACTAGCCTGTATTTTCCTGGGTTTTACTTTTTCAAAAGCTGATCCAGGTTCTTTTACTTTCCTCTGAAATTATGACAGTTCCCCGTGAGTTCTCAAACAGATGGCTAGTAGTTGTGAGATTTGTCCAGCTATTTCCCCACTAGATTCCTGGGGAAACATCATCAAACTCTGCCGACACAGTCAGTCCAAATTCATGTAAAATAAAATATACTATTGAGATGATGAGTTGTGCTATAAGGGATGGGGAGGGGGACTGTTGGGCTTGTCTACAGGAGGCATTTATTGTGTGGTTGTCATTGCCTGCTCATGCTTGCTTATGGGTTCTTTAAATGATGCAATGAACCTCCAGTTCAAATTACATGTTGAGCACTTTTGGTGAGTAATTTTAGTGCGGGAAAGACGTAACATTTAATTGTGAACATCGAAAAGTGTGGTTTCCTCTTGCGCATTTCTGCTATACCATTGTGCTGCCTAGAAAATTATGTAACAGAAAAGTAGAAAAGTGCTGAAATCTCAGTTCTGGGATTAAATTTAGGGTTTAGCAGTCCTCAATATGCAATACAATTTCCCCAAGTATTCCAATACACTTCTTTATTGTAATTTCTTCTGTTCTTGTTCCATGTATGTTATTGGAATACAGCTGATGACCAAACAAGACTTTACACACCCAGGCCCTGACAGTTTCTTCAAAACAAGAAAAAGTGCTTCTGGAGGAACCATCTGAAGATACACAAAGAGTTTGTATCTCAAAACTACCCATCCAGTGCCCCCCTTGCACATACAAAGTGCAGTGGAGTCACTTGTGGGGAGTGTGGAAATTGAAGCAAAGGAAACAGGAGATGGACCCGGAAAAGAGTTCTACATTACTCTCCTCCAGTCCTGATTGTCCCTCCAGGATGGAGTCCCCTGTCCAAAGCAATGTCCTTTTGCCATGTGAACCAGATGTCATCTGGACACCCATGTAACCTGCAGTGGCATCTATTTATGCATCCATACAGGATTACGTATGGGACCAAAACAGGTAAGATGTGGTAGTTCTGATCACTCTATATTTTCACTGATTTTCTGTTGCAAGGCTAATAGCTTTGTAACGGGGGATTTACATCTGGGAAAAGACATGGGAAAAGTTTTTAAAATCTCCCCCAATAGAAGTGCTATCAAATTGTTGAGCTCCCCTACTCCACCTAGGTAAAAATAAAAACATTAAAGTATCTGATCTTGGATTTGCTACATCTTGTCTGTTTGGGCCCGTAAAACATTGAAGCAACTTTAAAAGCACAGGGAGAAGTTACATTTGAGTGTATATGTGTCCAAATGTCCCTTTAGCCACTGTGAAAGCCAGCCTGCCATGGCAGTGCACAAATTCAGAATGATACAATAGAAGCTTCACAGCTTCTACCCTGGCCTAACAAGAGAGTCCCAGCAACCCGAGTAGCTAAGGGCAGTAATGCTTCTGGGGGGATTTCAGTGAAGCAGGTGCAATTCAAGTGACACCCCTCAGAATCCCTTGCAGTATCTCAGAGGGTGTCATTGCAAAGAATCCTGGGCCAGCACATGAATATATCAGGGAAGCAAAATTAGTAGGAACTGCCCCTTGCATATTTTGCTGAGATAAACTAAGGCATATAGTCTGCCATTCCTTCAGTTTGTTCTCATCTAGGGGATCAAATTATCTATAGCTCTGACAAAGGTAAAATCTAAATACAGGGAGTTTGTCCCAGTTATGAACAACCTGTACTTATGAATGAACTACCATAAGGCCTATTATTTTTTTTAAATGACTATGGACAATTGTCATCACCATAGAGAGAGAGGAAGCATAAGGGGAGAGAGGGAGGCCTCTAAAGCAGGCCTTCCTGCCCTGCCCATCCAGAGAGGAAAATTTCCCCAGTATTTCTTTGCTGTGAGGAGGAGGCACTGGTGAGTTTGGGTGGTGGGGGATAGAGATATTCATGATTTTTCCACTTTCATGAGGGTTCTGTACCCCTAATACCCATTAATGTGGAGGGCCAACTATACATCTGATTTACATACAATTTTGACTTAAAGACAAATTTCCATTTTCTCAGGAATGGAAACTCATAACCTGGGAAATGCATGTACCTCATAATTTAATATAAACCACTAGGAAGAAAATGTTTATTAATTTCTGTGCTCCTGTTTTACCCTAATGTAGCCATGCTCTATGTAACAAAAGTCATGATCACCTGGGAAAATATTAAGGATTCTGTCCTGCCTATCTTCTGTCTCTGTACTTTATATTTTCTGCAGCAATTCAAGTCTGCTGATAGGCCTGACTCTCACCAAACAACTCTTAGTATGTTAAATTAACTATCTTTTTTAAAAAATATATTTTATAACTCATTCCTAAAGCTTGGTTCAAATGAACTTTACTAGAATGCTTTTGATTGATGCTAAACAATATAGCTGGTGATTTCATTCTGCCCAGAGACTCCACTTGAAGTACAGGGTGGCACACAAATGTCAAGAATAATAAATAAATAAATTCTAGTCATACACCTTCTAAGTCTTTATTACATTAAAAAGTCTTAGCTCTAATATTTGTCTAAATTTGCATAACTGTGTGACCTGACTAATGACATTTATGTTTTTGATAGTGCTCTTATATACACATGGTAGAGAGTAAAGAAAAAAAAATTGACTTAAACATGGACTGGTCACATTTTGATGCCCTGTATGTCCATTATCAGCCCTGATTTTGACATTTTTCCAACTCACTGAAGAGCTAAATTGGAACACTTTTTGAGGTTCTAAAAATGTTCCTAATTAAAAAAAGAGCCTGCCCCGTTTATGAGGTCATATTTTGTTCTGTGGGCTCTCTCTTCCATCACAAGAAAATGCACATCCAACAAGCAAGGTCCAGCCCACTGCAAACACATGAGGGGCTCCTTCAGCAGAAGTGTTCTGCTTTCCAGCACAGCGGCCTGGTCCCCAGTACGGCCTGCAAGGTAAGGCAGGCACAAAGACATGGTGGAGACATGGCTTGTGGGAGGGGAAGCAACCCTACAACAAGCCATGGGTTATTTGTTTGCTTCCTCTTGAATAAGCCATGCCATTTGAGCACTATGACCCACCCCCAGGAAGGTGATTTAGCAAATTATGTCTGTCCAAGTAATTAATTAGGGAAATGACACACAGCATGCACTAGGGATTAAAACAAGTCATGATGGATCCAGCTTGTTTTGATCATGTGAACCAGGTTGTGGCCTAGTACCTTCCTATCTCTTAATTATACTTTATTTCTAGTGTGCAAGCACACTCCTAGAGCCCAACAAGATGCAATGCACTGGAATCCATTGATGAAATCTAAGAATTCATATTCTGTTTTTGCTTCAAATTATTCAAATTTTATGGTTCCCAAGTGAGGTGCTAGAGTGAAAGCTGATAAACACACTCTTGCCACTGCATGTCAAAAAACCAAACCAAACCAAACCAAACCTGGGGCTGGGTCTGAGTGTGAGAAACATGTTGACTTAATGGGATCTTTGACAGCTACTAAAGCTCCCTACAGGGTAAAGTATGTGTACTCTACTCATTTAGAAAGCTGAAACAAAGAGGCAGTGAGATCATACTCAAGAGGAATTGCACTAGAGCACAGTTGCTTCACTTCATTATCATGTTTGTGGGGGGTTTTTAAAGCAACGCATTTTGTGCTTCTTTTCAGTTATAGTATTTTATATTTCCTCTCTGATTTATCAGTCTAACTGCCAGCCCTCAGCCACATTTGAGTTGCTGTCATGTCATGGAATGGATGCTTACAAACTTTTTAAGACACTTGAGTGAAGCATAGACCCATAGATTGTTAATAGTGATTTCTGCGAGGCAAGTGAAAAGTCAGTTTGGGCTAAATGAAAAACCGTGGCCTAGCAGGGGGAAAGAACGTGAGGAGATGATTGCTACAGATTAAGAGCAGAAAATGGGCCCAGCCAGAATGAGAGTTAAGGGACTTATTCTATTGACTCCACTTGGAGGCCCTTCAGTAGGGACAGGAAGTAAGTTGGCTGAAGGAAGAGAGGTGGGGTAGGTAGAAAAAAAGATCAGAAGTAAAGTACTGAGGGAAGGAAGGCTAGATGAGGCAGAAGGCCAAGGGAACGAGGGATTTCATAGGCAGCAGGGAACTGGTAGAGAAGAGGTGAATGAAAGGGGAACAGGGAAATCACATGGCCAGTGACTCAAGAAAGCCACACTGGTGGGAATGGGGCAAAACACTAGCCTTGAGTCTGTCTTTTTCCACGAAGAACATAAAACCAAGTGTGCAGCAGACATGGACAAACACTAATTAGCTGCAGTATTGGCTATATAACATTCTCATGGTTGAGGGAGCTTAGAGAAGATCAGTCCATTTCTGAGAAGCTATAGGAGGACTGAGGAGCGTAAGCAGCACTTGGCCTGATAATTCATGAAGCTACCAGTACTGTCCAGTACCATCTGAAGGGACAGGATCTGAGTTAGAGTGAAGGTTCTCAAAGAGAGGAAGCAGATTTCCCTAGGGAGGCCTGGGCACAGGGGAAGCACAAACATCCCTCCCTCCTTCCAGTAGAAGGGGATTGCTACCAAGAGGATAATGTGAAACACTCCAAACAGTTGAAGGCCCTATGGAAATACCATCCAGAACAAAACGTGAACATCTTTTCCTTATCTTACAGACATTGCCAAAAGGAGAACAGTTCTTCCTAAGTTGTCTGAAAGATTTTTGGATCCATGGGCTTGCACATAGCCATTGTACCAGATCTCTTCTATTTGAACTAATTAGCAGCGTGGCCAAGGACAACAGGGATTACTGCCCAGCAAATCAGCCATTGGTGACATCAGAAACCGACTTACACCGAGTCAGGCCATTGGTCCATGAAAACCCACTTACCAATACGGACTACTCTGATTGGGAAGTTCTAGCAGCCATTTTCCTTAAGTTGAGGAACTTTGGTGATGATAAATACAAGGGATGAGGAATGTGTGGCTCTCCAGATGCTGGGGGAACCACACATTCCACAATTCCTCATTATTGGCTATTTAGCTAAGGCTGATGGGAGATGGAGTACAACACCTGGGGGAGGGCCACATGACCCCCCCACCCCTCAACAGTGAATTACGTCAGATCACCACCTTTCACTACTCCTCACGTAGTGTAGGAACTGAGGCTTCCAGACGCCTGCCCAACTTTTTCCAAACGTCTGTGTCAAAGGAAGAGCTGCTACCGCGGGTTCCCGCCACGTCCACGCCCCCACCCCCGTGTTAGATTTACAATCACTATTTTAACCTGCCCTGTGGCAGGTTGGCAATTCCACATGCCCCCCGCCCCGCCCCGCCCCCTTTGCCCGGTTGTCCTTGGATGGCGGCCTCAAAACACGAGGACGGTTTTCTCTCTGGGAAACATCCTATGCAAGAGCAGCGCTATCCTAACCCAGCAGGCTGCTCTAGCCTAGGGACGGCCTTGGGCCCCCGCAGCAGCCCTTCTTCTCTGCTTTACTAGCGTTAGCATCTGAGATGCATATGCTCAACGACGGAGGAGAGTTCCGCTGGAGCTAAAAACACAGCAATAATCATGCTAAACCGGCGATCCCGGTTCCTTCAGCAGGCTCCTTGCGGACGGAGCGCCGGCGAGGATTGCAAGGTAGAATGAACGAGCCAATCAACCACTCCCGTCTTCAGCTCCTCTGGCGGGGGCTTTGTTATTGCTCGGGGGTGGGGTGAAGGGTTTGCCCCGGGAAGGTCTGGCCGGCTGGCAGGTCTAATGGCCGCTTTGCTTCTGCTTTGCGGCCGGTACGGGGGGGGGGGGGGGGGGGGGGGGGGGCGGCGGGGAAGGGGGCGACGGATCCTGCTCGCAAGCTAGGCAGGAGCTGCAACAGGAAGAGAAGGGAGCGCCGCACGGGCAAGGCCCGTCGCTCTTGACCGATGTCAAGGCGCTGTGCTGGAGCTGGAAACGGGGCGCACGCACGGAGGAGTCAGCAGCAGACGCTCGCCCCCACCGGGAGACCCCCACAGCTGGGCACTGCGCTGCCGTGGCTGAGCGCTTGCTGGTCCCCGCTCGCTTCCCGGCTGCCCTGCCATGCACACGCGCGCGCGCACTCACACACACACACACACACACAACGACGGCCGCAGCAGCCGCCCAGGGCAGCGCTGCTCTGGGGAGAAACGGGGGACGCAGCAGCGTTCCGGCCGGTCCCGAGACCCGCCGCGGGGAAGGGAGGCGCGAGAAGGGCTGGCCTTCCCGTGCCCGTGGTGAAGGAGAGAGTGCGCTACACCAGCGAGGCTTCACCCAAATTATAGGGAATGAGAGTTTACCAGAAGCTCCCTGTTGCCGAGCAAGCCATTGGCTGAGGGGAGTGGATCTCCCCTTCCCCCTCTTGAGAAGCTGGGGAGCGGCCTGGTTTGGCCGAAAGCTCTGCGGAACCGTTCCCCCCACTGTGCTCGGGGCAGCGTTTGGCCCTGCCATCATCCTTCCCACGGGCAGAATTTGGCCCCCTCCAGGAGGCGGTGGGGCCACAGAGCGCCCGGATCTCACGCAGCCAAGCCATTTATTTCAGGAGACTTCGCCTCCCCTCCCCTTAATCGGTGGAGGGGTGGGGTGGGGCGGGGGGAGAGGACGCGGACGGAGCCTTCCTTCGTTCAGTCCCCCCCACCATTGTTGGCTGGAGATAAGGGGACAGGCTGACCTGCTTCGTCTCCCCCATTGTTTGGGCGGGAATATGGGGCCTGGTTGCTTCCTGCCCTCAACTTCTGTGACAGAGAAAGCCTCCCAGCGTCCTACTCCCCCGCCCGAGGTGGGACAGGTTTGCGAGACCGCCTAGGCTCCTTGGACACCACCACGTACGTGGTGAGGAGAAGCTCAGAGCCAGCGGCACTATGCGCACAGGAGCCTTGGGGCAGCACCAAGCCCGGTTGGCTGGTGGTCACGGGGCGCCTGAGGGGCTCCCCCTCCCCTTCTCCGGGCTGGCAAGGAGAGCGGCGGCGGCGGCGGCGGCGGCGGCTGCCCAGCGGGTGGGTGGGCGAGCTCAACAGCCACCATCTTTGCTCGCTCCTGCTCTCTGCCGCAGCGCTTGGCGGGGGAGCTAGCAAGGCCTGGTCGCGCAGGCGGCGCCCTGCCGGGTGATTTGGTACGAAGCAACATGTTTGGGCTGCAGAGAAGGATGGTGCCGGGCGCTGGCAGCGAGGAAGGCAGGGCTTGTCCAGTGCGGGCAGAGAAGAGAGTAGCGGCGCCATGTGCCGTGGGAAGGGAGGGAGGGAGGGAGGCCGAGACCAGGCCGGGCAGAACTGCAAGCCGACACCGGCCTTGGGGAGCAAGCTGAGGAGGTGGCCCGTGCAAGGAGCCATAGGTGGGGCAGGCAGAGGCTGCCCAGGCGAGCGCTAGGGGGCAGCGACTCCTGCAGGGGCCGTGTGGTGCCCAAAGGGGAGACCGTGCGCAGGGACGAGCAGGCGCGCGCGCTGATTGGACAGCGCAGCGTTCGCCGCTGCTGAACCCCAAGAGTCAGTGAGGGGGCGCGCGCGAGCGCGCACGGGGACAGCGGCGGGGACGCGCGCGAGGGGCGCGCGGCCGAGGAAAGGAGCGAGCAAGCGAAAGAGGCTGGCTGGCTGGCTGCTGTGCTGGAGACGGAGCTGGTAGGGCCCGGAGAAGCCCAGGCGCCTCTTCCTTCTGGCCCTGCACTGGGGGGCAAAGTCGGGCAGGGAGGGGCAGGTAAATTGCAGGAGCGACTTTCCCGTTCTCAAAAAAGGCTGAAACTAATCTCTGCGGCCAGATTCCAGCCGAACCGTGCAAGGACGCTGCAACCCACCCCGGAGGGCCTCCAGAAATGGGGGTGGGGACCCTAGCCAGCCGGTATCGGGCCTAGTGCAGAAGCCGGGCGGTGGCAAAAGCGGGCGAGATGAAAGGTCCAGAAGCCTTTGCTGAACCCTTCACTGTTCAGCAGCTGCAGCTTTCGGAGCGGGGGGAGGAGGTAGCGCGCGAGGGGGGGGGGGAGCGCAGCCAGGCCAGGCCTGCTCTGCTGCGCTCCCGGCAAGCAACAGCAGGATGGATGCTGCGCTATTGTGAAGCCAACGTTAGGTTGTAGCGATCAAGAGGCAACGTTGCCTGGTGGTGGTAGGCTGGGGTAAGAGACCTGCGCCCGGCTCGTTGCAGGCTCGCAACAGCCTCCGGACCAGGAGCAGGAGGCGTCTGTCGGGCCGCCGCCGCCGCCGCCGAGGAGGAGGAGGAGCAGCAGCAGCAGCAGCAGTAGTAGAAGTGGCTGCCATTTTGGAGAACAAGGCCCTGGAGGGATTGCCTGACCCCATTGTTGCTGTGTTTGCTTCACAGGTTGATGCCCGCCGCACAGGATGGATCAGGCCTGCGAAGTGAGCAGGAGGGGTTGCCTTCCCCCTTTCGCCAGCCCTTTGGCGCTAGATGCACCGGAGGAGAACGGGGGCAGCCCTTATGGGGGGGAGGGTCAGAGCCATAGCCCCGAGCCACCTAATAGGGGCACCCTGCAGTTACCCTCAGCAGCATCTAAGGCTGCCTTTGGCCAGAACCCTTCCTCATGCTACATCCCTCTGCGCAGGCTGCAGGATTTGGCCTCCATGATCGATGGAGAATATTTGAATGGCTCAAAAAATGGCTCTGATTGTTTGCAGGAACTGGAAAGGAGCGACTCCAGCCCGGAACTCTGCAGCTCTCCGATGCTAGCTGACCCAGAAGAATTCATGCAGCTGGACTCTCCAAAACTTCTGGATTTTGAAAGTCTTGAGCCTTGCCTGGAGGAGGAGGATTCTGAAACTTCGTTCCTAGCAGCAGAAGAAAATCAAGAGAAAGACATTAAGTTGATGATGGAAAGCAGAGCTACAGCCAGCTACAGCAAGGAGCCACAGTCTGAAGATGGGACAGAACTGGTTCAAGAGATCCATTTAGGAGGCTCTATAGAAATTAGGCACAATGAGACAATTTCGGCCCTGTTATCAACTCCCATTTCTCCAGAGCAAATACAAAGTAACACTTACAAAGAGTCTGCTGTAGGACGTAGAACTGACAAAGTAGACCTCCACCCCATGTCCTATTTGCCTGGAGATGCAGATCTGAAAAAAGAAAAACACAGCTTCACAAAGGCCTCTGAAAAAGACGATCCTGATCAAAGTCCCATCACATTAGGAAACTTGATAGAAAGGCTTGAAACATCAATCACTACAAAACCATCATCAACAGGATTACCATCTGTAAGCACTCCTGGGGTACCAGTTAAGTTTTCTGCAAATTTATTTATGGAGAAATAAGTTTAATATAGTATTCTTCTGGTCTGTTAACGTTACAGAAAAGTATGAGTGGGAGGTGGGTGGAGCTAACAGGTTGTTGGGTTTCCATGTGTTTATTTCAGGTTGCAAAGCAAATTGGAATGGTAAATTTTATTACAATAATAATTTATTTCATTTTTATACTACTGCACAGCTGTAGCTCAGACAAATTGTATGAAGGTTTAAAAGGAAAAATACATAGTAGCCAATATGCTTGGCTAGTTTTAAAAGCTGGCGTAGTGAAAAACCTATCTTTATTACAGAAGTTGCATGAAAAGAAATCCCACATAGGAACTGTCAAATTTTCCTGCTGGTGGTGGTTGACTGCCACCTTGCTAGCATTTTAATTCTGATTACATTATAAACTTTTTGAAAACGTGGTTCACTTGCAAAAGGCTGTTTCTTGTGCTTAACTTTTGATTATTAGCTAAACTGGGATATTGTAAAACATCTGTGATTCTTGCAAATATACAAGAATATATGAAATGAGGGAGAGAGAACTTGCTCTGACATCTCTAATTTAAGCAAATTCTGAGTATAGTCTTAAAAACAACTAGCACATAAATCTAGGTTTATGTGCTGGATTTGCAAGGCTGATTAGGGCTGCTTCATAATTATTTTTTTAAGTATAAGATGATGGTAAGAAAATGTGCACACAGTTGTGTGTGAGTTTTGCTCATCTTCTGCTGCAGGTACACACTTCAGGCACTGGCTGCTAGTTGTGGCATCTTATTTTAAGCGCATATGATAAAATATCTGTGAATTGTATGTTACCATATGCACATGCAAATAAGTTTTTTAAACAATATGGCCAGGTGTACTTATGTAGGAAAAATATAATGTGGAAAATATATTGCTCTATGACTGAAATGGCACAGTTTCATCTGAATTTGAGTTGATAGGTTTGGAGCATTATGTTACATTTTTGTGGGGCAGGGGAGATTGAATCAGTGCGTGCAGTGTAATCTTTCTAGCATGTTAAATGACTCTTGGGAGCAGAACTGATGTGTGTTGTCTTTGGATGAGGCTGCCATTGACCTGTTTTGCACAATTGCCAACAAAGACTGTTTTTGGATTATTTGAAGGCTGCTTTCCCCTCAAACAAGCCATGCTGGCCAAGTTCAGACAATACAAGAAATTGACCTTGGGTTGGTAATTGGACAAAGGGTGCCTGGCACATGTTGGCACAAGCTGTGGCTAAACTACTGTGATTATGCATACCAGGTCAATAGCCTTGGCTTCGACAATCTCTCTTAAATCAAAAGACTTATTTTTAAGAATAACTTTGTACACAGTGCATGTGGCTGCAATCTTATGCTCAGTTTCCTAAGGATAAGGACCAGTGAACATAGTAGGATTGACATCTAAATAAACACACATAGGATTGCACTACAAAATTATTATTTTATAGTGATTAGAATTGGGAAAACATATGAACTTATTTTTTATTAAAGCAAAAGAAGTTACAGTTCAGTTCCTAGTGTTTACTGCTATTGTATTAGACTGGGATAGGTATAAAATTCTAGCTATACAAAATGTGTCTTTCAAATGCATTATGCCTGCTCTTATTTTACTGATTACTACTAATACCAGTGGAGTAACTGTATTACCTCATTAAGCAAGAACAACAGAGAAACTTGAGGCAGATTGTAGACAAGTAAATCTAGAACAGCGTTAACTTTTGCAGACCAAATCATTCATTGACTGTATGAAGTGGTAACTTTTAAGGATGAGCATGTGAGAGATATTTATAGAGTGTTTATGTAATATATGCAAACAGACACCCTGAATACAAACGATAATAATAATAATAATTATTATTATTTTCATTACATTTTGTGTTCAAGTTAAAGAAATCTTAATCATATGATTCATCACACCAATTTTGTCAGTTAATCTGTTGATTAAATTTGTGCATGGATGAAACTATTCTGAAACATTTCTAGATAATAGATGCAGAATCATAGAAGAGGCTGTTCTTCCTACATGAGGGAAAAGGGGAGTACCTCCTAAGTAGTGCTTACCACCTGCAATTTTTTTATAACTACCTTAATTAAAAACAATTATTGCAAAGTATACAGTCAAGCCTCAGTCTTTGTGGGTTTAACTTTCGCATATTTGATTATTCATGAGTTTGACAATAATAATTAAATGGGATTTTTTTGGAGTTTTGAGGGCCCCAAAGCATGTCTTCTTGCCCTGCCCATCCAGAGAGGGAAATCTCTCTGGCATTTCCTTGGTGCAAAGAGGAGGTGCTGATGGGTGAAAGGGAGGGTGGAGAATAGGAGCATAAGAATGTAATAAATGAGGAAGGGGAGCCCTGCTGGATCAGACCTGAGGTCTGCGGGGGTGGGGGGAGGCAGAGAGGCAACAGCACATGTTTGGTCAACAGTAGTAGGAGTTAAAGTTTGGTGGGGAGGGTGGAGATATTTGCAGGTTTTCCATTTTCACAGGGGTCCTGCACGAATGTGGAGGGCTGACTGTACTAGTTAAGAATGCAGGACTGGGGATCTGGGAGCTCCAGGTTCTAGTCCCCACTCAGCCATGGAGCTCACTGGATGGCTTTGGGCCAGTCACAGACTCTCAGCCCAGCCTACCTCACAGGGCTGTTGTTGTTGTGAGGATAAGTTTGAGAAGAGGAGAAATATGTAAGCCACCTTGAGTTCCTTGAAAGGAAATAGGTGGGATATAAATATAAATTATTTGTTTTTTGGTGCCAGGCGAAGACCTTTTTATTCAAATGTTATTTTAATTGTTAATATTATTTATTCATTTTATTCTTTGGCCAGGGTGACTTAATTTATACTGTTAATTTATATTATTCTATTGAAGTTTATTTATGGTTGTGAGCCGCCCCGAGGCTTCAGTGAATGGGGCGGCATAGAAGTCTCCTAAATAAATAAATAGGAAGTGTATGATTTCATAGGCACAGCAATTAATTCTTGAGCAGTGTTCTTGTGACCATGTCATCTCATAAAGTTTCTAGGTTTTAAAAATATAAATGCTGTGAAAAATAGAGTGCAAGAACATAATTATCAATGGGAAATGAACTAGAGCTTTGAAGATAAGACTTGTAGGGATGGAAGAGAATTTATCAAAAGGAAGGCATCAGAAAATGTGAAAACATAATTTTAATTTGTCTGTGGTTGTTTGTAGGCATTATAAGTTAACAGGAAAGTCATGTTGACGTTTTCACTGTATATTTTTAAGAGGGGGTTGAAGACATTCATTATAGGGAATTGTTAGGGATGTGAATTCAGTAGCTTTTGGGGTATTGCTGCAATAATACATCTATAGTAGTTTTTACTTTCACTTACCTTGGTTGAAATCATGACTCCTGCAGGCTAGATCAAGAAATTCAGTGGTACTGTTAGCAAATATATGTCATTACAGCTGTAAGACTCCTTTGAATAGCTAATGGATTACTATTTGATTCCCCTCACCCACAATGCTTCTAAAGAAATAGGTTTATTTTTTAAACTTTCTCCCTCCCTACCCCATTGATTTTTTTGTTCACCTAACAGCATGAGTCAGCATCTCTGCTTTCTCCATGCCCCCATGTTTTTATTTTCAAAGTTTTGCTTAAAAAAGGAACCCTGGTTTAAAATAAATCAAAATAGAAATAGATCAGTCTTGGTCTTACAGGCTGCATTTAGGCTTCCCAAGAATATTGGGAAAGGGGAGCATGGGATTATTTGGAGCCCTAGCTGTGACTCCCTCGTCTTGCTCCCATCCCTTGTCCATTCCCTCGTCCTGCTCTCATCACAGCTGGCGCAGAAGGAACCACTCTGGTTGTCTCTCAGAGGATGCTGGGACACTCTGGAGGCTACGTCAGCGGTGCTCACTTGGAAGCAGCTTGCCAAGAGTGGCAAGAGGCTTTTGCCGGTCCAATGCTCCTTGTCCACTGGGGCTCACCCTTGTTTGGATAACACAATCCGCCATCATATAGGAACAGACTAGCAATCCTACCTAGCCTGTGTCTCTGCACATGTGTCTTTAGTCAGAGAAACTGAAAAGCCAGGACTTGAAAGAAGCAAGAGCTGTTAGACTACCCAGAGCCATTTTTATGAGATGAAAAAGTAAAACAAAATATCTGTGTTGGATTGGCAGGTAACATCATTTTTATGAGACTGTAAACATAGCCTGAGTATGCTTATGATAGATTTAATGTAATTTAATTTAATTGTGACTGTGTTATTTGTAAACCAAGAAAGAAGTGTTTTGTTTTATAAATACAAAACATTCAGTCAACATTTTAAAAATCAATTTAGGGAACAATCCTACAGTTGTTGGAAAGGGCCGTAGGATTCTTTGGATTCCCAGGGCCATGGCCAGAGGCAGTGCTCTGATTTTGGGTGGGGGAATTTGCAGTCCATCTTTGCTCTCCCCTTTGCAGCTACTCTGGAAAGAACTGTGTAACTTCAAAGAGCTAGAAAGGGGGAATTAAAGTGGGTGAGGAAGGAAGAGGACTGCAGAGGCCAGAATATGTGCTATCCTGGTGCTTCTCCAGCTTCCTGCTCTCTACTTCTGAAACACATTCAACTACATAGGCATAAAACTCATGTGAAGGAAATGTGGGGTGCGAGGATGGGGAGAAGACTACTTTGCTACTCCTACCCTACACAGGATGTGTGTCAGTCTCTTGTTCTCAGCAGCTTACAATCGTCATACCAGGCTTGTGCCCTGAAGGGAATGATCCTGTGCACTTTAGACAGTGTCTGGGAGCCACAGTATGACCCCAGCTGTAAGGTCTGGTTCCCAGCCCTGAGCTCTGGTTCCCCATCTCCACCCAGTTGCAGCTGACCCAGGAAGAACTGTGCCAGTTATTCTCTGCAGTTGGAAAAGCAACCTCGGGGGCAGGGGAGAGGAGGTGCTTTATGAGAGGGTAAGATGCTGGTGGAGGACAGGAAGGCATGGAGGAATGTTGTCCATGGGGTCGCGATGGGTCGGACACGACTTCGCGACTAACATCAAAAGATACTGGGATGACCAGGATGCAAGGTATCCTTCAGCATCTCCGGTCCTGCTCTGAAACAATGCCTCTAGGCAGCCATTTTCAGTGATCAAGCAAAACTGCAGAGCTGGAGGAGCAGGGAGGCAAAGATCACCTCTGCCATCCCTCTTACTGTGCATTAGATGAGTGTAAACCTCCAAGTTTGGGGCTTCCCACTCATCTCCGTTAGATCATGCTCTGAATCTTTAAAAATCCATTGCTCTTTTTTTGAAATGATTGATTTTTATCTACCCTGAGTGTAAGTGTGAACTGTACTATAATGTGCGAACAGAGCCCTGGATATACTTGATACATGCAATTTTGACTAGAAGCAGACTACTTTCCTTTTTGGAATACTCCTTGTTGGTGAGGCATAGCTATGACAATTACTCTGTGTATGTATGTGTTCTTTTTGTGTTGGAAGAGATAATGCTGCTTCTTGACAAATAAGGTTATTATATTTAATTGAAATGAATACCTCTAGGGATGGTGATGCTTAAAAGCAAACCTTATTTCATCCCAGAAGTTTCATAAATGGTTATTGTACAGAATAAGCAACTGGTGATGAAGTATCGTGTCTTTCCTGTGCTTGCTTTCACACTTTCATGTGAATATCCTGTTGCATTTGACTTTTTCTTAGTAGTGCCAAACGGTATTCAGTAGTGGCATAATTCATGCTGTAGTCATTCTACATCGGGATGCTTTTGAAGAGAATTCAGAAACTACTGCTGGGCAAAATGCAGCTGTTATGCATTGCCTGGTATGCATTATATGGACCATATTGCTCCAGTTTTATGACACTTGAATCAGGCACCAGTATTTTTCAAGGTTGATTCTTAACTTGTAAAGCCCTTGAGATCAGGATATTTGAAAGTGATGGCTATTTCTCAGTGCATTACACCACAGGGAAGACTGCCTGCTTCTGTAGGAACCTGTCCATAGGAAGAAGTTAGGTTGGGAGGAAAAGAAGAGAAGACTAGAGAGGGATCAGATTATATTGGTGCTAGATTTGGGTTTTGCCTTTCCTTAGCTGCTTTGCATTGTACTTTTCTGGTTTTAGGTTTAAATTTGATGCATTTTGGTGCTTAGAAATTTGCATTGTACTGTGCTTGTGTGGATTGAAATATTCCTATTTGTATGGTATAGGAATATTCTAATAAATAAATGAACAAGTTGTCTAATAGGTGTATCGATAGGAATGTTACCAGTATGTTACTGTATGCTTTCACTTAGCACTGCAATGGCTTATAAACATGCCATTAAGAGATGTGTGACAGATTTCATAATGCGATTGGGGAAAATCTATATGTTTGAATATTTATCTGCTAAATGTATATGGCTGTTTTTACTCAATTAAACACATCAGACAATTCATCTGAAAAATGCTGAGAGCATAATATAAAAGAAGAAGCCATGTGTTTTTTGACATAGTCCTGTAACTGACACCCTTTTTAGTTTTTATTTTGATGTTACTTTGCTTCAAAATTTATTTATTTATTTATTTATTTATTTATTTAATATCTATACTGCCTGTTAGTCAAGATGATACTTTGGGCAGTCTACATAATCAAGAATAGAAAAAAGCAGGATACACATAGTTCAAATATGGATTTGGTAAAACATTTCCACTGAATTAGCCGTGCATCACTTTGATAAGTTTTCATATCATTTTACTCTTTTAAAGAAAATGCTTTGTTTTTAGTTCTAATATATATCAGCTGTATCCGGTGTCATTTGAGTACTCCTCTGCTTGTGCTATGGGAGTTCCTCTTCCCTTCTTCCGCCACTGAATTTGTACACCTCCAAAACTTGTTGGCATGTTTCTTAGGTTGGAGTCAGAATGCCAAATTCTTTCATGGTTGTCTAGACTTGTGTTAATATTACTGATAGTTTGTTACTTGTGGTTTGAGTTCGCAACTTGCCTAGAACTTTTCCTGAATTGGTAAACTAATTGCAACAGTACATTAAATGGTTTTGATATGAAATGCAATTCTTCCCTCCTGGTTAGGAGATCAGAATGCAGAGAATGCTTTAGAGGCAGAACAATTACTTGCCACTGCTTCTTAAATATCTTCCGTGTAAAATAGATTAAATTTGGTAAGACCTGCTGTGCTTCTTTCTGAGGAACTGAATGAAAAAAAGGTCTGAGCTAAATCCATCCCTGTGTGAACAAACTTCCTTCGCCACAACAGGACTTCCTCTCTTTCCTTCTGTAGCCCCCAAGTAGCTCTAAACTACTCTGAAGGATCTCTCAGTTTTCTGGAACAGGCTTGGGGGTCAGGAGGAAGTTGTAGGGAGTTGAGAGAATTACACTGGAGGATGGCTAGTGTTGACTAGCACCCACTGCTTTATGTCCAATGAAAAGTGAGGTCTGTTGCCATCTGTTGATAACTGCTTTTGTTTATCTTGTTCTAATATTGTCACTTGGTGCCCTGAACGCATTCTGTCTCTTCCCCTTGGTCTCTCAGTCCCTTCCTACTTCCATCTTCCTTCCTCTTTCCTCCTTTCAAAAACCATTCCTATGATTCCCTCAACACTGTCCTTATTAGCCCTTCTTCTTCTAGGGAGCAGGGAGCCCTCTCTCTTTCTACCTCAAAGATGAGTGCAGGAGGAGAGACATTGTGACAACTCTTGTGATCTTTGCTGAAAGAGAGAGTAGGAGAGCAGATCTCCAACTATCATCGCCCCACAATGGCTTCTCCCTCCTTAGAAGATGATGGGGGATGGAAGGGGGGGGGGAATCTGCTGCTCAGCCTTGTTTCTTTTTCTAGTTTTCTTTGGAGTACTATAGATAGCTTTATGCTGTTCCTTTTCATAGGTGAGAAAGAACTTGTTGGAGAAACCCAGGATCAAGCACCAAAGAGCTGCCCTCCATCTAACCTGGTTGTGATTTCTTTAAATTGAGACAAGGGATTTGAGGGTGCAGGAAGTATCTTTCAAAATGTGTATATATATTTTTAATATAAAATAGAAGTTAGGGTTGAAGTTTATAGATTTATAAAAGGCAAGATAGAGATTCATATACATCTTTATTTCTATCAACCTGTAACTGCTGGGAATTGATAAGAATATTATCTTCTTTTTACTTGGTATTGTTACTGATAGCATTGATAATCTGTATTATTTTGTAGTACTAACCTTACAAGTTGGGTTCCATGATCTTTGATGAAGGTAGGCCAAAGCAAGGGGCCATAAAGAAACCGTGTGATATGGTTGTGGTCTTTGCAGTAGTTTTTATTCCTTAGGTATGGCCTTCTCTTGGACTGTACAATCTTGATTGTCCCACTGGAAATTATCTTGGTTTCCTAAAGTTAAAATGACAGCTTAAAGGCACAATCTAGCATTCATCTAAAAATGAATGGTAAATTAGAACTATTTTAACTTAACTATTCAGCCAGAAAAGCTCCCACAACGGTTTATATACAGTAAATGAAAACGAGACACAAATATTGCAAAATCATTTGCAAGAAGAAGTGGTCTGAAAACTCTTTCAATAGGAATGAGGCAATTTGTATTTAATGCCTGATGACAAGGGAGTGTTAATATACATGATACTCAATGGAAACATAGAATTTTTTAAAAAAATTCTCATCATTTATTCATCTTTGTATATTTTAATTAAAATAATACAGCTTTTGATTTTAGCATATTAACGTAAGCTGTAGTGTTGTTTTGGTATCAAATAAACATATGTGCTTTCAGTCAGTGTATGATTACGATCATCACTAAAATAGATTTAATAAAACATATTCTCCACGTGCATGTTGATATATAATTGACATATGGTGCCTGGTGGTATTCCTAGACAAGAAAGGATTAGAACCTTAGAGGTTATACAAACCCAGCTGTGATATAATTCAAAAGCTGATGTTAGTAGACTACTTTCCTGATGTCTGTGAAGAATTGAAGCCTGGGTTGCATGTGTCAACCACAAGTTTGGGTTGTTGAATGATGGCCTGTTGTTACAGCAAACTTTGCAATGATTTAACCATGGATTGTTAACCATGCAAAATCATGGAAGAGAACCCATGCTTAGTTTTCCTGTTGCGAACTCTGGGTTGCTTGAGGGATGAGCAGTGACTGTGTTTGAAAGGTGATTCTTAAGCATTTTCTGGAACACTGGGAAAACATCTACTGTACTTTCTCACCTGCTTTTAAAGATTACTGTTTCCGAACATTTTTGTATATTTCTCTTTTGATATTTCTTCCCTGATGATTAATGTAGTGTTTCTGCTGGACAAAAAACAGTTGGGTTTTTCTCCTTAAGTAGCTAACCATTAGATTCTAATGCCTCAGTCTGTACTCTGCTAATTGAAGTGGAAATGCATGGATTCTGATGCACTGATCCCATGTTAGAAAGATAGAAACAGAGCGAGTCAGAAGGGGTCTCCCGGGCCATCTAGTCTGACTTCCGGCACCAGCCGGCTCCGCTCACAACATGTTCAGTTGCTGGAGGATAGTTTGCCCCCTTCCTTCAGCCTGGAACCCAAGCCTCTGTTATTGGTACTAGTCTATCACTTATATTTTCCAGGCCTCCTGTTCAGCCAATAAGATCTTATATGCCATCAGTGTAGTAAGTAGGTATTTAGATCTTTAGATGGTGCTTTAGCAAGCAGGGTGCAGTTAGATGCACTCAGCTTGCGAACACACTATTCAGTTTTTGGTAGCATTGAATTCTGTGTTAGCAGCAGCGAGGCAAGATTTGATTGTGCCACAGCTTGTTGAGTTAACCTGCTTAATTCATACTTTGATCAGGCCTGTAGCCAACTTTAAGCATCAGTAGGTGTGGTAATTGAGGACTTCAGTACATTTGGGAAAGAAGGGTTTTAAACCTGAGAAATAAAATTGAAAAGCGTTACAGTTACATTCTGTACTAACTGAGTAAATGATGAAAATATGTTATGAACAACATGCAAGAAACATACCTCACAGTGAATACAATGATGAAAACAGATTTTCCATTTTCTGATTTCTGCCATGTACTTTGAACACTTAGTTATGAGTTAGACAAAGTTCTGCATTTTGGAGATTGTTTCTTTTTTCTTTGACATCAGTGAAATGTTATGGCAAAGAAGGTGACAGCAATTCACTGGTCTCTTGCTTTTGTTTGGGAGGATTGTAAATTGTGATTGGAAAATCAATATGAGGGCCTCACTGTATTGAAAAATAGAGTCACAGAATAGAAGAGTAGGAAAGCCATTGGGTCCAGCTTCCTGCTCAATGAAGAACTTACTCAAGTTAAAACATCCCTGATAGATGGCTGTCCAACCGCCTCTTGAATCCTTTTAATGTGGGGAGCCCATGACCTTCTCAGGTAATTGGCATATTACTCTAACAGTCAGGAAATTTTTCCTGAGATTCAGCTGGAATCTGGCTTCCTGTAACTTGAGCCCACCATTCTGTGTCCTACATTCTGGGAAGACGGAGAAGAAATCATGGCTCTCCTCTGTGTGACATCTTTTCAAGTACTTCAGTCTTGTTTTTTTATGGCTAAAAGTGCCCTCTTCTCTTAATCTCTCCTTACAAGGCTTTGTTTCCAGACCCTTGATCATCTTTGTTGCCTTCCTCTGAACTTTGTCCGGTTTTTCTGCATCTTTTTAAATTGTGGTGCCCACAACTGAACACAGTACTCAAGATTATCAAAGGGGAATTAGTACTTCACATGATTTGGAATTAATACTTGGCTTGATACAGCCCAAAATAGCATTTGCCTTTTTTGCAGCCACATCACACTGTTGACTCATATTCTGCTTGTGATTTACAACAATTCCAAGATTCTTCCTGCTTGTTGTAAGTTCAACCAGGTATTCTTCATCTTGTAACTATGCATTTGACTCTTGTTTCCTGGGTGCAGGACTTAGAATTTGTCCCTATTAATTTTTTTCTGTTGTTTTTAGCCCAGTATTTCAACCTGTCAAGGTCATTTTGTTCCTATTTTCCAGGGTGTTAGCTGTTGCACACTCTTTTGAATTATCTGCAGATTTCATAAGCATTTCCTTTACCTCATCTAAATCATCAATACAAACATTGAAGCGCACTGGCCTCAGCACTGAGCCCTGTATTATCCCATTTGATACTTCTTCCCTGTATGAGAAGATACCGCTCTTTGGGGTCTGATTTTGTAGCCAACTATGGATGCTTCTGGTAATTGTTCTGTCTAGTTCATTTAGCTGTTTGGCTAATCAGGATATCATGGGACACTTTGTCAAAAGTTTTGCTAAGTCGAGCTAAATTATATCCCCAACATTCCCACAATCCACCAGAGACGCAAACAGATTAAAAAATGAGGTCAGATTATTCTGGCAGGATTTGTTTTTTAGAAATCCATGTTGGCTTCCTAGTAATCACTGGTTTATTTTCTAGGTGTTTGTAAATTGACTTTTCTATAATCTGTTATAGAATTTCTTAAATTCTGTGGCTGATAAGAATAGTTTAATCTGATGTTTTGCCTTGTTTAGGAGAAACTGTTTGGTTGCATTTCTAGGATGTATTCCTCCTGAGAATATCAGACTAGAATTGAATATGCTTTCACTGAAAGAGGAATTTTAAATTTTGTACAGGTGTAACATAGCTGTGTTTCCAATTCAGCAAATTGCATTTCTTTACTAACTCTAATAAAAGGTGAGGTCCTCTAATTAAGTGAATGCAGTTAAGATTTAACAGTTAATTAATAACAGGTTCACACTTTTGCAATAACAGCCATCCAGGAAATGCAGATTACACTTTGTCTGATGGATTTATTAGCAAATGATCAAAATTTTAGAATCATATATTAATAGTACCGAAAGTGGCCAATAAAGCCATCGGGTCTAACTGCCTGCTCAGTGGAAGATTCCGGCTTTTCCCTTTGCTTCAAAAAAATGTTATAATGATTGAAGGAACTGCTGTTGTCCCATTGTCCCAATACTCTCCCAGTTAATTTTGCGTGTTGTTGGTATGTGTCATTACATTGTCTCTGACTTATGGCAACCCTGTTAAAGCATGCTGCCCAAAACACCCTGTCCTTGATAGCCCTGCTTGTCTCTTGTAAACTCAAGGCTGAGGCCTCCCCGTCATGGTTATTTTCTCCAGTGTCTTCATTTCTCCTGGGGTTGTTAAAAGGCCGAGGAATGAAAAATATGCTTTGGTCAGCACTATAAGCAACTCAAAATCTGACTTGGGCCATTTTCTCCTCCTGCATTTTATTTGCTAGGGGTTTTTTTGGAGGGGGTGTCAAGAATATACTTTTACTATAAACTTCATAACTAGCAAAACATCGAGATGATCAGTGCCATTGGTGTTTTCAAAGCCAAAATGTCCCTTGTCAGTATGTGGTCTAATGCTGTATATATCCTTGCACAGCATTAGAATTCTTGAAATAACACATAATTTTTCATAGCATAAATAAGCTAAACAATTTAACGTATGGTTCCGTTATAAAACATTGGCATTGTAGCTTTCTCCTTGGGATCCATTCAGATTTAATTTTTAAGCTTTGGTAATTTTCTATTTAATGACAACACTTTAAAAACACTCTTAAAAGTAATACATGGTCCCACCTATGTCTTTGGAAGGGACATTTTTCATATCCAGCCTAATATCAGAAGAGGTTTAATTCATGCCTAGGAAATTCTTCCTTGTGAATTAACCTACAGTTAACTTTGTTGCTGCTGCTTTGTTCTTTAATAACAAAAGGCTTCTGTGGTGGAATGCAAGCCCCTTTGCCTAAAAGATTGGCAGAGAAGACCTGCAGGACCAAATGGGGAGATAGGGGAAATCTGCCTTTACAGGGTAAGGAGATGGAGATTGCTGAAAGAGCTGGGAGCAGGTTTTTAGAGGGCAGGTAGAGGAAGGAATCAACTAAGAGCACTGGCTTCACCTCTTGCCCAGCAGAATTCCCTGCTGGATTAGAAGCCTGCCTGGACAAGAGGAACCCCTCTGTCTGTGAGAGACATGTGGTGGTTCCCATCTAAGCACTGGGACAGTAATTCCAACCCTCGCCCCCCCCCCCCCCATGTGTTGGAATACAACCTCCAGCATCAGGGGGAACCTGAAACATCTCTGGCTTGTGGCTCTAATTCTGTTCTTTAAAAGTACAGTAGAAATGTTCTTATCCAAAATAAAGTAAAATGGCAAAGAGAGCTTGCACAAAGAGAGAGGGGGTTCGGATCCCTTGAAACCAGAGTCAGATTGGAAAGTGACCATAAAGTTTCTGTTAGCTTTCTATTGCTTTCTCAACACGCAAGGTCAATTACAGGTATTAATAAGGCGGTAAATGAGAGTGATAGATATTCCCTATAGAGCGCATTTGGCCCAAGCTCCTTTATGTTTGGCGAGCAGGGGCCCAAAGTTACTTGCTTTCATTTCCTGCCTATTCCGTTGTTCAGGAATCAGCTGGGGATGAGGTGGGGTGCAGGGAACAGATTACCTTTTCCTTACTGCTAATACCAGTGGGGAAATAGCTGTTTGGCTCAGGTGGTGGTTTGGAGGGAAAGCTAAAGCCACCCACCCTCTTGAGGTTGCTTTCCCTCTTATTAGCAGCAAAGAAGCAGCAGTCTGCATCAAGATTGCAGGGATAGGTGGAGGGGCTTTAAACACTTCTGTACTCTGCATACCTGATCCTTGGAGGCGGGGGGAGGTCAGAAAAGGTTTAAACCTGCATCCCTGAGATGTGGGCAGAGGGAGGAGTTGTGTGCATGGGCAGCCCTGACTCTCCGCTTGACATCTAATACTGCAGATAGTCCACGGGACTGAAAAGTATGTCCACCCTATTGTATACAATGCCCATTGTATTAATTTATTTATTCTGCAGTGAGACCAGTGGACCTGAGCACTAGTTTACAGTGGCATTATGAAAAAGTAGCTATTTATTTATTTATTTATTTATTTATTTATTTATTTATTAAAACATTTTTATGCCGCCCATTCGCCGAAGCCTCGGGGCGGCTTACAACAGCTATTGGCCATGCACAATCATTATGGCTATTAATAGTGTGGCTATTTCAAAAGGAAACTTTTGGGTTGGCTTAACATGTCTCTTCTGCGATTGGGAGGTTGTGTGTTTTGATATCATTCCTTTCTTCACTGTGCAATGAGAACTTTGGAAGTAGAACACTAAAATGGTATCTACATGTATCTGATGGATTTGGGTTCTTCCACATTTTAGGGTGCAATCCTGATGCCCATAAGTACCTGCACTTGAAGGTTTATGGTCATCATATACAGAGTGGGTACAATGGTGGAGACAACCTTCAGTTCCTTGCCCTATCCTGGATCTTTCGCTAGGAGGACGTTTTTGCCTATCTAGCTGGAGCGTTTTGGAGAGGGAGAGAAAGAGGCTGGAGGGCTTCAGGATAGCTTATATTCTAGCTGCTCCACTTTCCTTGACTCTGTAATTCCTAGCCTGAGCTTGCTTACCTTGGAAAGCAGCCAGTGAGGTTCTTTTCTGTGTGGGCTGCAAAGGAGAAGGGGTTACAGTGCCAATTCCCAGCTCCAAAATGGAGCATTGACTTCTGATCTCAGAATCTTTATGGTGGCCCCTCTGTCAGTGTCTAGACTCTAGAGTTCATATGATTTTTTTCCTTCATTTGTTTTTGCTTATTACATTTCTGTACTGCCCCATAGCTAGAGTTCTCTGACTGGATGACCACAAGAAAAAAAGCAAAGGTGTGTATGAATTGGATAGGTAAGGGCGCTGGTGGGTGTATGGATGTATTAACTGCATTGTAGTTCAGTTAAGTTCTCTGTAGTTCAATGACCTCAAAATATCATATGGAAGGGCATCTCCAGATAATAACTTGTCCATGCAGATAGATGCAAAAATGTTATAACTTGTGCAGTATGCAAGAACTATTGATAAACTTTTAATAATTTTTAAAAATATGTTAATTAACTAACTTAATAATACAATACATTACAGAAGTATATTCATAACAACAAGAAATTTAAGAATGAAAAACTTACAAATAAATTTTATAAGTCAGTCAAAAAATTAATTAGTTTGCTTGATACCAAGCATAAAAGGAGCACCCCCACACCAGGACCTTCGGCTACATGATAATTATTTATTCAGATCCATACATACCCCTCTTCTCCTTTACTGCTACTTCTATGCTTCTCCCTTAGGACAATTCCTTCCCATTCAAAACTGCTTGAATCATATGAAGGTTTAATACCCATCCCTTTTATTAATACATGTTCATAGAACAACCCCTAAATGTCATTAAAATTATTCTTGTTTGTAAATCCTTTTTTACCTTAATATTACATGCTAATTTATCATTAATAACTATGCTCCAAATTTCTCTATACCATTCACTTAATTAGAAATCCTTTTTTCTTTCCCATTCTTTGCTATTATTAATCTTATGGCTGTTAGTAAATTTGTTATTAATTCTTTAATATTCCATTTCTTCTCATGAAATAATGAAAGCAATGCAATTCCAGGGTCTGCTTTAATATCTAAATTTAATATTTTGCTAATTTCCTTGAAAACCACTTTCCAAAATTTCCTAATATTTTCACATTTCTACCACATATGGAAATAAGTATCCACTTTTTTACCACATTGCTTATACTCTTATACTCTTTTCGGTGCCAGGTCAAAACCTTTTTATTCAATCGTTATTTTAAAAATTAGTATTTTAATGTTTTAACAGTCACTTTTTATTTAATTTATTGTTACTGGTTATATGTTATTTATTATATTAGTATGGATTGTTGTATTCTGATTTTAATGATTGTAAGCTGTCCTGAGATGGGTATGCATAAGGGACAGCATATAAAAGTTTTAAATAATAATAATAAATAATCTCCATATACTGGAATACTTACTGTTCATATAATTTTACCAGTGTTAGATAGCATTTCCGTACTAATTTATAAAAGTTTTCTTTTATTCTGATTGACATACTTTTTAATATTTTTATCCCATATTTTCCCCATACTTCCTTGCTTATATCCCTTCCTAAATCTATATCCCATGAGACCTTAAGAAGCTCATATTGATCGTCCATGTCTAATAAAATATTAATTTCACTTATTATCCCTCTTGTTTGCATGATATTTTCCCTTGTATAAAACAATCTTTTCAAATTTAGTAATATCTCTGCATTTACCTTTTTTCTTTATCCATTCTTTAGTCTATTATTCTAATTGTATAATATTAAATCAGGTTAATTTTTCTTTTCCTAATACCATCTTTAATCATGTTTGTATTGAAATGGTATGATTATATATTTAATATATTGCACAAGAAGTAGCAGGTAATTTTTTCACAATTAACATGAAATAAGTAGCATTAAATAATAGGTAGTATGTAAATATTTCCGGTAAACTCATGATAATCTTCCAAAACTTTTAGAAAGTGGATACCTTTTCCATAACCCAGAGTACAGAGTACCTTTTTCATCAGAGGGCCAAAATCATTTCATCTTCAGGGCCTCAGTCTAATAGTGCGTGGCGACGAAAGCAATAAGGGGAGTGGCCAACCCCCCATCATAGCATGTTGTAGCTTAAATCTCTTAGTGCATATAACCAAGCTTTGAGGGGAGGCAATCGAGACTGCACAACAGGTGGCAAACCATCAGGTAGTGCGTGGTTGGGAGAAAGGGGGTGGGAACCCTAGAGGGTCAGATTTGGCCCCTTGGCCTCTGGTTCTGCACAGCTACCATAAACAATGAACATTCCTATTTCTTTTTGATACGTCTGCTGGATTCTAACAGTTTGATCAATGTTCAGGGTGTTTCTGGGGGGATGTGGGAGTTAAAACTGTGAAATCCACTACACCACTGGTTGGGGTGCAGGGAGCAGATTCATAGTTAGCATGACAGCTGACTGGCCACTGTATCCTATAGCCACGCAGTCCGGTTGGAGAGAACAAAAATGGCATGAAAATGGCAGACATGTCCACACACCTCACTTTTTGGGGCACACTGGGAGGAGCCAGTTGTGCTGTGCTTTAGGCCTTTTCCTTCAAGAAGTAATTCTTTGCTTCCCTGACTGTGTTGTTTGGTTTGTGAATGGCTGTGTTTTCTGACTTTGAGTGTTGCAAATTATCAATCGTAGTATAAATTAGGATGAAAGTTTATATTTTAAGGTCTGCTGAGGTTTCTTGATTCTTGTATTGTAAACTGCTTTGAATTTATTTTCAGATACTGTAAATGGGGCTGCTTTCTTCCCTACCAATTGACAACCATCCCACAATGCATTGTGAGAGGCCTGCCATCTTATAGTAACAAAATACCTGAGTGAGCAGACGGTGGAGGGGCCAGTGGCTCCAAACCCACCAAGTTTGCTACTTGCTCTTCTCAAAGTCTCCCCTTAAGGCCAGCTAATTTCAGATGATACTAGGACAGTGGAAGTGACCCTGTTCCCCCTTCCCTAAAAAGATTCCATTAAAGTTGTAGCTTTAATGAAAAGCATCTGAAATGGAAGAATAGCAATCAGATTGTTAACTGGTCACTCCAGCAGGATTCCTGTGCCTTGTACAGTTGCCCTGCAGTTAGTAGGGTAGCCAGTGAAGTGAGCTTCCATTGTGGCCTTCAAAGAACAGAGTGGGATAGATCCTGCATTCCTGGAGACTGGAGTGAAACAGGAAATGCCAACAGACCAGTAGTCAACGGTTGCAGCGCATGGTCCTTGAACTTGGGTGCACAGTAGATGTTTGTGAGGGAGGGCAAGAGAAGGAGCAGTGCTGCTTGAGTTCACGGTCCATGCTCATGTCTCAGCTGTTCATTCCATGATGGTGAGGAAGGAGTAGATTATACTGGTCATGAGTTAACACCTCTCCTTTCTTGTGCATGTTGCAATGAAATGCTGTGAGCAGATTCACGTAACACACAAGGGTTAATACCCGCAGTAGCTTTTTAACTACCTGTATATTCTGGCTGATTTCCTTAATTAGCCTCATGGGGCACAGGTTGTCATGACATCTGAACCCAGTGAGGGCATGTGGCTGCAGTGATTAACAAACCACTCTTAACCCACTGTCTGTTTTAGGGTTGCTGTGTATCCGCTCCAGCCAGCCGTTCTCCCTGGATGCATTGTAGCATGGTTACCCACATTTTCCTTGCTTATCTGTTTGAAATCGTCATCATCATTGTTCATTTGATTTCTGTACTGCTGTGTAACTGACATATTTTGGGCAGTTTACAACAATATTTTGCCCTGAAGTTCCTTATTGTCTGGTTTTGTCTGTTGTGTTCTACCAGCAGAGTAGGGCTTCTCTTGAATCCTCTAGCCCCTTTACAGGCATAACTTCAATACCGGATCATGCCCTAAGTGAAGTTGCTCTCCTAATTGTGGACTATAACTCATTTTTGAAAAAATAAAAATTAAAGTCACTGCGAGGGAAAATTGAAGGCGGGAGAGGGATGGGTTGATTCTGTAAAGGAAACCACAGCCTTGAGTTTACAACATTTTGGAGGGCCTTTATTCATAGAGTAAGCTTAAGTCAGATATGACTTGGTGGCATGTAACAAAAAAAAGAAGGTATGTTTTATTAGGGACCACCTCCCACAATATTTGGAGAAGTACGATCATGGATTTATGACAAAATGTTTAGCAAAATATCATTTCAATTGTGTTTGCATTCTTAATGAACTTCATTTCACTCTTTCTGACTGCAAATATATATTCTACCTGCTTGTTCTCTTAATTCTGTTATGAAGTGGAGGACTAGTACATAATGCATTCTGGTTCTCATAATTTCGTTTTGAACAGTTCACCACTTAAGAATGGATTATAAATTAGGGCTGAATTAGATTTCAGTGGCAAATCTATGCTTGGGAATATGGATTTCTGCTAAATGGTTGACAAATTAGGAAGAGAAGGTTTAATTTAGAAAGGAGAAGCAGAGGGAGGAGAAGGTTCTTTTTGAACCTTCTTCCCCGGTTAACCTCTTTCTCTAGATGAATTCCTGCACATGTATTTCCTGTGCCTGGGCAGAACGAGCATGTAGGAGATGGGTTAATCTGTCCTCTTCATCTTTCACTTCTATAAATTGGATTTTTCTGCTGTGTTCCACTTGTATACTAACTTTTGGGTATGGTCAACATTGAGTGTTTTTTAACTCAGCAGTTAGGAGTTAGGATGTTCTTAATATAAGCATAGAAGGGAGCTTGTTGGAACATACTGAACCATTGTACTATTTAGAAGTTAAATGAATTCAGTGCAATTTCTTTTACGGCATACCTTCATTTAAATTTGACACATTTGGAAGTTCATTTTAAAGAAGCTACTGAAGAAAGGACTTGGTTTTATTTATGAAATTCTGCACGTATTCTTTGTGGAGGCTTTACTGTAGTTAGGCTTGGTTCAAAAAAGAACACTAACGATGTTTTTCAAGCCCCTTATCTGATTTACTCTGATTTCATTTTCTATCTGCTCAGCATTCTTGTTTGTGTGCTCAAACTGCCCCTGGAGTTAGATACATGGCTTTTTAAAAAATGCACATCATATTTTCAAATCGTAGATTTGGATTATGCTTTGCTGGCTGCTTGCAAACTATGTTTTGGCAAATCAAACATCACAGCAAACCTTGGCTTTAGATACAGTTTGAAGTAATCAATGGTTAATTCAGCAAAACCAGTTTTATCGTTTCTCAAACTGAAAATGATTGACCACATTGCAGTTAAGTTTTTAAAAGATTTGTGTGAATAAGTACCTTTAATAAATACTTGAATCTGCAGCATGTATACACTTTATAAAAAGTAAACCACATTGGACACATAATGGTTCGCACAACATGGCAACCCATCATGGATAACTAGCTGCTTCCTGCAGAATGGCTTGTTTTCGTGCAGGAAGCCATCTTGAAAACCCACTATGTTCTAGGGGTTGTTAAAACCATGGTGCATCTTTATATCATCCAAACCCTGGAGACTGCTTCCACCGTGGGTTTGCAGGAGATGGCAAGTGACCTGTAGGTATGGCCAGCAGAAACCCCTTGCTACTCTTGGTGATCATGGCTCTGTCACTAGCAGTGACAGCTGCTTCATCAGTGCCCAAGTGGAGTGTTGAAGCAATAGTTGCTGGTTCATTACATTTTGTTGGAGGTGGTTGCACAATTGAGAGTGTAATTTAAAAATATTATTATTTTAGTCTTTCAGAGGCACTCAAGTGCACACTTTATTTCATTCCATTTCTATGCTGCCCCATCACCTGAAGGTTCTCTGGGCAGCTTACAAATGCTAAAACAGCATAAAAACATACATAGAACCCAATAGAACAATTAATGACCAGATAAAATAGATAAAACAATAAAATAGTAGATAACATCTCATAATATGTCTGCCTGAAATGTGGAATTTTGACTAGTCGTGGTTGTTAAAGTGCAGTAGCACTTTATTTATTCATTTATTTATGCCTCCATGAACATTGACCAAGCCAGGCTTCATATAGGTTGTTTTAGGCACGTTTGACAGCTGTCAGTTGAAAAGCAAAGTGGCAAAGGGATGTTCGCTCCAAAAGGAGGTGGCAAGTTCATCTTACCCTTAGTAGTGTGATCCTCTAAGTTTTTAATAATTGTTGACAGTTCTCAGTGCCTTCCTTCTTTTCCACACTTCTTCAGTTCTCTGAAAGTCTAGAAAGGGAACTTATCCCACCCCATGTTCATGAGCACTTTTGACATCTGTCCATAAAAATCAAAATATTCTTAAACAAAATTTTCTAGCAATTTTGAGCAGTTTTGGAGGGCGGCGGGGAAATACACGTGCACATGTGCACCCACACTCTTATTTATTTAAAATTTTTGTATCCTGCCCTTTTCAGTGCCTCATCTTTTACACAAGCTATATTAATAAAACTGCATCTTGAGGGACTAATTTTATGACTAGTTTCTAACTATAATAGCCCTTTTTCAAGGGAACTTAGTTTTAATTTTCTTAAGCTCTTTCCACCCCAGTGATAATTCAACATGTGGACTCTTGGTTGGAATGCACAGGGAGCATGAACTTCCAAGCTCATGAGTTTTGTCTTCTGGTAGCAGCCCTTCCTGGACAATTGCTGTGATTTGCTAGTGTTTGTGAGGAGATGGCTTTTCAGGACACCTGAGTGCTACCAGAAGGATAAGAAACAAGGAGGAACCTGGTGGCACCTTACAGACTAGCATACATATTATGCCATAAAGTTTTGTGGCAGAAGGAAGATCTACAGAAGTTTTGGGACTTCAACTTCCAGAAGCCTCTGCCAGCATAGGTAGTGGTCAGGATTAGGGTTTGAAATCTAGGGTTAGGTTTGCTACAGTTTGAAATCTAACACTCCTTGTGATCTACTGTCAGCCCAACCATTAAAAGCATGAACTGTTCTCTTGAGTTCTAACTGTGTGTATACATGTGGTTAGAAGAATGAATGTAAACATTGAAGTCATGGAGAATTTAAATGCAGAAAATCTAGACAATTATACTTTTTAACACCATTCACAAACAGTTGTTGGATAATAAAATAGTTCTATTTCCTTTGGTGAGTTGATTAACAGAGGTAAATGTGTTTTAAAAACAAACAAGCAAATCCACAAATCCTTTGTCCCTATTTGAGTCACAGCAGATGTAGAAGAACTTTTGGTGTATTATAACTCACCTGTTTTACATTGAAAGGCTCTCCTTGGAAGTTGAAGTGTTCCCCCACTACTTTTTGAATATTGCCATTTCTTCTTCATGGTCCTGCCTCACATGTATCTGCACCTGTGCAGGGCCTGTAGTCAGGAGGATTTACCCAGTTAAACTCATTCTGGCAGGAGCCCCTCCCTCCCCTGGAATATCTAGGAGGGCCACTAGCCATTTCGCCCAGTTATCTTCTGACCACCGTTGTGGGTACCTCAGGTCTTTCCTTGTGACTTCTGGAGTTTTCATTGTTTTCTTAATCTTTTATTGTTCTTTCTCTATCTCTCTTTCACACGCTTTGATCCATTTCTGCTCCCTCTCTTATGAAAACCTCACTTTATCCCTCAGCCTTTCCACCCCCCACCCCCCGAAATCCCTCTTTACAAACCTTCCTCCTCCTATTGTCACTCTTTTTTGGATCTATCCTTTGGATCTATTTTTCTTCTCTCCCCAATGGCACTCAACATGGCCTTTAGGAAGCACATCCAGTGTAGAAGCTCCTTACCTTATTTTATTTATTTATTTTTCGATTTCTATCCTGCCTTTTTCCTACAAAGGGCTCAAGGCAGCTTACATCATTCTCCTCCTCCATCTTATCCCCACAACAACAACCCTGTGAGGTAGGTTGGGCTGAGAGTCTGTGACTGGCCCAAAGTCACCCAGTTGGCTCCATGGCTGAGCAGGGGCCAGAACCCAGATCATCTGAGTCCCAGTCCCATGCTCTTAACCACTACACAGATGGGCACATGTGCCTTTTCTGTCTTGGAGAGGACCATTGTGTGGACTCCTGCTTTCATTGCCAGGTAGCCACACACAGAGCCTAGGAAAATCAAGCAGGCCAATTCAGGGCCAAGCCCTGGAGCCATGTCCTTCGGGCTGTCAACTCAGCCACTGTGGCACCACCAGAGCACCTGTCCATCTTGCAGTGGCTCCTCCTTCCCACCCTCCATCAGTGGCTGCTGGGGTTTCACCAGCTGCCCCATCTGTGTAGTCCACACCTGGACATGTGGATGATGAAGAATGCTGGGCAAGGAAGCCAGCCAAGAAAGCCAAAAAGATGACAGAGGCATTGAAGGAGAAGAACAGGACATGGTTGTGGTGCCGTTCTTACTTTCTCATATCAGATATGGGTCCATTTAATGTGCTTCCCTGTTTGTCCTATGTAAAATGCAGTGCAGCATTGCTGGAAGATGATGGCCTGTATCCCATGGAAAATAAGCAGGTGAATGCACCCTGATGTTGTGAGTAGCATTGGTAGCTCCTGTAGCTATGTTGCCAAAGTAGTCATCAGGTTGGAGTTGGGGCTGCTGCAGGTCTGGTTCCTCTGCTTGTGGTCTGTTCCATGTTTCCCTCACACAGGCCATGTGAGAGAGATCTGGTCTTGCTTAAAGTCAGCTGTCTAACCTAAAACAGGGTTCTCATCACCCACGGCAGTCCAAGTAACAAAGATACGGTCATAGAAACCAGAACCTGTGGTAGCCCAGATGTCCATTTTGGCCCCATGTCTGTTCTGGCAAAGCTAATTGAGGAGCTGATAGGCTATTGGCAGCTCATCTTCCAACATGACATATGCCATCATTTGCTAGCAGTGCCCACCTGCATTCTTCACAAGACACCCAGGTTGGTCTCTATGCAGCAGCGGGAGGAAGAGGAGGAGGGTGCTGGTTTTGGAGCAAAAACTGGCATGGCTAACCCTCTGCAAAGAGGGGTGGGCACAGCTTGCCTTGTCTGGAGATACACGGTAAAAAACGCTAAAGAGGTAAAATATGGTGGATATTAAAGCATACAGGAATTTAAATCTTGTTCTTTGAATTTTCCTATTTTTGTGAGAAGTCATCAGAAATTATTTCATTTGAGGAATCACCACAATTTGAAATACCAGCCTCAAAGGCTTACTGAAACAGGAAAAATGGTGGTGTTTGCTTGTGGGTAGAGGATTTAGGCAGCCTGTGTCATGTTGCAAGTCCACTTGCATCCAAACAGTTGGAAAAAATACTCACTTTAGGGCTGCAACCCTTGAACTCACTAAGAAATATTAGAGTTAAAAGCATATTTTCCTAACAGTAAGGAGAATGCAATGGTAATAGTAAACACTCTTTTCCAATGACCCAAGAGACAACTCTACACATGGACATCACCAGACAGTCAACACAGAAATCAGATTGACTATGTGCTCTGCAGCCAAAGATGGAGAAGCTCTATACAGTCTGTAAAAACAAGACCAGGAGCTGACTGTAACTCAGATCATGAGCTTCTTGTCGCAAAATTTAGGCTTAAATTGAAGAAAGTAGGGAAAAGCACTAGGCCACTCAGGTATGACCTAAAGCATATCCCTGATGAATATACAGTAGAGGTGACAAATAGATTTAAGGATTTAGATCTGATAGACAGAGTGCCTGAAGAACTGTGGATGGAGGTTCGCAACATTGTGCAAGAGGTAGCAACTAAAACCATCCCAAAGAAAAAGAAATGCAAGAAAGCAAAATGGCTGTCTGAGGAAGCTTTACAAATAGCTGAGGAAAGAAGGGAAGCGAAAGGCAAGGGAGAAAGAGAAAGATACACCCAACTGAATGCAGAATTCCAGAGAATAGGGAGATAAGAATGCCTTCTTAAATGAACAGTGCAAAGAAACAGAAGAAAGCAATAGAATAGGGAGGACCAGAGATCTCGTCAAGAAAATTGGAGATATGAAGGGAACATTTCATGCAAAGATGGGCATGATAAAGGACCAAAATGGTAGGAACCTATCAGAGGCAGAAGAGATTAAGAAGAGGTAGCAAGATTACACAGAAGAACTATACAAGAAAGAGCTTAATGTCCCTGATAACCACGATGGGGTGGTCACTGACCTCGAGCCAGACATCCTGGAATGTGAAGTCAAATGGGCCTTAGGAAGTCTGAGCAACAACAAAGCTAGTGGAGGTGACAGTATTCCAGCTGAGCTATTCAAAATCTTAAAAGACGATGCAGTAAAAGTGCTACACTCAATATGCCAGCAAACTTGGAAAACTCAGCAGTGGCCACAGGATTGGAAAAGGTCAGTTTACATTCCGATCCCAAAGAAGGGCAATGTCAATGAATGTTCACACTACCACCCCATTGCACTCATTTCACATGCTAGCAAAGTTATGCTCAAAATCCTACAAGCTAGACTCCAGCAGTATGTGGACCGAGAACTACCAGAAGTACAGGCAGGGTTTCGAAGAGGCAGAGGAACTAGAGATCAAATTGCCCACATACGGTGAATCATGGAGAAAGCTAGGTAGTTCCAGAAAAACATCTACTTCTGCTTCATTGACTATGCTAAAGCCTCTGATTGTGTGGATCACAACAAATTGTGGCAAGTTCTTAAAGAGATGGGAATACCAGACCATCTTATTTGTCTCTTGAGAAACCTATATGCGGGTCAAGAAGCAACAGTGAGAACTGGACACGGAACCACTGACTGGTTCAAAATTGAGAAAGAAGTTCGGCAAGGCTGTATACTGTCGCCCTGCCTATTTAACTTATATGCAGAGCACATCATGAGAAAGGCGGGGCTAGATGAATCACCAGTTGGAATTAAGATTGCTGGGAGAAATATCAACAACCTCAGATATGCAGATGATACCACTCTAATGGCAGAAAGTGAAGAGGAACTAAAGAACCTCTTGATGCGGGTGAAGGAGGAGAGCACAAAAGTTGGCTTGAAACTCAACATTAAGAAAACTAAGATCATGGCATCCGGTCCTCTCACTTCCTGGCAAATAGATGGGGAAGAAATGGAGGTAGTGACAGATTTTATTTTCCTGGGCTCCAAGATCACCTCAGACAGGGACTGCAGCGAAGAAATTAAAAGACACTTGCTCCTGGGGAGGAAAGCTATGGCAAATCTAGACAGCATACTAAAAAGCAGAGATATCACCCTGCCAACAAAAGTGCATATAGTCAAGGCTATGGTTTTCCCAGTTGCAATGTATGGCTGTGAAAGCTGGACCATAAGGAAGGCTGAGTGCCAAAGGATTGAGGCCTTTGAATTGTGGTGCTGGAGGAGACTCCTGCAAGTCCCTTGGACCACAAAGCGATCAAACCAGTCAGTCCTAGAGGAGATCAACCCTGACTGCTCTTTAGAAGGCCAGATCCTGAAGATGAAACTCAAATACTTTGGTCACCTCATGAGAAGGAAGGACTCCTTGGAGAAGAGCCTAATGCTGGGAAAAATTGACAGCAAAAGAAGAAGGGGATGGCAGAGGATGAGGTGGCTAGATGGAGTCACTGAAGCAGTTGGTGTGAGCTTAAGTGGACTCCAGGGGATGGTGGAGGACAGGAAGGCCTGGAGGAATGTTGTCCATGGGGTCGCGATGGGTCGGACATGACTTCGGAACTAACAACAACAACGGGGCTAAAAATGAAAAAAAAAAATTAGAAAGAGGGAAAGGAGCTAACAAGGGCTGAATACTGCTTTTCTTTCTTGGGATTTGTACTTCAGTTTTGCAATTTAAACAGTAACATTTTCTTGTAATTGTTTGCACTTCTAATTAAAATCCAGAGGTTGGATGTCAGCTGGCTGGAGATGGGCCTTTGTTGAAAAAAGAGCTCAGTATGTTTTACAAGTTGAATCTATACATGTTTACTCATTACTGTTGAGTTCAGTGGAGATTGCTTTTGAGCATGTATACATAGGATTACAGTCTTAGAATCCGAGTATATACTTGGGAACAGTTAGAAGTTACAAAGTATTTTACCATTGGAACAAAGCAGTTTTCTTCTATCCAACTCCCTTTTGAACAGAGATGATTACTTAATATTTAAATGAAATATGTGGCTTGGGGGAGGAGGGTTGATAATCCATGTTAATTTGGCTGGAGGGATTTTGCTAATTTTCTCATGGGGCAATAAGAGTAGCATGCAGTATGTGATAGCAGTAATTAATCATTCTGTGGGTCCCAAATAAAGAAATTTGCTTAGGAAATTTTTGGTTTCTATCATGAATTTTGATTAAAATACATCCAAGTGTAGCTTATCCAAATCCTGTGGGCAATGAGTTTAAGTGATCTAGCTGGGGAAAAATGTGCATCTGAGAAGTAGACTATGCTATGAAAATTCATTCTTCACCTTGAAAAGATGGCCATTCTTCCTGCCTTCTTTGCATTTTGCTTCTTAGTAAATAATAATAAAAAAGGAAGTATCCTTCTTATTTCAAATTTCTCACTTCCCTAAAGTATGTGCTTGAACTAGAAAACAGCAATATAAATGTTATTGACTAATTGAAAAGGTCGATAGAGGGACATTTTTCTCTCACCCTCATAATAGTACAACTTGGTGTTATCCAATGAAGCCGACTGGTGGAGGGGGGAGTTTCAGGGAAAATAAAAGGAATTAGTGCTTCACTCAGTGCATAGTTAAACTATGGAATCCACTTCCACTCGGTGTAGTGATGGCTACCAGTTTGAATAGCTTTACAAAAGGGATTGTACAAATCCATGCATAAGAAGGCTATTAATAGTTCTGGTAGCTGCATGCTACCTTCAGTATCAGAGCCAGTTCCTGGGGGGCACAGATGGGAGGGTGCCTGGTATCCTGCTTGTGGGCTTTTCACAAGCAGCTAGCCAGCCATTCTGTGAACAAAATGCTGGACTAGATTGACCCTTGATCTGATCCAGCACAGCTCTTAGGTCTTTTCATTTTTAAAAAATATTTGAACTTAGAGATGACATGTTTGCGTATATAGTTGGAAGCAGTCTTAAACTTTTTGAAAGTGAAAAAAACACTTGAACTGCAAAGTAAAGTGCAGGAACTACCAAAGTATTTGTACTGCAAAATGAACACATTATTTACAATCAAGTTGGGATTGGATTTCACTGCTGACATGTGGAATAATGTTTGGCTACAAGGCAAAGCCATAATTTGTGAAACGTTGGACAATCCACATGTTGGGGTGGGGTGGGAGGAAAGCATGTAGTACAACTTTCCTTGGTTCTTTTTGAATGAAGATGGGGAATATGCATTGGAAACTATCACAATCCCTGCTTCTACATAACTGTTCAAGATGAAGGAGCCCAGTCATCTTTTGCATCTGGCCCCTCAGCATCAAAAACTCAGAAATAAATCCCACTGAGTTCAGTGGGGTTTATTTTCATGTGCACATGCATGGAATTGCTGCCAGAGTGCTTGACTGGTTCCCATATTAGAATAAAACTGGGATCCTGCATCTTTAATAGCTATGCAGAAAGGGAAATTTCAGCAACTGTGCACTTAGGTGGCAGACTAAGAAATTGAATTTGCAGAAATTCCCTCTTCTACACATTGTCAAAGCGGGAGGAGCCTTAATTCTTTTTATGTATAAAGATGCACCATATCAGAACTTCCCTAGCCATAGAAAACTCACATCAAGGAGAATTCTGGCAAAACCTTGTACCTGATATAATAATTTTCTGTCGGCAAAGGTTTTGTTTTTTAAATATAGAGGAGAATTTAAAAATTCCATCCTCTGGTATGGTTCCAGGAGGGCTATACTACATGCTGTTCCTGAATTTGTAGACCATCCTTTAGAAAACAAGATTAGTTTTCTTCTCAGCCAGAGGATATGGTGCTGTGGGACAGGTTGCTAGGCTCACACAAAAACCTAAAACTCAAAAACCTCAATGGCAGTACTGCTTTTCTGAAGCATTGACACTACAAAGCTAAAGATCCACATTGGGCAAGAGTTGATTTTTTTTAATTTACTCACTGGGAAACTACTGAATGAAATGCAAATGTTTAACAAATGCTATAATGCTCTTTGAAATCAGTTTCATGGCATTTAGAATTGAAAAAATACTTTCAGAAGCAATCCAAATAAATACAGTTCTTCATCTGAACATTAGAACTTGACAATATATTTCACCACAAGAATTTATGTTCCTGGGCCTTTTTCTACATATTTGTGTTCCAAGATCCTAGGTCTTTTGCTGAAGCACATTGGAGATAATATAGTGGCTTAAAGAGCATTGTGACTATTGCAAGTAATCGTATTCTTTAAGTGGACATTTTCTGTTATCTAGCACATTCCCCCCAAATGTTTGTTTAAATTGTGGTGTGTGAAGGGCACAATTCACTGCTTGGAGGCAGCTTCTCAGTTGAAACAGTCCTCCAATAATCTTCCAAACGTCCATGGGTTATTGGAGGGTTGCTTCCCCCTCTAACAAGCCATGCCAGCTGGGTTCAAATGGCGCTCCAAGTCCTGCCCAGGCAGTGAATGTAGACCTTGTGCCATACACAAACCACAATGTAAATAAGCCATGTCTTATTTTGTTCACGTGATCTGGTCCACATTGTCTCCCTGGAAAATATCCAGAACTGAAAGCAACATTCTTTCCTCCTTCATGTAGCACTTCTGAATGTTTGTGTGCCTGTAAGCAATGATTGGGGATGGGTGAACCTGACAGATGTTGCATATTTTGTCAGTGTCTTATACTGATTTGTTATAATTTCTCCTGACCTTTGAATAAACTCCCAGGTTGGAAACAGTACTACTGCATATTATTCTGGTTTCATCTTTCAATAAAAAGTTTATTTGAATTTACTTCATGCAAAACTGGCCTTGAAATGTGGTCAGGATAACCCCTAAAGTGTCCTGCAGATATTTGTGCATTTGTATCTTTTCTGCGGCACATTTTCTTTTCAAATCTAAGAGTTAGCCAGTGGGAATTGTCCTTTTCACATGACACTGATGATGACATGCAGTAATTTAAAATTTAATTTATATCCATTGACTTGAAAAGACATGAGTAACTAATTCACCATTACCACAATTTCCAATTACCACAATTATACCACAACATTATCCAAAAATGATATAGATTGAGCGTCTGACTAAAAGGAAAAATAAAAACTTGCATATAGATAATTTCTAGTACTTAAGATAGCAGCTGTCAATCACTACAGTTGTGTATACCATTGTATTCTAAAAACTATACAAGTACTGTTTTCTCTGTAATACTATTTGTAAATGGTTAGTAATAAACATCCAAAATATACTATATTTCTGTGACATAAATAAATTTACCCCATTTTGTGCAAAAGCAATTCCTTGTAGTAATATTCTTGTTTTGAATATAAAGTTGGTCACCCAGTCTGAAGGTTTTCTTCCAGCCCCACACTTACTGTCTTTCAATCTAAAAGAAGATGAGGAAGCTTGGCCTTGGATCCAGAGATGCTCCTATATAGGAAGAAAGCATTTCCGCTTGTGCAAGGTGCCTTGGTCATTTCTGCCATTTCCTTTCCTCCCATTGCAGCCTACCTGCCCATATTCCACATCATCTTGGAGGATCTCCAGAGCTTTATTCTGGCAGTGGACTGCCCTGGGGAGGAGGGAGCGGGAAGGTCAACTTACACAAGCAGAATTCTGCTTGTGAGTCCTTGGATCTAATTTTAATTTGAGCTTTTGATGAGAATTAGCCAGTGCAGCATAGCAGTTAAAAGTGTTAGACTGGGACTCAGGAGATCTAAGTCCTACTCCTCACTCAGCCCGGAAGCCCAGTACGTGACTTTGGTCACTGACTGCCTCTCAGTTTAACCTATCCCACAGGGTTGTTGCAATAATAGAAAGGAGAGGAGGAGAACCTTGTAAATGCCTCGGGTTCCTTGCTAGAGGAAGAAAGGTGGGATATAGATGCAATGTAGTAATAGTAACAGTAATAGTGTTTCCCAGCACTATTCTCGTCTTACAATGGAGAAGGCTATTATATCGGAGAGTGAGAACTCTCTAACACGAAGTATCTTCAGGGATCAAAAAATCCTTAGTTTTATTAATGAAATATTATCCTATCATTATCCAGCACTCATCCACAGAAAAGAGCAGTAATTCTTGTGATGAAACAAATGTACCAATTTAAGAATATAAAGTCATGCTAGACTGAATTGGAGGCCTATCTAGTCCAGTTCCATTTAAAGAGTGGCCAGCCAGATAGCCCATGGGAAGACAGCAAGCAGGCCATGTTCCTGAACTAGTATACAGAACCGTGTTGTTGTTTTTTTCCATTAGGAAAAGCAACTGTAGTGTGGTAATTCCAGTGGGTTATGTTAGGAGTATTTTGTCCTTGATTCCTCATTTGGTTTGATGAGTTAAAGAGGCAAGGTTGGTTGCTGGGGCTGCACATAGGTGGGTTACAGGTGTGTTAACTGATTAAAGAAAATTTAATTGATCTTCCATTTAACAAAATAATCAATTTAATGTCTTTAAAACACAAATTACCAAAATCTCAGTAGTTCAATTTTTAGGGTTTTTTTTTCATTTCTTAAGTAAGTACAAAATACTCTTAACTTATAATTTACCATGTGTAAATTTCCAAATTATAAGTTAAACTTTAACATTTAATAAAAGAGAAAATTGTTGGACTGAAATATCATTTTTAGCATTTTCTTTTCCAGATCTTATTACAGTAGCACAGTGCAATCAAAAGTAAAAGAAGTATACACTACAGTTCTCATTCTCTTCAGTTAACTACTTGATATAAACGTATTGGTTTGCAAGTCCTGGTAGCTTACAGAACTTCACTAGAAGTTCACATATCTCAGTCTACTTCCTTGCTTTATTTCAAAGGGTCGCACTAAGAAGCCTACACCGATAAAATATGAAGCTGGAGATCTGGTATGGGCAAAGTTCAACCGACGTCCATGGTGGCCCTGTAGAATTTGTCATGATCCTGTGCTAGATACTCATTCAAAAATGAAAGGTAATGTATTCCTTGCATTTCATGATAATAGTATGCATGCTTTGCCTTGGGTGAGTTTGCATGTGATACTAAGCCACCCTGGCAATAAGCCACAATGGATTGGCTGTTCACTGAACAACCAGTGGTATGCCTATAAACAAGGTGGCTCACTGTGGGTTGCTCCTCCTTTCCTTCCCCCTCAGTTCTCCAGCTGATAGCCCGGGGAACTTGGCAGCTAAAACCATCTTGTCTCCTCTTTCTGACATGATTGCAAGCCTTTTTTAATTTGCTGCCACTTTTCTCCCTTTACCTATTTTTTTAGAGCTCAAGCAGTGCATTGGAGGATCTGTCACTGGTTGGTTTGATAGCTATCGAATGTCAGGATTGTTTTGCAAACAGATTTAGGCCAGATTAGATAAGAGTAGTCCTGCCTAAGTCACATGATGTTTTCCTTTAGGCCTGGGATAGGGAGCATTTTTACTTCCTAGGATTACATTCCATCATGGGCAATTTTCCAGGGGCTTCATGCCAGCAGTGGGTGGGACACAAACCACCATGCTTCTTATTTATTTGCTGTCAGTGTGGGATGGGTAGAGTCAACCCCTCACCCTGCTGTGGCAGTTAAGCTTAGAAAATGCCTCCTGTTGATTCCAGTATGAAGGTTTCTTCAGACCTAGTTGCTCCCCAGCACTGTGATTTGGGGTGGAGGGTCATAATGTGTGGAAAGGGTTAGTAATCGTCTCCCAGCTGAAGCCCTCCATGGCCATTTTACTGCAGTTAGAAAAAAGCTTCCCATTTGCTCAATCAGGAAACCTCTTTTAATCTTTACTTTTGCACATGGGCAAGAAGATCTGGTGTAGAGCAATTTAGAGATGACAAAAGCTATATTTGACTCACAAGCCACCAGTTACCCACTAATGGTTTGAGACCTGTTTACACAGTTGGCTATCTCTCCTGAGTAGACAACTCTTGCACTCACTTCAGCCTCCTACTTGCTTGTGAAGCAGGACAGAGGCTGCACTGAATTCAGAGAATCTAGCAACATCAGAAAAAATGAGGGCACTGGAATAGTCTCCAAGATTTCAGCAGAGAGGTAGGCTTAATATTTAGTATCACTCCATCTAATGTGAAGTCCAGTGATGAATGCCAACAAAAATGGAATCAAATGGGGTCACTTAGAAGTATTTCCATGCTCTAATAAAAACTCAAGAGGAAATGTTTCCTAGCTGGAGAAGAAAAATGGTTGTGCCTAGGGCAGACAAGTTTTTTCCTGAGCCCAGATAGCATATAGAATCCTGGAGGAAGGCATGGTTGGCTAGCTGGAACGCTAAACAGGAGGTAAGAATTTATTCCAGAGTTTTGTTGCAGGCCCCATTTGTTAAACCTTACTTAGAAAATGTGTTTTCTTTGGATCACAAGCTGGATGTTTAGACACTTACATTCCTGTACCTTGGTGCAAAGGGCAAATATTGTTAATGTTATTTCAATAGTCTCCAATCGCAGACCTTATCGGGAGTACTATGTGGAAGCCTTGGGAGAACCATCTGAAAAAGCCTGGGTTGTAGGAAAAGCTATTGTAATCTTTGAAGGAAGACATCAGTTTGAAGAACTGCCTGTTCTTCGGAGAAGAGGGAAGCAAAAAGAGAAGGGTTACAGGCACAAGGTAAAACTCCTGTTCTCATTTATTTTACATTCGGATGTCCTCATCAGAGTGCAAAACAAGACCCAGTCATAGTGAAGCATTTATTAGAATCCCATAAATCTCTGTTGGAGAGACTTAAGCAGGTACATAATTTTCTTATTGAAATCAATGGGATGGCAAAATGCTTAGTTTTGGATTGTGACCATAACATGTTGAAGTAGTTGCTCTAAGAATGACTAATTGAATTTGGGATATTGAGGCTGCTGATTGTATTGCATGTATTGGCTTGTTATTACAACTGGTTCAGATTTTTTAAAATTTATTTATTTATTTAAAGTTTTTATATGCTGTCCCAATACTAAAAGTCTCTGGACAGCTTACACAAAGAATAAATTGGAAACAATACCTAAGCATTATATTTTTTAAAAAACAGCCAGAATAGAACTGACATCTTTTGAGAACGTGTCATAGGGTTATTACTGGAGAAATGTGTGCACCTGAAAAATCCTAGGCTCTAGCCTGAATTCTTCTTAAAATCAGTATCCTGATTTTAGCTTCTTGTTGTGTATTGATGTTTCCAGTTTCATGATGCTGGCACACAATCAAGGTGACCAGTTGTTTGAGGCTGTTCCAGTCTTGATGACTAGGGTCCTAAAAATTTTGCTGTGTTCCGTCCAATGCTGGAATTTGTCTTTGGGCATGGTACCCATTGACCTACCTTTTAGTCATGTATTTTCATTAGTTAGGTGCTGCAGTTGCACTCAGAGAAGGCAGATGAGTTCATCTTCTATGTGGCAATATTCAGTTGCATATTATAAGTATTTTGTAACATTTCTCCCCTTCTTTTGCTCGAAGGTTCCTAAGAGATTTCTGGCTAAGTGGGAGATCAGTGTCGGCCTTACTAATGACTACCTTAAGCAGAATGGTACTCAAAAATGCATCCAGACTTCAAGCAAACTGGACAGTGAAAAGAATGCGCATTTAATGGGATCTTGTTCAAAGGAATCCTTAAATGAGCAGAGCAGGCAACTAAATGGGTGTTTGAAATCATTAACATTAGACTCCAAACTTTTAACTCCTGAGAAGGAAAAGATGTTCATTAAATCAAAAACGAAGAAGAGCTCTGACTCCAGAAAGAGGACTAGAGTTAAAAAAAGTAGCTCTAAGCTGGAGCCATCTAAGAGAGAGAATGGAGGGAAAGTGACAGTGAACAAAGTTAAAAATGTGATTGCTACAGACCTGCCTGATAAGCAGGCATCTCATGAACTTTGCAGAATAGCAAAGAGCCTAATGGGATCCAAAGGCACTGTAGAAAACTATTTGCTCTCTTCTTTTGGAGAAAGACAATTTGAAAATAAATCTAAGAAAACTGAGTACGAGATCACTAATAGAGACTGCCAGCAGGAGATACCCAAAGTAGACTTGAAGAAAAAGAAAACCCAGGCAGGCTTCTTGGGCAGTTCGAAATTACATCAGCACTACTCTGCAGCTGATGCTGGAGCTGGAAGGAAAGACATGGACTCTGATTCATCAGATACTGGTACCTGTGATTTAGACTCCCTTGACCAAAGTATAGCAGCAGCAACAACCTATGGTGTCCTGAAAAATTGTGACTTTGTAAATAAAAGAGGAAAGGAAATGTCTTCAGGGCAGAGAAATATGAAACATTCTGCATATGTCTCAAAAAGCAGCAATAGAAACCGCAGACCTCTGGAAAGCTCTCCAGATAGGAATGCCAGTGTTGAAGCAGGAGGTGAGAAATTCCACGAACCATCCCGTGCAACTGAGGTGGCTTCAGCTTACAGAAATGACAATCTTACCATTGTAGATAAGCATACTACACTCCAAAGTAAGGGGTTTGCAAGGCAAATGGATACAAAACAGCCTCAGTTCAGAAGTATAAAATGCAAACATAAAGGAACTGCTGCTGGGACAGAATCCTCTCTGAAGGAAGATGAATGTAGCCCCAACTGCTGCTTTTCTGGTACCAAAGGTTCTCCTGGGCCTGAGTTAGAGACACCTGCCAAAGGTGGGAAAGCTGATGGCCCGAAGCTGCCGAATAGCATTAATGAGACCTCCCGTGATTCTGCTGAAATCGAGACGGCGGTTGTGAAGCATGTGCTCTCAGAACTGAAGGAGCTATCATATAGGTCCACGAACGATGAAGCAAAAAGCTGTGGGCCACCTAAGACCACAGTGCCCTTACTCTTTTCATCTGTCTCTGGGCAGAATCATTTGCCTATTGAGCCTGATTATACATTCAGCACCTTATTAATGATGTTGAAAGATATGCATGATAGTAAGACGAAAGAGAAACAGATCATGACTACTCAGAACATAGTCTCCTATAGGAGTCCTAGCTGCGGCGATAGTTCTGGAAGTAACACTCTGAGTGATTTGACATCTTTGCCTACAATGGGAACCAGTCATAAATTAGAAAACAAACAAGATAGTGTTCAAGAAGCACAGTGTCAGAAACCCAAAGAAGGTCAGTCCCCTTTTTCACATGGTATCGCAACCAAGTTGATCAATCCTGGTGCTAACAAAAGGGAACTGGAAAATACTATTGTTTCTGGTACCAACTGCACTGCAAGGTGCAGCTGTCCAAGATCTAAGCAGCTATCCAAAGTAGTAGCTAATGTAACATCAAAGAGCAAATCCTTAAACCAGTTATCCAGTACAGCAGGAAGTGTCCCCCACCAGCACAGAGCTACCCAAGGCTCAGTTGCTAGTTCTCTAGACAATGCAATGGAAGATGTTGCAAAGAAAGTATCTCAAGAGCTGATGGGACACTCCCTTGCTGAAGACTCTGCAAACTCTTCTGATGGCAGTTTAGTTCATATAAGAATGAAGTCGGAATCTGGTAAAAAGAGAGTGCGCTACAGTTCTTTTGAAAATAGGGAGTGCCTAGAGCTGGATTTAGGACTGAATAGAGAAGGCTCCTTGGCTGATGAGCCTAAAGATGTAAGCCACCTAGTGCCCAAAAAGCAATGGCAGAATCTTAACCAAGGTAGTGCTAAAGCTGGTAAGCACATCAGGAGATCTAGGGAAGCAAAAGAGTTACATGCCTTTTGGCCTCCACTCAACAAAAACAAGTGTTGGAGGGCAGGCCATTCCCGGGTCTTTCAGAGTGACTTAGGGAGGACCTAACAGGCAAGAACTGTGAGAATCATTGCTACTTAGCTGCGCAGCATTTCACTGTGAATATTAAGTAAATGAAAATGTTGTTCATAACAGAATTCGAATTTTTCAGCTTGACTCCTAAGATTGCGTTCCCTGGGTTGCATGACTTCAGACTGATTTGTACTGTGAGGTCGTGCATGAAAAATAAATAATTCCTGCACCTAGAAAATGAATGCATGAGGGAGAAGGCTAGGCAAGAACCCAGCTCCCTTGACACCTAATATCCCATTAGGTGCATTTATGTATTTATTCAATAATGTGTGAACTCACACTTGTAGTCTGAACTGATAGTATTGGACAAGGATGGGCATGTTTGGAAGGTCTAAGAGCCATTTCTGCCATCCCCCATGGGCCCCCACAGAGTGGGTAGAGTTTAAATGTAAAAAAACCCTAAACCTGGAATGGCATGTGTAGCTGCTGCAAAATTCCCAAAGCACCAAAATTAGTTTTCAGAAAAAGCTGAGTTTTAGTGCTCTGTGAAAGCTTCAGACATAATTTTGTTTGCAATTTTTTAAAAAATGGGATGCCCTCAAATTTCAAGGATTGACAGGAGGTACTTTGCAAGGGCACTCACCTTTGCCTTAAAGGAGCTCCAGTTGTTGCCCACTCCGTCCGGGTTCAGTTGTTGCAGGTTAGCTTTGAGAGAGCATCTCAAGACGGATGCTTTGGGAGAGAAAATCATAGTCAGGCATTGCAATGTAGAAAAATCTGAGTCCATTTTATTTAAATATGGTTTCTGAAGGTAGCTTTTTTTTTGTGCTTAATTTAGCGTTCTGTTTACAACAGTGACAGTCTATAAGAATCAGTGCTGATTTTGGAAAAAAAATTGGTTTTCTTACCTTGTGTAGAAGCTTGGTTTACAAATTAAAGCATGATGAAGCCATGCTGCTGAGCATGACTGGAGACTTAAGGGGAGATTTTGGACTGCTTGGCAGCTTGCTTTGGATTCAGTGAGTAGCAGCTCATGGCCAGGTTTACACATGGGAAGCACAGTGAAGTGATAGAGATCGGAAGTGCTAAAATAAGCTGCGTTACTTCTGACTGCATTTTTAAAATATTCCTCGATGTGAAAAAGTCTCTGTGAGTAGAAAACTAGCACAAAAAGGAATGAACCACACTAAAACCTCTTCCCTCATTTTTCCCTCTTCTAAAACCTCTTCCCTCAGAAAACAGCACTCCCTACCTAAAGTCTGAAGTTGTAGATTCTGTTTTGCTACCTCAGGAATTCCTTGCCCTTTGGGAGGATCTGTATACCAAGCTGCATACAGGCTGAAACAGAAAGGCCAGTAGTAATGAAAATGCTTGTGTGTTTCTTCAGTGGAAAAGAACTGATGCACTAAATAGACTTTGTGTCCAAGACCAGTCAGGCCATAGTTCAGCTGTAGGATATTTGCTTTGCATATAGAAAGTCCCAACTTCAGTTTATTTTATTTTATTTTTTTAATTTATTTAGAAAATTTGTAGGCTGTCCATCACTGTCATCTCTGGACCGCTTACAACAGTTCCCAGCATCTTCCCAGGAAAAGTTCCTGGCTGAAACCCTGGGGAGCTACTTCCAGTCTGTGTTGACAGTACAGGGCTAGATTTGACCAATGAATTGACTCCTACAAGGCAACTTCCTGTGTTTGTTTGTCTCTACTAAAACCTTCCTTGTGATTAGGTTTGGTGTTGCTGATGCTTTTATTAAGTTGTGGCAGTATTGAGTAGTATGTTCAAGCACCTGCTCAGGGGCTTGTGAGACAATAGCTTCCTACCACAGACCTTTATGCAGACACAAAGTTTATAAAAGTCCCAAATACAAATTTCTGGTTTCAGATGCAAGACTTTTATAGGACTGTGAATAGCCATAGATTTAAACGTGTTGTGCCCAAGACAGATTTTTGAAGAATGTCATTTGGGCAAGAGTAGGAAGCAGAGGATGTCAAGAGAAGCTGTGAGAAGTATTACAATAATACAAAAAATTTAGGAAGTACTTTGTGCTTGCAAATGGCCTCACATTATCTCAAAACATTTACGATAACCTTGTAAAGTAGGCGAGATTTCATAATGCAGATTTGGACAGGGTGCTACTTGAGAATGTATGATTTGCTTGTGGCATTATATATGCTCATGGCTAAAGATATGATTGAACCAGAGATTTCCTAGCTTAAATATAATACTTTTGGCAGAAAGGTGACCATGAAATATATAATTTCACACATTGGACCAGCTCATGCGTTATGCTCAAACCATGATTTGGCTGCTAGTGCCATGCTTTAGGATTATATGCTGTTTTCTCTCCTAGATTAGAACAAACTAGTTTGCTGTGCTGCCTATAACAGGTGAACTGTGGTCAGAGAGTGTGTGAGCACAAAGCCTGTTGAAGATGGCTAGACCATTGTTCAGCTGCGACATTTAAAGGCCAGTGCATATGAACACACACCAGCTACCCTGATACAGAATGCTCTCTCCTTGCCACCAGCAGCAACAGCAAAGGAGAGCCATCCATATGTAAATCTCCAGTGGAGGGAATAGAGAGTACAGGTGGCAGGAGAATTAACAGAGTGGGATTTGAAGGAGGTGTCAGGGGGTGTACCTTTAGGGGGCTAAAATCAAGTTCTGAGGATGCAGGTTATGTGCCCCTAATTTAGAAATCATGTGATGTACATTAACATATAATCCAGGCTTCATTCATTCTCAGTGATTTCAAAATAATGCTGACTCTTGCTACAGATAGGTAGAAATTTTGGATTAACACCAGGAACCCTTTTGAGATAGTCAGTTTCCTAAGTGATGCTTATTAGAACAAATTCATAAATTACAGTCTGCAGGTATTTCATACACTAGATTCCTCAGTGACTAAGTAAAAGTTATCTTCTATTAAAATTAGTTTCCATTGTAGGAATGAGGAATTTACAGACTTTTAAATTGTAACTGTTACCTGTCACTAGAATAGAGAAGGGAAGGCTCAGAAAAATCCTAGAAAAAATGAGAAACATCTTTTTTTCCCCAAGGACTGGTTTATGTTTTCTGAAAAACTGAACTGCTTTGGATCATTAAATATCATCTTTTAGAACGATGAATAAAATATTTATGGCAAGATGTTCATATATTGCTTCTCAGCTTTTATGCTTCCCAGTTGATTTCTAAGCAATGTAATAAATAGATTTTAAAGAAAAGACTAGAGGTGTAAAATTTCCAGAGATAATGAAGTTAAGGGAGAAAACATCTTTCTTTTTTAAACCCTATCTGGATTTCTTTCATTCCTTATTAAAATTATTGATGTATCTAAAATTATTTAATGTGTCTTTCACTGATAGACATTTGGGGATGCCTGAAGTAATGCTCAGATTCCCAACAACTGAGTAGAGTCACCATATCATAATGTGAAAGAAAATGTGTATTCTTAATAGTTTGGATTTTGTTCTATAGAATCTTCTGGTTCTTGACTCATTCTAGTTAGATGCTATAGCAGTTAACAGAGCTCTAATTTAAAGATCACATGTGAAAGAAATGTAGGTTATCCTATCACTGCCTCCAGACATGACTGAACAGTATGTCAGTTATTCCCCCCATCTTTCTTTCTTAATTAATTAACTTTGATGCTTGAATCTATAGAACTTACTACCACAGCTTTTAATAAAGTTCTCAGACCTCACTTCTACAGAACGTTGCCTCAGCTAGAGAAATATTTATAACAACTGCCACTAGAATAATCCTCTCTACCTAAAACAATTTAAGAATGGGTTGACACTATCACCAGAGATAACTTTCAAAATGAAGTGGAAAAATTAAGATACTTATTAATGAAAGTTATTTACAAAGATGAATAAAATATAAACCTTCAAATAGTAGGTAGAGATTGCTTAAAGGTTCTTAAACATGGTTGTTTACCAGTCCTAAATTGAGTCTTTCCTAGGCCAATAAATTTTTAATAGCTTGTTCTTCAAACTAGTTTCCCTTAAATTCCACCTCAGAAGCAGGAGTGGGCTTAGAAATTCTTTAAAATTCTACATAAACAGGACAACTAGTTTCTTCTGACTCCCATCCTTCCTGCTTCTTCCGATATCTAGGATGATCTAGGTGTTTCAGAGACTACTTGCTACTTCTCTCTGGTCATAATAAATAGGAACTATTATTTGTTTGTTTTTATATACAGCCTTTTTTCCTTTCAAAGAACTTAACTTATATAGCTCACCCCCCTCTCAGTCTTTTTCTCACAACCAGAGCCCTGTGAGGTAGGTTGGTCTGAGATTCTGTGACTGGCCCAAAGTCACCTATGGCTGAGTGGGGACGATACCCCATGTATTATATATGACTTGGTTTGCTCATCATGTTTGATATATTAAGTTTAAAAGTACAGTTTATTCAGGCAATAATTGCAATTTATTCAGTGAGTTTACTTTGAGAAGCTTTTAATTTTTTTATGAGCCAAGTAAGTTATAGTTTGTGTTCCTAAAACAGCCTTCCACAATGTAGTGGTCTTCAGATGCTTTAGACCACAACGCCTAGCATTCATGAGCATTGGCCATTCTGCCTGGGGTGCATGGGGGCTGAAGTCTAAAACATCTGGTAGGTACCAGGTTGGGAAGGCTATCATAAAGTAACAAAGTAGCTTTTGATCTATAAAGTGTGCTTTTGAAAGTATTGCTTATTTTTCAGTTTCCCTATAATTTCTTTCTAAAGGAAAAAAAATCTATGGCTTCAATATTTCCCTCTTTATCCCAATAACAGCCCAGCATTTGAAGTAAGTGCAGAAAATAAAAATTGTGCATTCTCATTAATTTACTACCTGTGCCTCTTAGATATCTATTCCTTTTTTCTGTTCTTTGGTGTTGTTTTAAGTATGTCCCTTAAGCACACTGGTGTTTGGGGCTAAACAAAGGGATTCTGTTTTTCAAGATTCAAGATAAATACAAAAGCGAGTCCAAAAGCTCTGAGGCGGGCCAGATAAACAAGCATGACGGGCTGGATCCGGCCCACGGACCATAGTTTGAGGACCCATGCCTTAGACTATAACACTGTGTTCCACTTACTTGATTGGCTTCAGAGTTCTTTTGAGCTGAAATCTGTGCAGGGGGTGATCCTGCCTGGGGGCTGGGGACAGGGTTTCCCTGCGGTCTCCTACACTCCCTAGAAAGCTGCTTCAGAGGGTTATGGAATCCTCTTGAACAGTATATGAGGGGCTGCTGGGAGCTTCAGGAGTAAGCAGGCAGCAGCAAAACATACCTTCTTCCATTGGCAGTTTTCTCTGAATCTCAACCCCTTCCACAAATGGAAGAAACACTAAATACAATCCATTGTATGTATGTAAAAGCACTTAATTACATTTGCTGAACAGGAAAATTGATTTCTGAGCCTCTCTCTTGGTATGTAGCCACATTATCTCAGGATAAGTTCAGAATCATTTTCATAATGTGGTAGGGTGATCCAACCTTCTTTCTGTTCACAGTATTGATACTATGTCTGATTGTGGCTTTTCTCCATGCTGTTTTAGAAATAGCAACCAAAGCCTTAAAAGTGGGCAAGAAACAGAGAAAGAGATGCTTATAAATAAGATACTCATAATTGACTTGTTCATGTAACCCAGTTGGAGATTAGGTAAAAAAATAGATGATTTTTTTGTTTTTTAAAGACAAAATAAAATGCAGGTGGCAATGCTAGGGGCCTGGGAGAGCATGCCAGGAAGGAGACCACATTATTCTGTAATCAGAGAAACAGATGTGACTTCATTCCTGCTTCAGCCACAGCTGCAGATGCTTCCAACTATGGCTTCTTATCCTATATGTGTCTTTTCTTAGAGGGTAATGCACTCTTCTGGCTTGACTTGTATGTAGCACTGCTAATTCAGGCTTGGCTCAGTTTACACTGCCGGTGTAACACCTTCACACATAGATCAAGAGTTGCAAGTCAAGCATTCTAGTAGGGGATTGATTCTACTTCCAGCTACCCAAGTCTGGCAATGAGTTTCCAGATTTGGTTAGCTATAAGAAGGATGAAGACAATTCCACTTTGAAAGTTAGGGATTATGGAGTTTGCATTTCATGGATATCTGCTGATGAAAGAGAGGAGACCCAGTGTTTAAGGACAAAGCTCTGAAAATCCAAATGGAAAGGCTGCTTTTGAACTAACACAATGAGACAAGATTGATGAAAAGCTATTATTAAACTTATAAATGCACCACGCCATAAAACTATATTTCATGCCAGCCCCTTTGCTTTTCTAAGGAAAACTGAGAAGCTGGTTTCTCCCTTTTTCAGTTCTACATTCTGAGAAGAAACGCCTTAGAAAGCCAAGTAAGCGGCTTCTGGAATATGCAGAAGAATATGATCACATATTTGCACCTAAGAAAAAAAAGAAGAGCCAGGAACCATTTCGAAAGGTGAGTGCCCAATTGACTTGGCACTGGAATTTCTGAAAAACTGGATACATTTCAGTGGGATTTAACATGATTTTCATGGTTGTTAAAAAACAAAACAAAACAAAACAGACACAGTGATAGAAGTTTCCTTCTGATTGCTAAACTTGGCCTCTCTAGACAGCACTCCAGATTTTAGGGTAGGGTTGTCAAACCTCAGGCTTGTGGGTCAAATCTGGCCTGCCTGGGATCCTACCCTGGCTCTGCAGGGTTGTCCAGGTGGCCCCACCCCATTCCTCCAACTACTGACCATTTGTGATTTCCTGAAGTTTCAGCATAGCCTTCCCACTGCAGCATTCTGCCCTCCTCTAAGTTTTAATCACTGGCAATAAGAGCTTTACACTACAATATGCTGGTATTTTTGGTCCCACCTTTTGGTATTTGCCCCCATTCATCACTGAAATGTGGCCCCCAAGAGCTTACTTGAAATTGAATTCAGCCCTGCAGTAAGAGTGGCTCATCCAGGGATGCAATGGGCTGTGGAGGTAAGAGGGTGATGGGGGTTTAAAAAACCCTGGGTCTCTACAGTCCTGATTCAGTTGTGAAGACTACAGCTGGTGTTGTGGGTCTTTAGTACTAAGCAGAAACCTTTGTGCAGCTGTAGTGCAGAAAGCTCAGCATTCCAAGTCCACCTGCAAACATTTGCAGACTGAGTAGACTGAGGCAAGGAAATAAACTTTCTTATATTTGTGTGTGTTTGCTCCAAATGGGTAAGGATTTGAAGCACACCAAGGATTTGAAGATGGTCACAACTTGTAGGAGGCCTTGCTTAGCTGTCTTGAGCACATCAAGTCTAATCTTTATGCTAGAGTGATTCTGGTGCTGTTGGGAGTGCAATGACTAAGTAGAGAGGGCTTTGTTTTTGCACAATCATTTCTAATATATTCCAGAAGATTTTTTTACTCTAGTAGTGAAAAGAGATCAATGAATCAGAGTTGCCACTGAAAACAGCATCCCTGTGGCACACACTTCCCTAGTGGGGTGATGACTTGGTGGCATGAGGTGTTCCAGCTATTAAGTTACTCCATCCCTGCCTAGTGACACCCAGTCATGGGGAATAAAGGCAGAGAAACTCACAATCCAATGATACTGTGTCATATGCTGAGATCCACAGGATGTCGCCCATGGTGGGAAGAAGGGAAACTAGGCAAAGGAATCCCCATTTTCAGTGACAGTACCATGCGCTCCATAACTTCCTGTTCTACCCTGGATTTCAAAAATACTCCATTATCTGTGCTTAAGTTTTTTTCCTACCAAAGTTGACTATTTTTATTTCCTTTGATGTTCACCTGCTGAAGAAAAGTAGCTATATTCCTGAATGGCTATACACATCATTAGCATTTTTTGCCTACACAGGTTTGGTTGGTATCTTAAATATTTTCTTTTTATGTGTGGCTGCTAATAGGCAAGTTCTGTAGAGAAGTCTGAAACCAAACAGGATTGCAGTAACAACAAACAAGCCAATAAGAAACTTCTAGAAAAGAAGCCTTTGGATTCGGTTTCACCTGCTTCTTTATCTAAAGAATCTCCCCCTGTCCTTGAAGCTGAATGTTCTCTGTCAGATGAACTCGACTCCCATTCCATGGAACCTAGATCTGAAATGCCGGTTTTGACATTGTCTTCACCAAGTGCGTTGGAAGCTGCTATTTCTTCTCAATCACAAGGAGAGGAAGAGTTAAAGAAATCAGGTAAGATGTGCATTACTTGCATCTCCATTTCAAAGCAGTGCAGGCTTTTGTCTGTATATTATGCATCAAGTTACTTAGGTAAGTCAGTGTTGCCCATAAGTCAGTGTTGTGATTCATATAGCCTTGTTTCCAGAGTCTCCAGAGGCAGAACTTGCATAATCCAGTGAAAGGGGTGGAGAAACTTGATGCAAGTACATTCTTGGAGAAGAGAGTGTGTTAAAGACAATGTTGGAGGTTACAATGATCTAAGATTCACTGTTGAAGCACCCAGCCCTACAGTAGAGCTGATTGAAAGGAGCAGGAAGGAGAGATGCTGCAAGTAGAATACAAGGCCAGTTTGCAAGCTGATGGCATCTCATTAGGAAGTATGGCATTTGGAGGCCTAAAGACTTCCATTTGACGGTAGTTGAGACTTGCTAAGTTCTGTAAGCTACCTAGCTCCTGTCCTGCTATCCCGAAAAGCTTTGGAAGAGCCTGAAAAGAAGCTCCCTTCAAGATCTACCTACTGTTGTATTTGCTTTATGAATTGTAGTAGAAGATTCTTTCTCCCAGCTCCATTTATCAGAAAGTATTCTCAGCTCTAGCAATATTCAACAGTGCCAGTTTCCTTCTGCCTTCTAACTCAAAATACCTGCTATCGTTTTTTCTGGTTATCTCTTTCTTGTAGCAGAAACATCAGGGGCAGTTACACTTTTTATTGTTTCAGTGTATTTCAAATAATTACATAATATAATTGACTCTGTCAAGGATTCCATTAGAACCTGCATCTTAGGACTTTGCAGTGTGACAACTGTCTTGTCTCAGTTGTACTCTGATTTGAAGGATGCCTCTGTATGAAATGAACCATCTAAACAAAGGTGAGATGAGTTGAAGAGGGCATTTGACTGGTAAAATGGAAGGCATTGGGCCCTGGAGGAAGCAGATCAGTGGCATAATCATGGAATATTTCATTTACCCTTGCTGGGATTTCTTGGCTTTGGACAAAAGGAGGTGTAGCAAAGGATATTATTTTACTATTCTAGTTACCTGATGCTAGTAAAGCAAGTACCTGTACCTACTGGAGAAAGTTGCTTATTTGCATTTTTATTGCAGGGAGCTATGAAAGCAAACGTCAGAGGAAGCCAACTAAAAAGCTCTTAGAATCCAATGATTTGGATACTACTTTTATACCAAAGAGGGAGTGGATTTCCACAAAGAAGGTATGTTGCTTCCTTCAACTTCAAAAAATTATCTCGAATATAATCATCTGCTATGTGTTTGAGTATTAAATAATTGCAACTGTGTGACATTTTTAACAGTATACATTTGATTAAGGCATTGTGTCTGCAAAGTAACTCAGAAGTTTTTCTTAACCACACACAAATGCATGTGTATGCATGCATAAAACTGTCATGATCAAATCTAAGTAAACACAGTGTACAAGTTTGTCTATCATTAGTAGAGTCATGATCCATGAAACATCTTTTCAGTCCTCATTCATTTCAGCTGAGAGCGTCTAGAAGGACTTCCCTGTGTGTGTGTCCTCTAGTATAGACATCTTAAGAGTGGTTGTCTGGTTTGTTAGGAAGAGCAGAAAACCTCTGATACTCAAAATCTCTCTCTTCTTCCTTTTCTGTTGTTGTTGTATATGTGTGTTTTAAGAAGTAGCAAAAGCACTTCTTGCTGGAATTCAGAAGCAGAACTGATATCTAAAACTTTTTCTGTGCTGGAATTTGAAATTCCACTATGGGAACTGTTGGTCATGATAGTGAGATTATAGTCCCTTTTGCCAAAATGTATCCAAGTAGGATGCAAGACTGGTAGTTTTTCAAGTTTTCTGGGCGAAAGCAAAAAGGAAAGGAAAGCCAAGAGCTGGGAATCATTCAGTTTGGGTTAAATCTTTGCTGGTAGATGAAGCGGAGGAAATTTCTGGTTGTGCAAATGTAGGAAGGAAGGAAATAAGCTACAAGCTTACAGCCATAGTTTGTAATAACTACAAACTATAAGTAGTTTGAATGTTATTAAATGAGAGGAATGGTGTAATGCAGATGCACTGTAGTTATTGGAGCACCACCACCCAACTTTTCCTGGATTAGTTAGTATTTTATTATTTTTTCTGCTTTAACTGTACAGAAAGATTCTTCAACAATTACAGTTATGTAAATATGATTCACTATACTTGTTGCCATGCAATGGTTCCCATCCTTCCAAGTTATAATAATTTAAAGTGCTGGTTGGAATTATTATTTGTAAACATGTTGAAGTAGAACTGCAGCTTAAATGAGCTCAGAGAAATGCATCTCTTTATATGTATGTGAGTTCATTTGGTAAATTATCCATGTTACTTATCTGCAGTGTTCTGAGGCTGGCCCTTTGGATACTGAAATGTCTGAGTTTTATTCCACATCTCAGCTTTTGGATACCCATGAAGGTAGGTGGAATCAGGCAGCTCTGTGAGTGAGGAAACTCAATTATTCTGTTGGATATTTGGGCTTGAGAGGACTGTGGCTTTGACTGGGCCGTACTTTTGTCAGTGCTTTAGAGACAACACCAACCAGCCTCCTGCAAGTCAGTGTGTCACTTGCCCCTGTATGTGATGCCCAGTGATCACAAAGAAGTGCTTACCTTACTGTGTTTCTTCGAGTGGCCATCTGTGCATTCACACAACCCACCTCCTGTGCTACTTCAGTGTCAACACCAGCCAGAATCTTCTGCTAAGGGGCTGTTTGAAACTGATAGGGAATGTTGATATAAATGAACTCCTCTTGGTCTCGATAGGGAATGATCCCTGTGTTGGTATAATGAACTCTTCTTGGTCTGGGGCCACAATGGTAGTCTCTTGGAAATGAGGGAATATGCAGGAACTCTTGAAGGGCAAGTGCCCTTTGGTGAAGAGGGGTTCCTACCAAACTGCTCAAGTTCCTCAGCTCTGGAAACTTCCATGCAGGCTCAGAGCCCATGATGAAGAACCAGTTACAGGAAGCAGCCAGTCTCTTGCCAGCGTAGTGATGGATCGAGCAGTCCTACACCGGAAGCCTTCAAGGCTGGACCTGATTAGAAGATAGTTCCAGCAGGAGGGGAGGGATCAGTCATGGTACAACACTCAAAGGCCTCCTTTGACACGCCTTTCTGAGTTGCTTGTTGACACTGGTCATATTTTTTTTTCATCGTGTGGATGCGAAAATTCCTGTTAGTTAAGGTTGTTCCTTAGAGTGTTTGCTGTGCGATGTTCAAATTCATACCTATAAGCGCCCAGTTATACATTCTGAGGCATAGTTTACCAGCTGATAGTGTTTAAGTAACAAAATAAGCTGACTGGTCTCTCTTTTGATTCACACTTGCTGAATACAAAATGAATGTTCCTTTAAGCACCATGTGCTCTTCCTTACTGTAGCTGCTGAAAAGGTTCCTGGGAAACAGAGAAAGCGAAAGCAGCAGCAGCAGCAGCAGCAGCGGCGCACACTTGCTGTGGCTCCATATAAAAGAGAAAAAGGTGAAGATGTACTGAAAGAAACACCAAACTCTGAGGTAATGCTAGTCTTTAGATTTGTTAATTGTGTGAAATTATACATTTGCCTACTTTTCTTCTGAGAAACAAACTATGAATTAGTTGGCTGTATTGCCCAGGGGGAAAATTGTGTGCAAACCCTCTGATTACTTTTGCCCAAGAGTATTGTATCTCTTCATGCTACTAGCCTACTTTAAAGATTTCTTCAAGTTTGCTGTTCATTTTTAGGGATATTGTTGGGCCAGGTTCACTGATTAAATTAATTCTAGATTATAATGTACTAAATTTCACTGGACCAGTTACTTTGATACTAATTTGAACATTAATTAGAATGTTTGTCTATTTTTCAACTGAAGTGGAAATTTAACTGACATAGTTTAGACTTTATGTTTTTTTTTCTTTCCACAATCACTTGGGTGGTGCTTTTGGTATGTGATAGTTTTCTATTCTGTGGCGCTTTCATGAAACAGGACTGTAAGGGGGTGCGGGGTTAGGGCTTTTTGCAAACTCTTCCTAGAAAAAGGCAATAACAGGATTCAAGCAACATGATATCTCACACTCCAGGACTGAGTATGGAGTTATCATGTTATGTGAATCCAGCTGTTCTAACAAGCCTTGAAGAGAATCCATGGTTTGTGAACTGTGAGTTCACATCATGGTTTGTTATCTTGGCTGGGCTAAGGCAACAGAGTAACCTACATTTCAACAACAACCCATGTTTCAACCTATGCACAACCCTTCAGGGTGAATTATTACGTTGTCTGAACCCAGTCGATTTTCTGGAGCCTTCCTGGACCCATTGGTGGTTTGTGGGTAGAAGTGTGCTACTTTCCCTTTGCAAGTTTTTGCACCAACAGAATTATTCCATCCTGTCAATTGAGGTTTCCTGTTTGTTTTGTGGTCACATTGAAAACCCACCCTTTTCTCTCGATGAGGCATGACTTGTATAATCTGACCAGTTAAACATTTAATTGCCTCTTTTGAACATGCTTATTTATGGTAGATGTGTACTGTGTATAGATTCATATTCAGGAAGCTTGGGGTTGATTGTGGAAACCTCCAGTGTAGCAGTTTTAGTAAAGATACAGCAGTAAGACAGCAGGATATTGTTAATGTTTTATACTGAAGTTCAGAATGTTTCTTTTTCTCAGTGAAACCTTAAAGTGGAGCAGTGTGAGGAGAGTTAGCACCACAGCATGAGGCTTCTTCTGCAGGCAGAGTGATTAGGGCTAGAGGATTTACATGCAGCTCAGCAAGCAGGTTGGCGGAACATCTCTGTTTTGTAGTCAAAATAACATCAGCCCAGAGGAGTGAGTAAATTAAAGAGAGAATTTGACTGTCCAGAATTTCCATTTCCCCCTTTTAAAGGGAGAAAGGACTGCACATGGGACAGCTGGAAGCCCCAAGGAGACTACAGAGGAAGGATCTGAAAATGACCATGGAGTGCCTTCATCCAAACGGATGCAAGGGGAGCGAGGAGGAGGAGCCGCCCTGAAGGAGAATGTGTGTCAGGTAGAAACACGTTGCTTGATTTCTGGTCAGCGTGCCCTTGGCCTGGGGGACAGATGGGGTTTACAGGGGCCCGTATTCTCCAGCTCTTTGTAGTGCTTGCATGCAGCGCTGTTTTCACTTGTTTCGTTCTTGTGCCTTGAGACTTGAAAGCAGGGGCCCTCAAACATTTTCAACAGGGGGCCAGTTGAAAGGTGCTGGTGGTGGGCATGGGCTGGAAAGGCGGGGCCGGTGGTGGGCGTGGCCCAGTGAGGGGGCAGTGCGGCGCGTGGCCCTGAGGCGGAGGTGGGGCGCGTGGGCGTGGCGAGGCGGGGGCCGGGGGTGGGGGGCGAGGGCGGGGCAGGGCGGGCACTGGGGGAGGGGAGGGGAGGGGAGGGGAGGCGGGCGCGCGAGGCAGCGGCTTGCTCGCTTGGAGATCGTTGTCTTCGAGCGAGTCCAAAACGATCCCCATGCGAGCAAGCGTCCACCTCCCTGCACGCGGGTGCGGCGAGTCCAGCACCTATGAGGCGGGCCGGATAAATGGATCCGACCCATGGGCCGTAGTTTGAGGACCCATGTTTTAAAGAGTTGTAAGCTTTTACATGAATATTTTCCATCTGCAGTGCCTTTTATATCTGTCAGCTTGGTATAAACAGGACATATGTGAGAAAGTGTGTGCATGTGCACATGCATGTGAGCATGCACATATGGGAATTGCAATAGTGAGTTAAGTTGCACTTTTTAGGAGGGACTTGAATGGGAATTCTGAAATGGGACATATTACTGGACTGTTTTAGTTATTTGACTTCCTCAAAAGATAGCAATGTGCAAGATATTCTTGCTCTAAAGGGGGGTTTGGTATGTGTATGGGCAGGGATTTTATATTTTTCTTGTTTGGATCATTCTGTGATAATGCTCTGTATAATTTCCCCACAGATCTGTGAAAAGCCAGGCGAGTTGTTGTTGTGTGAAGCTCAGTGCTGTGGTGCATTTCACTTGCAATGCCTCGGGCTCTCAGAAATGCCAAAGGGCAAGTTTATCTGCACGGAGTGTTCCACAGGTACAGTACCTATGTGGGTAGACCAAGCCCACTAATAATGTGCTCTACTCTTATGCTGCTTTAAGGTGTTAACCTTGACAGTCTAGCTCTTGTGTGTTGCTGGTTTCTTCCATGGACGCTTTTCATTTGGTGCTTCTTAGGGCTCTTCTTCTTTCTGTAGTTTGAATGCTGTTTTCTTCTGTTTTGCTGCCCTCTCCTTTAGGGGTCCACACATGTTTCGTATGTAAGAGCAGTGGAGAAAATGTGAAGCGTTGCTTGCTTCCTTTGTGTGGAAAGTACTATCATGAAGAGTGTATACAGAAGTACCCTCCCACAGTCATGCAGAACAAGGGCTTTCGATGCTCACTGCACATATGTATGACTTGCCATGCAGCTAACCCAGCGAATGTATCTGCGTCCAAAGGTAGTGTAACAAGAATGCGTAAAAGGTGCCTTTCTATATTCAGTTCAACTGTTCTTTGGGACTTTTTCTCTTCTTGGATATTTGAAAGTTGGAGTTTATTTCCCCTACCCCCACCTTGAAAGAAAGAACCTTGACTTTTATTTAATTTTTTTTTTTTAAAAAGGGAGAATGTAATACTGTTTCATTGCATGCTAGGTCGCTTGATGCGTTGTGTTCGATGCCCGGTTGCATACCACTCAAATGATTTCTGCCTCGCTGCTGGGACAGTGATCCTTGCTTCCAACAGCATGATCTGCCCCAATCATTTTACCCCACGAAGAGGCTGCAGAAACCACGAGCATGTAAATGTCAGCTGGTGCTTTGTCTGTTCAGAAGGTACTGTATTCTTTTGCATTGTGTTTGTTGGTCTGGATGAGCATTGGAAGAAGTTATGGGGAGGGGTAGGTGGCTAGAATTTGTAATAAAGAAAGTACTCAGAAAAATGACAGCAAAGCTATCTTTGTCTCTATCCACCCCCACAAGCTGTTACAAGTAAACCTTAATTGTTATTATGCTGAGCAGCTCTGGGCTGCCAGGCTAAATCAGAATATTTATTTACTTACCACTTTGTTACCCTGTTGTTCCTCCATAGAACTTCAGACACCACATTATATTATATTATATTAATTTATTAAATTTCTAGCCCATCCCATTAGCCACATGGGTCCCTGGTCATCTTCTCTCCCACCACTTTTTGTCATCACAATCACCCATGAAAGTGACTTAGGGTGAAAGATGGGGACTGACCTGAAGGCTACCATTAAGCTTTGTGTCACAGCAGGAATTTAAATTCTTACTCTGGTCCAAATCCAGCAGTCTTAAATACTATACACAGCGACTTTCATTAGTTCAAACTGATTTCCAAGTAGCCCAAGGTCCTAGAGGCCTGATATACCCTTAAGAGTGAAAAACATTTGGATAATGTTAATATACTGAAAAAGAGGGGATGATAGTTCTTGTTTTACATTCTCCTGTACAACAACTCCCAACATGCCAGCTGATTGAAAAAATAGAAAAATCATAAGACAAATATTGCCAGTTTGGAGTGAGGTAAATGTCCTAGCCTGTAGGAGCTTCTGTCTTCAAATAAATAATATCTGTCTTCAAACACAGATATATTAAATTGCCTTAAATACTTTGAAGGCCTTTAAAATAAAGCTCTGGAGGCAAAATTACTTTATGCTGAAAATTGGTATGACATGATTTGACCCACTTCTCATCCTGAGATTTGATCTCAATTTGAGCTTCGGGTAAGGGAAAATCCCTCGCTGATGTTGCTGCACCTGAAACATCTGTTTTCCTTCTCACAGGGGGTAGCCTTTTGTGCTGTGAATCTTGCCCTGCTGCATTCCACCGGGAGTGCCTGAACATTGACATGCCAGAAGGGAGTTGGTACTGTAATGACTGCAAAGCTGGCAAAAAACCACACTACAAGGAGGTGGTCTGGGTGAAGGTGGGCCGTTACAGGTGGGTAAAGGGATGATGGAAACTAGAGTTACAAGCTTGGAAGATTGAATTACTGCATATGAGTCTGAATTGTTTGCTTCCCCACACTATAATCTCTACTTGTCTTCGTGTTTGGAAGCCTCCTTTTGGAGGGCCAGTTTGTGTGTGTTTGGCTTGCTTGAATGATACGGATTTGGACTTTTGTCAAGTTCCAGAACTTCTAGAAGTTTTTAATCTTAATAATGAACAGGCTTACCATCCATCCCAGGGAGTGAGAGCTAGTTCTTTCATATATCAATTAAATAATACCTTCTTCATGCAGCTAGGCAGAAAATGGAGCCCCACTGGGGCCAGAAAATGATAAAACCATGCTTTTCGCAGATTTCATAAAAGAAATCTCCAGTCAGAGAAAGAAACTCTGAAAACCTTGATGTATATATAGTAACCTGAAATTTCATGCCATATTTGCAGTGGAACTCCAGGATGAACTGAAGAAGTTTCGATCCTTAGAAGCTGCAGAATCTTTCCTAACTGGGGATTTGAGGGAATTCCTACCTATCTTGCTCAGATCTTACAGCTTCTGCTGCAGCCTATGTTTAATTTTACTCCCCACTTTTCAGAAGTTGGTTAGAAAGCTCCAGATCATGTTTATATAGGTTGAGAAGATGAAATTCTGGGCATATTGCCATTGTCGTCCTCCTGCCATGTTTTGGCTTTTATTTTCTGTCTCTAAATCCTCCTTCCCCTTGCTTAGTTAGATAGTGTTAAAGTTAATTAATATTGATCTAATTGATGATTTGAGTATAGAGGCAGAGCATGACAATCCACAAGAAGATATTACAACTGGACTGGGTGCTATTCCTTAAAAGTTGGCAGGGGCTAATAATCTTAGATTGGTTGTGCATCAGATTGCATTAAATAAGGATAGAACAGACACAGCTACCATTATCTCTGTATGCAGAGAAGGCCTTTGATAAAATTTATTGGAAATTTATCTTTGCCACATTGAGAAATGTTGGTTTTCTTTCAGAATTTCAACAATAGGTTAAAATGTTATATGAAACTCCTAGAACAAGATTGAGGGTCAAAGGAATTTTGTCTGAGTTTTTTCCCCCTAACTTAAAAGAGATACCATACAAGAATGACTATTTTCCCAAGAATTATCGATGTACGATTGGAACTTTTGGCCCTTGTGTTATTCAAATTCCTGATATTAATGGATGTCTGCATAATGCATTATGACATAAACTTATTCTCTATACTGATGCTATTTTCTTGTTTATTTCAGAACTCCATTAATCTATTCTGCCTTTGATGCAGATGATTAATTATTCTGGCATTTATCTAGTTATTCCATTAACTGGTCAAAGTGGGATATACCCCATACTGTGTTATCTAATAAGCTTTGCAGACTTTGTGCTGAGTTTATTACTTATCTGGGAATACTTGTCCCAAGAAGGATATCACAAATAAGTTACATTTGAATGTTGATTAATGAGGTCTCGAGGGAATTGACAGATGGGCATTTATTTATAAAGTCTGTGGGTTAGGTAAGTCCACTTAAAATTAATGTAATACCTCAAAATGTTTTGGTTTTACATAGTATTCATTTATATCTGGAAAATATTTCCAAAACTTAATATTTTGTTTCATAGGTTCCACTCCACAGTGAATATCCTTAAAATGGATACAGTTTTTGGATTTGCACTTCCTGACCTTTTCTTAAACTATTTATTGACTTGCATTAGGTTTAGGTCTTTTCTACTTAGGTTAGATTCCTCTCCATGGTCACTTTTGAAATTTTCATTTCTGAATTCTCAAGTGCATTACATTGGACTTTCATCATACCAAAATAGATAATGTGCCCTCTCCAGATGTGAAGGCTAGAGAATGGTGGCCTATATTTTCACATGCAAAATTAATTGGTGGTCTTGGACTGGCAGGCTGATTTTTACTTTGGATAAACTTGTTAGATCTGGCCATAATTTTCTGCCATGTTTTGCTTTATCTGCTAAATATAAATTGCCAGTCATGGATGCATGACAATGTTTGCAGCTGAAACATTTGTTTGATTCTGGGTTTGGCCCTGCTCCTTTTATAGCTTCACAGTTACTTGTGTTATTGGTTGTAATGGCTGAAGCTGTACAGCTGCGTCAGCCTACAATTCATGTCTATAAATATCAAGTATCGGTGAACAAATAGAATATACTGGGCCTTAACCAGGAATGGAATAATGAATTAAGGTACTCTATCTTGCCTATTTATTTCACCAAGGATTCTGGATCTTAAGCTATGCTTACTTCAACAAAAATTGATGTTTTAAGTCTACTTGACACTACATTAACCCTTTGATAAGGGCTTAATTAAATCAGCCAATTGTTGGAGGTGGAATGCTGCTAATGCTTCTTTTCTTCATATGCTTTGGCAACATCCAATGGCAGTTTCCCTTTGGGAGGAGGTAATAATTCAGATGAATCTTCTGTCTTGTGATGGCAACATCTTTAATATTCAGGGATACACTTGTTCTTTTGAATTACAACCCATCTCTTGGGATTTAATACAAGATCAATGTAAATGGATTTTCTGCATTCTTTGGACACCTAAAAATAATATTACAACATTGGAAGGATAAATGGTCATCTGCAATGGATGGAGGATTTAATGAAACTTTCAATTTTTGAATGAGAGGGCTTTAGACCTAATCCACTATTGAATAAATATGTTGATATTTGGGGCACCTTCATTGAAGTGTATACATACATGTTTTTAATAACTATGTTCTGTTCTGTTATGTACTAATATACAGGGATATATATCTAGTGTTGTGAATCTTTTTAAATTTTCTTCAAAAATTGTTATGTTTTAGTTTTGTTCTCCCAACTCCCCTTTCTTCTTTAATGGTGCAGTTTGGTTGTTTCTGAATTACACAATAAAAAAAATAAAACAGGTAAGTGAAGGGAAGCACATTCTGTTACATTTACAAGACTATTTCATGGTTCAGTCATCGTCCCCTGTGAAAGCTTGTGCCTGCTCATTTCTGCTTATTGTAATATCCTTTTGTAATTACAAGGCAGTAAATACTAAAAAGACATATTCCCTTTTACATGTGTGCTTGCTGTAATGCTAGAGAAACTTGTTTTTCAAGATGCTGCTGGAGAGTACCTCCCTTCAGCCTCAATCAATATGATCAATGATCATGGATTATGGAGTTGTAGTCCAGAAATATTTAGAAGGCCATGGGTTCTTCGGTATGGTCTCTGTGTGCTTGTGCAGAGTTTCCTTCAGAATCTTCTAGAGCTGAGACTTCTAGGCAGGAAGCCCACCCTGCCCCAGGGATGGTACCCCAGCCTTTCTCCTCAGTTTCTCTTTGATCACTGCAGGAACAGTTTGCATCAACTAAGGGTGCAATCCTAAGCCATATTGGGTGGATTATGCTTGGAGCTGTAGAACTTCTTTCTGTTAAAACGTGTAGGTTTACACCTTAAATCACTTATCATCTGGTGGTTGGACTGGGGCTATTCTACCAGTATTGGCTTTTTCTTCTTTTCTGTTCTCCCTTCTCACCACATTTTAGCAATTTTTTCTCGTAGGATATTTCCACCTCCGTAGCTCTTCTTCTGAGCAGCCTATGGCCCATTGTATAAATGTGCAGTTTGTGGGAGTAAACTACCACCATCAGATAGCCACAGTCTCTGCCTTTTCTGTTTGAGTCAGTGGCATGTGAGAGTCAAGTACATATTTCCAAGAATTTACTTCCCACCTTCATGCAGTCTGGATCAAACCCAATACAAGCTTGTTCTCAGTCAACTTTCAGAAAAACTCTTGCATTGTCATTGGCCTTGGTACCATCCTTGCTGGCCCATTCTGGCAGATAGAACCATTGAGTCAACAGTGGTATGATGCTTCTGTTCCATCAGACATTACTTCACTCACCCCACTGTTACTCTTGTTTTCACTCATCCTTCTCTTATGTATTTATAGCACCCAGTAGCCAAAAGTCTCCTGCAAAACCCCTTTGGTATCTACTATGAACTCAGTCCATATTGTGCTTCTACATCAAAAAAGGAGAGACTCTGAATGCTACAAAATGTGGTTTCTCACCATGTTTCGGAAGGCAGCACAGCACTGCCAGTATTTGATACATAAACAGTGGTGGCATCCAGTCATAACCTTTACTGTGCCTCAGTCTGAACCTCTGGGACTGTGCAGATCTTCTAACATTAGTTTGCTTGCTATCCAGGGAAGGAAAACACTTTGACTGATGCTTTAACTCAGTCCAAGCAGATGTGCAGGTTTTAGACCAGAAAGTCATGGACAATGTTTTTGACTGTGGTGGAATGCCATGGATCTGTTTCTTAGCTGCTAGTGAGAATGCTTTTGCAGCAGAGTAGATTTTGATCAATCTTCCTTGGAAGATGTATTCTTCTATAGATGGGACACACATTTTGTATGTAGTTTCCCTCTAAATCCACTGTTTACAAGGGTTTTGTCCAAGATTTGGTGAGCTGTCATTTTGATTACCCCATACTGGTTTAGGGAGATGCAATTTACCACCCTGATGTCTCTCTGTTAAGGGGAGACAGAGTCATACTGCCCAACTCACCATTTCTCCTATCCCAGCAGAATGGCTCTGTTGGATCTTATGTCCTCACACATCCTGATGGACATTGGTCAAGTCCTAGATGCAGCCAGAGAGCTCATTACTCGGCTGTTGCATGCTGTAAAGGAACAAGCAGTCCTGTGATATACAAGTTCCATTCCTGTTCCCCAGTTTCTCTTGAAATTGTGAGAAAGGCCATGCCATTGCTGTGATTCTATTTAATGGCCACATCCACTGTCAGATTCAAGGATTTATCATTTTATCCAGTTACAAAGAAATTCAAGCAATTTATGAATCTCTATGCATGTCTAAGCCTCTTCTTACCTAGATTCTGTCCATCATTTTGATCTCTCTAATGTTCAAGTCATTTGAACTTCTTAATACATCTCAAGCAGGTGAAGTAGCTGCTCTCCATTCCAACCTTCCATTTACTGTTTTCCACAGAAACAGGACAGTGCTCAGATGGGATCCAGCTGTTCTACTGAAGATGGTTTCCCCTTTTCCTATCAGCTAGGACATTATTTTTCCTGTGTTTTTTCTGAATTTAACTACAGCTTTCAGTTGTTTCTTCAGTCTTGAGAGGAAGGGTCCTTGCCTTCTGCCTGTGCCAGATGGCTTCCTTCCCCCAGACTGATTACCTGTTATGGGAAAATATAAGGGTTCCTCAGTAAAATTGAACTGCTTAGCTCTCTGACACAATTAAACCTTGCTATTCCTTGACTTTGCTTCTGGTACCACATTTGATAGAGGCTTACTTCATCTGGGCTGTTGCCTCTTGAGCTGCATTTTCTGGAGGTGCTTCTCTTGGAGAACTGTGGACCAGCCTTGCCGTGCTAAACACTACGGCCTCCTTGAGTGAGCAGTGTCTTCCTCTATACTGCTCCTGCTCTCTCCTCCTTTTGACAAGTCAATTTGTTAATCATCGTATGCATAGTACACAGAGACCATGAAGGGGGAGGACAGGTTGTAATCATCAAGTGGTCTTCTTTGCTTTTACACAACCTATTTGCACTTCTGTTCTCCTACAAGTGTTCTGGTGTGTACTCCATTATCCTCTCAGTTTGGGGATGCTTCTGTAGGCAGAGCCACAAGCAACTGTGGAAGGGAATTGGGATAGACTTCCTGCCTAAAACACTCAGCTCTAGAAGTTTGTGATGGGAGCTCTGCACAAGCACCAAACCTATATGTAGGACTGGCTGCACAGATGACCCACCACCTGAAGTTACAGGCAAGCATCCTGCCCTTCCCTACCCTTGGCTTACCTGCATGGCCGCTGCTTCTCCTGCAGTTGTTTCCACACTGGTAAGAGAACATCTTGTGCTATTATGTTGTGGTTAGGTTCGCAACTATATTTGTGATGTCAGTCCAGGAAACAGATATTCTGGAATTTTTCCTTGGGTTAATTTGGTTTTCCTGGATTTCTTTATTACAAGGTGGTGGCCAGCTGAGATTTGCCACCCTAGGACCATTCCAGTCAACATCCAGAAGATGAAGCATGTCATTGGTGAATTTCCTGTGCTTTTTTTTGGATCAAATGATTACCTTTGGACCCACCAGGCTCGAGTCTTTCCATATATGGAAGGAGATGTGAGCAGCAAGGACAAGATGGCAAAGGGAGTTGATGGCATTTACAAGAAGGGTAACATATTTTTTGGTTTTGTTCCAAGGAAATGCTTAGTAACAAAAGCTAATGATCTTTACCATGTACTTCTGTGGTCTCAAGACAGTATTTTTAAGGTTTATACTTCATAACTAGGCCTGACTACAGTTCTGTAATCTAAGTTGCTTGAACATTTTCATTGGTTTTAATTTGGAGCATGATTTTTTTTTAAAAAGTCCCTTCCTTTTACAACTCAAGAAAATCAAATAATAACCAAATCACAAGGTATTAGAAGAAAAGTGGTTTAGTTCCAACATCACATCAAGTTATGACTAAGGAAACTTAACTATGATTTGGCTAAACCATAACCTACCATTGGTTATACAGCTGATAAATGGAAATATATCTGCAGTAAATAGAAAAACCTTAGTTACCACTACTTTTCTGCATCTTGAGACCACTGAACTGGAGTGTCAAGCCAGTAAATAACTCTAAACCATGTTGTTTACTCACAGTCTGTTGGAAAGCTCAAACTATGTCTGAACTGAGTCAAAGCATTATTTTTAAATCTTTCATTTGTGTAAAAATTCAAGAGTTGAGTAAATTGTCCTGGATGGGGATTGATGTCTGACTCTTCTGGAGTTGTAAAGATTAAAAAAAAAGTTTTCAAGTTGTTAACATTGCACAGAACAACTGCCTTTGCATTTTGCAGTCTTGGAATAAAGATATGTTAGATCAGAGGTGGAAATCTCAGTACTGTTTGCACTTTTGTTACAAACCTAGAAAATCCTAGCAATTCAGTCAGTCTGATGTGACAAGTTCAAAATGTCTGATATGACAAACATTCCACAATAATGATCATGGAATTTTTCTTATAGACCAGCACAGTATACTTTGTTTTATGTGTAACCTTATTGTGCAGCAGCTGGAGGATTAATCATGTGGGTCAATGTTCTTTTGAATCTTCTGGAAATGAGGCCACCAGAGTAGCTCTTACATTTATTGCTTTCTCTCAGAGGCATGGATTTGGTTATTGCTGTTTGTCACAGATGATACACTGCAGTTTTTGTGTTTTCATTCAACCTGTATTGGCTTGCTTGTATCACTAACAGAACACATATCATTTACCTTATTCTTGTCCATGGTCAGTGCTGGGAAGATTAATTTGGCAAGGGTAGAAAGCTGACATTTTTACACGACTTAGGATTTGCCCCCTTCTTGTGGCTGCTGCACAGATAAAGTGCAGTTCTAATACAATGCAAAAGTTGGTCAACAACACAGAAATTGCTAGAAAAGGGTATATGAATGACTGAATACTTGTTCAACTATAACATTAAAGTTTCCTTTACTTAGCCTTGCAGGAAGCTGCTGTGAGATTTGAAGAGTTAAAGGCACAGAAGGAACTGAGGCAGCTGCAGGAAGACAAAAAGAATGATAAGAAGCCCCCTCCTTACAAACATATCAAGGTGAGAATGCAGGAGATGAAAGTCAGTGTTCCCAAGCCCTTGCACTGGGTGGACTGAGCAGGCTGCAGGATCTTGCACTTACCCTCCCAGTCTTCAGCATGGATAAAGCCCTAGTCTGAATGAATGATGGCCTGTCCTTGGTTATACCCTCCTCTTGCCCATCTTTGGCTTGTACCTCATCACTAAACGGGGTGAAGTTTCACAGTGTACCCCCCATACAGTCTGTCCAGTGTGATACCTTACCCTACCTAAAGTGATGCTGAATGAACCACATAGCTGGATTCCCAAATTGTGTGGATTTTATTCCTCCAGAGTAGATGATGAAGGTCAGCTATTGGCTACATTCAATTCAGATTTGTGCTGACCCAGAGGAAATCCATGATGTTTATTATACACTGTATAAAATTCCACAGGGAGACACCTGTTTCAATGAAGGTACAAGTTATTTCTGGAGGTTGTCTACACCATCCCTGTGAGAACCCACCTTAACCTTTTGAGACCTGTTACAATAGTTGATATTTGAAGTGGCGGATGAATTTTCTGTGCTTAACTTCATATTAGTTGAGTTCTATCTGAAGCTCTCTGTCATCAAGGGTAGTGTTTGTGGTATGCATGAAAGTACAATACTGGCCAGTTTCAGTGTGGTTTCCTAATCTTTTGAGGCACCAGAGATTGATTTTGATCTCTGTACACATAAGATGGATTTCAGCATAAGCCAGAGAAGCCCATTTCACAGTTGAGCTTAGTTACGCCAACCAATTTGCTTGCCATTGTCTGTCTGTGTTTATAGGTAAACCGTCCCATTGGCAAAGTGCAGATCTACACTGCAGATCTATCTGAGATACCACGATGCAACTGCAAGCCTGCAGATGAAAATCCCTGTGGCCTAGACTCTGAGTGTATTAATCGTATGCTGTTATATGAGTGTCATCCTGCAGTCTGCCCAGCTGGGGAGCGCTGCCAAAACCAGTGTTTCACCAAGAGGCAGTATCCTGAAGTAGAAATTTTCCGCACTCTAGCACGAGGCTGGGGCTTGCAAGCCAAAAGAGACATTAAGAAGGTATCTTTTGTTTTGCTATTTTATTTCCCTCCCACAATTTAGTTTTTACACTCGGCATTCTATACTTCCATAAGTGAAATTTGTTATCATTATAGCATCTGATATATAAAGAAAATAAATGAATTAGATTTTCTTCTGATATATATGCCTACATATCTGATAAGATTTTTGTTTCTCCTGGATTAATAAGCTTTCTTAGTTCATATAAATTTTTAATTCTGTGATAATGACACCATGGAATGACCTAAACTAGAACTAATAAAAACCAGTATATGCTAAACTTATCAAAGATGGCTAGCATTTGGTCGCAATTCTCATTTACTTTGCCTTCATCCCAAATTTTTATTGTCCAATTTTCTTCACACAAATTCTGCATTTTGAGCAGCAGTGTAAAAGTACTGCTGATTACACTATTTCTAACCTTTATGTGTTCTTATACCCAAGCTGTCACAGATTATTTACTCAAAGGTCCATGAAATACCTTCTAAGCAAGAGGATCTTAGTGTGTTTCGACTGGATGGATTATTAAGCAAAAATTTCTTCAAGAAATTGCCTTCTCCAGTTTTTACTGTACAAATCCAATACCACAGATGATTTAATAGGCAGGGGTGTTTTTTTGTTTTGTTTTGTTTTTGTTTTTGTTTTTGTTTTTTTTAGCAGAGGGAGTTCCAAAGAAATGGGGCCAGCTCTGAATGATGCTGTCCATGGTCTTGCCAAACTGATCTTAGAACATAATCCATTGTGGCTGTCCAGAACGCTCTGGACTTGAAAGATTACAGGCATCCAGTGAGAAGTGAGAAGAACATGGAGACTAGAATTGCCACTGCACTTTTATCACCCTCCAAAACACGTTGATGGCCATTTTTGGCCTTCTAAATGTTTCCCCCCATGGCATGAGGAGGAGAAACTGAGGCACTGCTAGGATAATTTGGTGGACAGTGGTGCCTCACTCCTTCCCTCCCAGCCCATCACCCAGAACACTCCCCCCTCCCCCAAAACACTCACACACAGAATGCCTCTGAAGACGGCCTTCCTTTCCATCCAGCACAGGAAGATCCATGCCAGCTGCAAGCCGGGGGGCTTCTACCTCTTGTCTTATGCTGCTGCCCCAAGCAATTTCTGGAGGCTACAAGATTGTACCCTTAATGGTGGCCTGAAAGGCATGGTATCTGAGGCTGATCTTGGGGCCCAAGTAGGCTCATAAGTGTGCAGGAGGATATAAGTCAATGTGAATGGTAGAGTATGAAAGCATATAAATAGGAAACTCTTCAAATAACCACTGGTCCAGTCTGAAAGTGTCCCATGTGTGACCATAGGCATGTTGCTGTGAAATTTTTTAAGGAATATGCTTGTGAACATGAAATACAGGTGTTGCCTCCTTGGAATGTCTCTCGAATGAACACTTAAAAGTTTGGCATTTATGAAAAGAATGCATACAAGTTAGATCATGCAGTGTTTGTCATTTGTTGGGATCGATACCTCTTTTTCAAACTGTTTGATGATCTGGGTTATTCTCAGCTTTGAGTTTGGAGTAAAAGTAGTTGTTGTTTTCATCTCTTTCCATCCTCACATATTTAGGGTGAGTTTGTGAATGAATACGTGGGAGAACTAATAGATGAGGAGGAGTGTCGGGCCAGAATCCGCTATGCTCAAGAGCATGATATAACCAACTTTTACATGCTGACTTTGGACAAGGTATGTGGACTGTATTCTGTTTCTTGTGAGGCTAAATGTGGCTAATTTTCAGTGTTTGGACACTGAAAAGCAGGTGCCTAAAATATAAATGCTTCGTCTTATTTTGGTAACTGCTAACTGGGATATTGGTCCTTTTAGCATTGGTTTCAGAAAACAGCTGCTGCTCATGTTTATGTGACATACTGTTTTGCACAATAAAGAAGAAAGGTAGGCCAAATGCAGGGTCCAAGTCTGTGTCAAAGTTAAGTGCAGGCAAGCAGCCCAGATCAAGCACACACCAGCGGGGTCTTCTGTGGAGCCCAAGAGACAGTAGGATGAGAAAAAGTAGAAGTAAGGTCGGGCAAGGCACTGGGGGTTGAAATGAGGTGTTGTTCCTGCAACCAGCGGGTCTCACACTTTATAGGTAAATTTCCAAACACACCACCTTGCTGTTAGTTCTGATTCCAAATCCTCCTCTCTCCAAAAAGACCCATGCTCTAGTAGTTCTTTATTCTCCAAGAATCTAGATGCTGTGAATCTTGGGGCACGTGCCTTGCTTCCAAGCAGTGGCTTGTGCCACCACCTTCTGAAACCAGCATAATCTAGTATTGTGGAAATGCTTGGCTTCTTTCTCTGACTCTAAAGACGAGGTGAAGTAGAGCCCATTGAGAGGCCCATCTGGACTCCCTCTCAGCACTCCATCCCAGAAGGGCCAAAGGTGGCCTTTTCACAGCTGCTGGGGGTGACTAGAGTCAGAGGGTCAGGTGTGCTCACTTCAGATACTATATTGGGCTTGTTGCAGCTGAAGAAATGTTCCAACTATGTTTTTAAGAGGCTGAGTTCTTTCCTATGATTTAGGATCGAATAATTGATGCTGGACCAAAGGGTAATTATGCTCGCTTTATGAACCATTGCTGCCAGCCAAACTGCGAGACGCAGAAGTGGTCGGTGAATGGAGATACTCGGGTTGGGCTTTTTGCCCTGACAAATATCAAAGCGGGTGAGTAACCCACCATGGCTAGAAGTTTCTTTCTAAATGGGGGGATGTCTCTAGAAATATACAGTATATAGCCTGAATATACACATGACCTTCTCTGATTTTTCTGATTACCAGGGACTGAACTAACGTTCAACTACAATTTGGAGTGTTTGGGGAATGGGAAGACAGTTTGCAAATGTGGTGCCCCAAACTGCAGTGGCTTCCTTGGAGTGCGACCGAAGGTACAACAGCTGGTCTTTGGCATTCTTTTCCCATCAGCACTTGCAAGTTGCATCGGCCTTGCTGGTTACTTCCTGTATGGAAATCCTGTCCACTCCAATGTGGCTTTCTTCCACAGGATACTATTCAGTGTACAGTTTGTGCTTCTGCTGCTAAAAGTAACAACCCTGTAAAGCCATTGCCCAGGCTGCATTTTTAATCCAGTTGAAAATACAAAAACTGGAACAAAGGCAGCTCTAAGAGAAATGTTTCTTTAAATGCCTCTCTGTCATACCCACAGTCCTGAAGTATGTGGGTACTTGGATACTCACTTGCAGTATCTCCTTGGGCTCACACACATAAGCACATCTCAGAACAATGAGGCCTTGTTTACACTGTTGTTGTTGCTAGTTGCAAAGTCGTGTCCAACCCATCGCGACCCCATGGACAACATTCCTCCAGGCCTTCCTGTCCTCCAGCATCCCCCGGAGTCCACTCAAGCTCACGAGGATGGCTTCAGTGACTCCATCTAGCCACCTCATTCTCTGCTGACCCCTTGTTCACACTAGGAAAATTCATTCTTGGACTACCCAGGATTGGATTGTTTGCTCCCTCTGAAGAATTATGAATGTGACTGTAACAGTTTTCCTCATGGTACTTCATTAGATCAGCTAAAGAAGTAGGATATAAAGAGATGTGAGGACAGGCAATAGGTCTCTTTGAACAATGGCTTACTGGAATTGTTCTTTCTCTAGAACCAGCCACCTACCACTGAAGATAAATCCAAGAAATTCAAGAAGCGTCATGGGAAGCGCAAGTCACAGGCAGAAATCATGAAGGAGCGGGAGGATGAATGTTTCAGCTGTGGAGATGGTGGTCAGCTGGTTTCCTGTAAGAGACCAGGCTGTCCCAAAGTGTACCATGCTGACTGTCTCAATCTGACCAGGCGACCTGCAGGTCAGTGGCTTAACCGCCCTTGGTGTAGCAGTCTGTCCTTGCTTTAGAGGTCTGGGAGATGGACGTTTGCCTAGCTAGCAGGACTTTCAGGAGCTGGGGACAGCTTACATCATGCATACCTGGAGAGGACAAAGCACCAAATCAGTTAATGAACCCAAAATTGGTTGCTGTTTTAAAATGGAACAAAAATATTACATCACATTCACATTATGTGTTTACTAGCTATTTTTTCTCTCCTTGTAGTTTTTGCCAAATATTAAGATCTAGGGTAGTCTTCTAAAAATATAGTCCCCCCCCCCCGTCACAAACAATGCTGGTACCAAGAAATTGTTGCATGAATAAAAACAGGGACTCATGTCCTTTGGCATACATTTTTCATGTTATCTACATTGAAAGGTTTGCAACATGTGTTTTTTTTTTTAATGACACAAATTGCACAATGGCATGCCACTTCCCATCCATCTGAAAGATGTACTTCAGGATTCCTCTCTTAAGTGGCTGTTTGGCTATGAATTGCCTGTGCTGTGTGGGCATGGACTTTATGATTGTAGAGATGGAGCACTGTATGTCATTACTAAGCCATGCTCAGTTCCCCTTTAGGCCCAACCATTCTAGCACTCCCCCAGACCTTCCTCCCCTTCCAGGAGAGGTTCATAGCATGACAACAAGGAAGATGTCCACTTCCCAAAAAAAAAAAAAAAAAATTCCCTTTTTTTTTTTTTTTTTTTTTCTTTTTTTTTTTTTTTTTTGTGCCAGGCTAAGATTTTATTCCCAGGCATTTGTCTGCATATGAAGAAGCTTTCATATTTTAATATTGTGGTTTTATCTCATCTTAGTATTACATTTTCATATGTTTTAATTCCTGTTGGAAGATGCCTTGGGCCTTTTTCTGAGACAAGCAGTGTAATACATCCAATAATTAATGGGAATGACTAATGGCACAGAAGTTGTTCCTCAGGCTGAGTGCCCACACACCAGATGCCTCCATCCTGTGAGATGTGTCTACAGTGCTTGTTTCTAGAGTCCCTCCTTCCCATTGTCTAAGGCCCTGCTCATTTGATTTGTTCCTTCTGCCTTCTTGGGCATCTTTGCATTTTCCATAAGCATGTAGTATCTTGCAGAAGTATTCACACACTCCCTTTGACTTTTCCAGTTTGTTGTATTACAACCTGGAAATGGGATCATGTAGCACTGACATTGTGCACAAGTGGATTCATTCATCTATTTATAGTACTGTTTGTGACTTCTGGAGGCTGAAGCTTATGAGACAGATCTCAGCAAGTGAATACTTATGCAGCCAACAAGTGCCAATTTGTTTTTGTTTACTTTCCTGCCACAGTAAAAATACGTTGCACCATCACAAGGCTGAGTACCTTGTATACATCAAGCGGTAATGATGTCAGTTGAATCTATTTTAACACCAGGTTAATTTAACAAAATACTTCTTCAAGGAACTGTACAATCATACAAGCATTTGCTGGTATGATAACGCCATTCAATATTTTCAGCCCTCCTTGTCAAGCTCTTAGCAGAACAATGTTAGCTGTAGAGCCAAAACTATATTTTTAAAAAGTTTGCTTTCTTGTTTAGAAAACTATAAAAACTTTGAATTGGCAATTTGATCATTTTAACAGAAATATGTTGCAATGCAGTTTTTAGAACTGAGCCAGTATTGTGTAATTGTACAATAGCAGCCAGATGTCCCATCAACTCAAGCTGAATTAGCTGATAGAGTCTTTGCCCAGCTTCTGTCAGTCTGGGCTTACTTGCTTCTCAATTTCAGTAGCTTGCTTCCCTGTCAAGAGAGTTCTCCTGTTCATCCTGTCTCAATTGTTCCTTTTTCCGTACTGCAGGGAAATGGGAGTGTCCTTGGCATCAGTGTGATGTGTGCAACAAAGAAGCGGCTTCCTTCTGTGAGATGTGTCCCAAGTCTTTTTGCAAGCAGCATCGAGAAGGCATGCTGTTCATCTCCAAATTGGATGGGCGCCTGTCATGCACAGAACATGACCCTTGTGGACCACACCCTCTAGAGCCAGGAGAGATTCGTGAGTATGCGCCTCCCACAGAATCAGCAGCTGGCTGCCAAAACACTCAGCCAGCAGACCAGCAGCCGGCAGCTCCGGGCCCGAAATCTCAGCCACCAGAGAGGCTGCCTCTGACTGTGGCCCTGAGGCTGCAATCCTCAGATAAACCTCCTTCCTCTTCACTGGCTCTGAGGCTAAAGCCCTCAGACAAGCCACCTGCCTCTGTCGCACTGAAGCTGCAGTCCTCAGATAAATCACCCTCCACAGTGGCTCTGAGGCTACAACCGTCAGACAAACTAGCCTCCACCCTAGCCCTGAGTTTAAAACCCTCAGACAAATTGCCCTCCACCCTGTCCCTGAGGTTAAAGCCCTCAGATAAATTATCCTCAGCCCTTGCCCTTCGGTTGCAGTCGTCAGACAAGCCACTGTCCGCTGTGGCTCTTAGGCTACATCCCTCAGAAAAGTCTCCCTCCACTGTGGCCCTGAGGTTACAGCCCTCTGAGAAATTAGTCTCCACTCTTGCCCAGAAGTTGCAGCCCTCAGAAAAGCGGTCCTCTACTGTAGCCCCTGAGCTGCAGCCCTCAGAAAAGCCACCCACTGCAGAGGCATTAGGACCTCAGGACAAGCTGCCAGCCACAGAGGCATCAGGACTTCAAACAACAGACAAAAATGCTGCTGTGAAATTGCCAGAGCCTGAGAGGTCGGACCCATCATCTTCTGCGAACACATCCAAGTCTCAGGTGTTAGATGAGCCACCTGCCGCAGAGACACCAAAGCTCCAGGTGTTGGGCAAGCTGGCAGAGCTTGAGTCTCTGAGGCCTCAGCCACTGGATAGGGCCATTTCTGCCGGCCCACTGCTTCAGCCCTCAGGCAAGTCTGCTGCTTCACTGAGTGTCAGACCTCAGCCGTTGGTCAGGCCAGTCACCCCCATAGCGTTGAGGTCCAAACCATCAGAAAAGCCGCTTGCTTCCATGGGCTCACGGCCTCAGACACCGAATAGGCTTTCTAGCCCAGTGGATGCTCGGCCTGTGCCGTCAGACAAGCCTTCTACCACCACAGGCCTGAGGCCTCAACTGTCAGACCGGCTTCCCACTCCACTGAATCCAAGGCCTTTGCTTTCAGAGAAAGCCCTGAGGCCTGTTGACCAGAACGCTCAGCCAAAAGAAAGAGGTTCTGTGACTACAGAGCAGAATTCTCAGCAGAAAGAACGGACATCAGTGTCTGATGAGCAGTCTTGTAGATCTACAGGGAAATTTTCAGCATATGTGGGACAAACAACCTGCCCCCTAGAGAACTTGCAAATGCATGACAAGACCTCTTGGCTTAGTGCAAAAGGGCTGCCATCTGTGGAACAATCACTTTGGACAGCTGAGAAACGGCAGTCTCCTGAGCAGAGTCTTTGTCCAGGCCAAGAAGCAGCATCTACGCCCTCTGCAGAGCAGATATTTTGGCCAACGGAACGATTGTGCGCTTTTGAACAGCCCCCTTGGCCTGGAAGGGAAGCTGCGCTGTCTTCGGGGCAAACTTCGTGGCTGACCAGAAACATTCAGACATTTGAGCAGATTACTTGGCTCTCTGGGAAAGCACAAACACCTGTGGGGCAGGACATTTTGCCTTTGTCTGAACAAAATGCGGTGCTAGTACTAAACCAGGATTCTCCTGGCCACGAACCTACTGAGTCTAAACCTAAATGAAGCCAGTTTGAGGCCAGACGGGTCACCATATTTGTTTTGTTTGTTTTTAAAAATTGTATGGGGAAAGGTATTTTGTTTTTGGGTTTTTTAAAAAATCATTTCCCCAGATCCTTAACCTTCAGCAGCAACAACAACTTGCCCAACCTATACAGGTACATTTACCTAAACCTGAATAGTGCCCAACCAAGGAGCAAGAATGTAGATGGTCTGTTCCTTCTTCATTTTGCAAACAATAAAGCTGAAATAAAGGAATCCACTGTGGATAGAATCTCTAATTCCATTGAAATAGTTAAATCACTAATCTTGCACGTCTGAGTGGCAGACCTGCATTAATGGTGTGTTTTCTAGATTACCCCTAGGTGATTCCAAAGACGCAGGTTTCCTTCCCCCTGTCCATGTGAGATGCAGGTGCTCCGTTTGGCACTGGCACCTCACTTTTCCAAAATGTTTAACTTATGAAACCGGTTATTGGAGAAGGGAAGGGACTTGACAGTTTTTCTCCCCTTTTCTCATTCCTTGCAGTTCTGTTGTAGAAGTGTTTGCTTGACATTTTGCTGCCAGAGCTTGTCAAAATCAGGTGCTTTGGGGGGTGGGGGCAGGTGGGGGGATCTTACTTGAAGTTAAATGAGAAGCTCAGTTTTTCCAGGCAAACCCATTAACTCCTCTGTGAACACCAAAAGTTCCCTCACAGACCCTGCAAGTGGAAGTGGGGATGAACAAAATTTGAAGTCACCTTCTACCAGTATTCTTACTTTGGGACTTAAAGCTTTAGCCTAGTGCAGTCAGAACTACCACTTCAGAATTGTGACCACTAAGATTGCAAACCTATGGCTGCTAAATGGTATCTAGAAAGTCGTAGGAAAGTTCAGATTTCCAGCTCCAACTTTGGAAACATATTCCAAAGTTGAAGCCTGAACTCCACCCCTACCCCGCTCCACCCTAACAGCCGGCACAGTTCTTTCTATACTGGCTGCAGCTCCAAGGACGGAAGAGCAACCTCAAAGACAACTTTGGCTGGGTGCTCTAGGGGATAGGGAGAAGAAGAGGAGACTGCTGGGATATGATGTATCCTGGTGGGCCCTTGGCCTATTCTCCTTCCAAACGGACAAGAAGATTAGCTAAAATAATATGTCAAAGTGTTTCACAGGCAGGGGAGGTGCAGAGATGATCTTCACTTCTGCACTTGTTCCATCTCAGTAGGATATATCTAATATTCCAAGGGACAGAGGCAGCCACTTTGGATGGTTCTGTAAGCGTAAGACCAGGTTAGAGGAATGAATAAATCTTTCTTCTGGACTTTGCAGTGCATCATTGCTGTTCCTTAACTTTTTTGTCCACCCTAATCTCTTTAAAGCCACAGTTGTTAGTCATTGTGGACAAATGGAACTTATGTTGCACTCTACCACTACAATGTGTTCTTAAAAATAAAGTTGGCATTATTTATTGTGGTGCTAACAGCTTTGTTACATTCCTCTGGCTAATGTAAATTCTACTCATAGCCTATTAGAAAATTCATGTGTCCAAGATGGAAAATTTATTGTTAATTTTACCTGGTTAGTCTCTGACATAATGCCTCTGTAGTATTACCCCAAAATGACTGAAAGACAACTTGAACTTCATTGGGCCACACTGAAGAGTCTCTGCATGTCAGAAACAGAGATAGTCAAGGTCATAGTTCTCACACTGGAACGCAAAGGGCTCCAGCAGCTGCCTGATATCTCTGTTCTTTTCCTTCATCTCCATTTAACAATTAATACAGCCTTTTATGCTGGCCAGGTTGCCAGGTTTGTATTCTGTATAAATCTGGTGGAAATGTTACCTGCAGACAGAAATGCAGCTTGCTGTGGTACTAATCAGGTATCACTATAGAATTATAGGTGGAAATCAGAGAAGTTACTACCTGGGCCTGGATACAGCTGCGTTTCTACTGATTTGGGATGTAGGTGAGACAGGCAGGCATACCATGCAGCTACTTCACACTATGGTTACAGTTCAACACTATGATGCCAGGAAGCAGCTCAACCATCACCTCACCCTAACCCACACCTACTACAAATGTTTGGTTCCTTTAGGTTCTCCTTAATTTGCACAGCTGAAGTCGCACAGTTGTCATGCTCTAGCTTCAAGCAACAGACTTTTGGCCAGCTCCCATTTTGTTCTTTTTAGATTTCCAGGTTTTTGTGCAGATCAGTGAGTCCTAGTTCGACCCTCTCCCTTTGGAACATTCTGGGGTATTCAGATCCTATAGGCAATTGCCAGTATTGCAATTGGTAGGATACAATGGCAGCTCAAATTCTGATCCATAACTTTTTTCAGTGTTGATTTTCCACAATGATGATACATGCTCAGCACTGCAAAATATTCCCTGTGCAGTTGTGCACTTCATCCTCTCCGAATCATTTCACTCTCTCCAAGTACAACTAGTGACTTTGTAAAGCATTATGGCCAATGAAATCTTAGTGCTTAAAGTTGGTTTTCCTTGAAGACCTACAGGCTCATTGCTGAAAATGGGGAAATGCAAACACCTTTGTTTCTGCGTGATTCCTGAACCTGCAAAGGGAAACGGAACACTTCTTCTGAATGATTGAGACAGAAACAAGAAGCCAAGGGCATTTTACTAAAACATTTTTAATGAAAAGATCATCTTTTCAAGCAAGCCAATCTAGTCATAAGGTTCAGCAGGTCAAATGTGGGGGAACCCTCTCCCCACAGAGCTCTAAATTTTACATATCTAGGCCTTCCCTGTGAGCTGGACTTTGTCATGTAGACTGTGTATTTAGGGCTTCCTTTGTACCAGCCCCTCCCAGCCAGCTGTACCTGTAACAAGAAAGACACTGCACTGCTTTGTCCAACTCTGTTCTTGCAATGTCGTGTGTTTTAACTAGCTATTTGTTTCATGGAAAAATAATAAACTGTGAATATTTTTGGTGGAGGCTATTTCAAATCTTTAAAGCAGAGAACATTTCATTTTGAATCACTTCTCCTAAGCAAGTTCTAGGGAACAAATATGTGACACTATAGTAAAGGGGATTCAGTGCAGCAGCACATTCTGAATCTTTGGCTAGGATCTCTTGTTTGAATTAAGGTAGATTTTTTAAAAAATGCATGGCATTTCCAATCTGTTGCCTGGTGATTCCCCCTATCCTTCTCTTTTCCCTCAAGAGTATCTCTGTACAGATTCTGTTTTATTGCCTGCTCCCTCCCTGAATGATTCATTTCATGGAAACAAGAAATCAGTAAACAAAAACTAAGGCATCTGAAGGCATGTATGTGGTGCATTTGTGTGTCCATGCAAGTCTGCAGTACAGCGTTATCCAAAAAAGAAGGCATCTTCCAAGTATGGAGGCTGGTGCCTAGTTTAATGAGTGAGCAATGAAACCAAAACTTAAGGAAATGTGAAGAAACAGTAATCAGCAGCTGGCCCTTGCTTGGCCAACACAAGGTACAGGTAGTTCCCCTGGGAAATGGGAAGGGTTGCTCATTTGCATGAGGTCAAACATTTTCCATCAGGAGGACCAAGCAGAGGCTGAGTCTTTCAATACTTTGATGAAATCTTGAACATGAATAGCTGACCAAAGGGACGCCACACAGAAAAGTGGCAGAAGAAGCACTCAAAATGTCCATTGCATGTCCTTTCCTAGCCCAAATTTGAAAGTACTTTTGCTAAGTGCTGAACTGCCAGAAATAAAATTTACCTTTGCCTCTGAAACAGGAATTGAGGGTGTAGTCTGCTGTTGCTTACATGGTACTTTCCTAGGGTGTAAATGATAAAACTTCAGATCTTATTAGACTCTAATTTCTATCAACCCTAACTGGCCTCACAGATAGTGACTGATAATGAGGGTGGGAGTTAACACCTGGAGGGCCAGAAGTTCTTAACAGTCTCTGTGCTTCACACATCTGGACTTTGTGCCTACAGAGAGCCTATTGTCAGCAAGCTTCTACAGCTAAGCATTCATTTGGGCAGGAGCCACTCCCCTTCCTGTTCCTTTTCAACCGTCGTCACACCTAGATCATGGATTGCTTCGCTTTCTTCCACTCTGCATTCTTCTCTCAATTTTTCCCCTACTCTTGCCCAGAAGAACTTCTCCTTTCCCAGCTCTTTGGCGAACCCATTTCCTCACTCTTTACTTGAAATAAAAACTACAAAATATTTTTTCTACCCACTCCCCCATCCACTGCTCTTTGTGTCCCAAGTTGCTGTGCCCCTCTGTTTCCTCCTCTTTCTGCCTTTCCCATCTCCCACAGTGGTGTCCTTGGCAGCTTTTAGGAGCTTTATTGCCACCCAACAGCCATTCCCTCTGCCCCTTTGCTTGGGCAAGAGACACGTTGTGCTCATTGCCAGGCCTTCATGAAGCAGACCTGGAAACACCTGGCTGGCTGGCTCAAGGCCAAGCTTTGGCAGAAGGCCCTGCAAGTTGCAATCTCTTCCAGGAAGGGTCAGGCCTCTCCTTCCAATTCTGCGGCAATCCCCGCCCCCCCTCCCCCGCAGCTGAACTATGACAACCACAGCAAAGTTGCTTGCCAGGTGACCACATGCCCAAGAAGGCCACAACATTTCTAAAACAATGGCCTCCACCACTGTGCCCAAACAAGGTGCTGCATGAGCCCCAGTCAACCAGCAACCCATCAACTGCCAACCTCCTCCAATCCCCAGAGTCGAGGGGCCCCTATTGCCAAGCTAGGAAGAGAACTGGGAGCTTGGCCTGCCATATCACCAGGCCACCAATCTCCATGGATGTCTATGCCCAGAAGATCATGTTCCTGGAAGTTGACACCAATGCCACTCAACTCATCTCTGCAATGCTCCCTGGGTACTCCCATGAGGCTGACAGCACCAATGATGGAGAGCGGTTTGATGCCGAAACAACCCATCACACCAGCCATGATGCCGCACTTGGAGGCCATGGAAAATTGGGTCCAATTCCACTGTTAGAGATTGGGACTGGGCCTCCAATTGTTCCCCAGTATCCTTCCACTCTGGCGACAAGTCCAGCTCCTCCTGTGATGTGTACCATAAACCATGGTACTAAATTGATAGTGGACCCTGGTACTGAGACAGGCACCATGACACTGATGTGAAGAATGTGTGAGCTGACACCAACCCTCAACACCATACTGATGTGGATGCCAGCTATCCACCAGCCACCACCCTTCAAAGTCCACCCATTGGTGACCACTTGACACCAGGCTCCAGCTCTGAGCTGATGCCAGGTCCTGGAAGCAGGCCATCACCGGGACTTGATGGCCGATTGCCTCTCTGCCTTGGTACCAAGCCAACATCAGCCATTGGTTCTGGATCAACACTCCCTGGCACCATCAACATCGAGGCTATGAAGTCCTTCCTGCCCTCCAGCCTGGAAGACTGTATCTCTGACTCTGAGTCAGTCCTCACACTGTCCTTGTTGGAGTTGTCCTCAGATGTGACTGTGTATTCCCAGGACCCAGCATCCCCCTCAGAAGAAAGGGGACATTTCTCAGAGCAGGTGCTCCAGATGGCCAGAAACCAAGGGCCACAGATTGGGCTGGAGACCAAACACCAACAGGACCAAGTCATTGACTCAGTCTATGATGCCCTGGATTCTGAGGAATGAACACCAGTGGCTATCCCTTTTTTTACCAGTCCTGCTCCACACAGTCAAGCAGTCCAGGAAGTCTCCTACTGCCTCTCTCAATACATCAAGGAAGACAAGAGTCAGCACACCCAGTACTGAGAAAGGATTTCCCATTCCTGTTCCAGCTGAACAGCTGAACTCCATGATTGTGGAGTTGGCACAGGGGACGTTGCAAGGGGAGCATTCGATGTTGGTCAACTGCAAGGGGTAACAGCTGGACAGCTTGGTGAGACACATCTATGCAGCTTCATGGAAGGCATGTTATGAGCAGAGCTGGCTGGAGCTGGGGGTCAGACTAGATAGCCCAGATAGTCCCTTCTGACTCTGTTTCGAGGTTTCTATCCCTGGAACTCCCGTTTCACAAGCACAAGTCTGCTTTGCCAGACTCTGGATGAGAAGCAAACTGTCTTCCACTCAAGTTTCCACAGTGTCATACATCAGTCAAATCCAACATCTGCTCTCCATTCAGAACAACCTACCGCGGTGGACCACACATGCAATCTTGTAGCAGGCATCAGCTTCCTTCCTCTGGAGCCTGTGATCATTGTTGCTACAGACGTGTCCAACACAAATGGCGGAACACACTGTGGCAACTTACAAACCCAGCGGTCCTGGGACTGCAAAGAAGCCAGCCACCACACCAACTTCCTGGAGATGCTGGCCATCTGCAAGGCGTTAATCTCCTTCCGTCCACCTAGTGCAGTCAGCATGTACAGAGCTCCACAGAGAACATGACTATGATGCAGTATATCAACAAGTAGGGAGGCCCACGGTCCATACCGCTCACCAGACTGACTATAGCCATCTGGGACTGGTGTATCACAGAGACCTCACATGGCAATCCACATGGTGCGCAAGCACATTTTCCTGGTAGACGCACTCAGTAATGCAAGTCTAGACTCACATGAGTGGCGGCTGAACTAGATGGTCCTCTGCGACCACCACCACAGATGGGGGGCATCATCAGTGGAGCTCTTTGCCACAGCTCAGAACATGCCCTCATTTCTGTTCCAGAGCAGGATGGGGAATCGGCTCCCTGGGAGATGTCTGCCTTCTTAAATGGAGCGGGATCTTGTTTCACATTTTTCCACTGTTCTGGTTGATCATAAGGGTGATCACCAAAACCTGGAAGGATGAGGAGGACTGCACCTTCATCACCCCCTGGTGGCTGGGGCAGTCATGGTTTGCCAAGCTCTTTCAGCTCTCCCAGGGGAATTTCACCCACCTCCCACACTCCCAGGACCTATTCTCACAGGACTGGGGCCGAGTCCTTCATCGGGACCTTGTGCCTCACAGCTGGAGAATCATTCCCTGCCACCCAAGGTGTCATCCATACTAGATGCAGCACTTAAAACCATTCACAAGAAGATCCTGCTTGGCAAAGTGGAACGCTTTCTCAGCCTTCACATGTCTGGAAGGATTTGACCTGCAAAGGGCCATAACTGAACAGATCCAACACTTTCTGCAGGCCCACTTCCAGGCCAGCCTTAGCCCCTCCTCGATTCTCATGCACCTGGCAGCTATTTCCTCTTACCAACCAGCAGCAGGGGCATCTGCCTTTGCACACTCCCTGGTGCCCAGATTCCTGAGGGGACTCTGCAACGTCTCTCCCTGCACTCAGCCCTGCACCCCGTCATGGAGCCTGTCAGTAGTATTACAGGCCTTCACCAGGAAACCCTTCAAACCCCTGGCTACAACTGACTTGCAAGACACTATCTTGGAAGGTGGTCTTCCTAATGGCCATCACTTCAGCCTGCTGCACCCATGAGCCCTGTGCCCTCTGGGTTGGGTCCAGATGGAGGACTGTCAGATGGAGGATTCCTAATCTTCCACAGGGACAAGGCAGTCCTCCATCTGGACCCAACCTTCCATTCTGAGGTCATCCCACCCTTCCACCCCAATCAGGACATCCCCCTTCCTGCCTTCTTCTTTGCTTCTGGTAGAATCTACCCTGCACCTGCTCGATGTCGGGGGGGGGGTGCCTTCTCCAGACCCAGAACTGAGGTGTTCTGATACTTGCCAAGACTTCATCTGCTACAAAGGCCAGAAGAAAGGAGGCTCGCTCTCCTCACAGAGGCTCTCCAAATGGGCCTCCAACCGCATCAGCTTGACTTACCAGGTGGTAGGCCTCTGTCTCTCTGCATGACTGAAGGCTGTTCCACGTAAGCATTGGCCACACCCATAGCCCTTCTTGCCAGGATCCCCCTGCAAGACGTTCACCGAGTGGCCACATGGTCCACACCCTCAGTGTTCATCAGACACTACTGACTGGATGTCTGTGCAAGGGCAGACTGGTCCTTTGGCAGGGCAGTCCTTTTCTCCATTTTAGAATGATGACCGCATCCCTCCATCCTTCACAGGGTAAGTCAGCTAGTCACCTGTGTGTGTGGTGCACAGAGACCACAAAGAAGAAAAGCAGGTTGCTTAACTATCATTTTTCAAGTGGTCATCTGTGCATTCACACAACCTGTCCTCCAGCCCCACTTGCTGTCATGCACTCGATAGTTGCCCCCTATTCTCCAGGCGCACTTGGGGCCAACTGGATCAGGGTCTTCCCTGCTCTCCTTGGTCCACAGATCCATGGCAATCTCCATAGGAACTAAGGGAATGGGAGAGAGCCTTTCCCCACACTTCCTGGGAACAGGAAGGGGAGGGGCTCCTGCCCAAATGAATGCTTAGCTATAAAAGCTTTCCAACAATAGGTGCTGTGCAGGCACAAAGCCCAGATGTGTGAATGCACAGATGACCACTCAAAGAACAGCAGTCACAGGTAAGCAGCCTACCCATTACCCAAAACATAGAGCTTTGCACTTTGTGCCTGCAAGCAGTGCCAAGGTAGACCAGATTCTGTGACAAAAGCTGCTAGTTGTTTGATGTGAGGATAATGCAAATAAGCAGATTTGCACAGCTTTTACTAATTTAATAATTCTGTTTCTGCTAATCAGAGAAAGAGGCAAGAACTAATGTCTAGTGCAAATTTGACATGGCATCTCTCAACCTTGGGTGTCTGAAATTCTAGGAATTTCCTCCCACTCCCCCAACTCACATTTTCTTTTTACAAGCTTAGAACTTTTTAAACGAAAATTGAGATGTTCAAGAAGTTGAATGCCATATTGAGTACCAGATTCTGCAATTGCTCAGTATATTCACAGAATTATGGAACTGTATGGGGCCCTGAATATAGTAGAGGCAGGTAGATGTCCTTGCAGCTGAGATGAGGGAGAGGAATTGTTTATTATGGAGCTAGCAGAAGACCTCATCCCCTTTTCTATACAATTTATGAAAAAATAATGTGACAATGTCTGTCACTATTAAGAACTCTGAAGGTTTCCTGAAGAGCAAAAGTTGTGCCTTTTTGCTTCTTTCCACAGGAAAGCTGTGCCCTAAATTTTGGGGGAAGAGAAATAATGGTTTGAAAGCCTGTAGGTGCCTAGCTCAGAAAGATGCTGCTCTATAGGGTTAAGGTAGTATCTGTGGGGTATCTGTGGGAACTGAACCAGTAGGGCTGAACTCAGTGCCCTCCCTTTTCCAGTGCTAGGGTTGTAGCCTAAGCAATGTTAACTGAAACCAGAGGGCAGGAGATGCAGGAAGATGTGCTTTGGCTCACGTTGAAGTATCTGGAGACCCCCTGCCAGAGTAATTCAGTAATGTGCTGCTAGCTGCAACTGCTTGTCTGGGATGTATCACTTCTGGCATTATCCTGTGGGTAATAAGCTGGCTGCAACTGACTTGGTATAGGATGTTTACTTCGGAGTGGAGGAGCTGAGGTGGTGATCTTTACCTGAAAGTGAACATTTGGAGTAGCGTTTAAAGCCTTTGGTCCACTTTTTTTAAAAAAATTGGGTGCTAAAGCAGATCAAGTTTTCTCCTTAAATTTGCATAGCTGCTAGCAAGAGATTGTTGTTGATGTGTTGGGTATGTGACATTTTACAGTGTTGATGAATTCCCCATCCGTGGGATGCAGAGGGTTGGTGATGCTGGAATCGAATGGTGACATTTTAACAGTCATTACCTTATACGTTCCAGGCTTAGCTCATATTGGAGAGCAAGATGTTTCAGAGTACATTTCTTAGGTATTGCTAGAAATAACAGAGTAGAAGTTTTCAGAAGGTTAGCTGTGTTAGTCAGCTGAAGCATAACACAAAAGACAGTCTCGTGGCCCCTTAAAAGTTTAATATGTTCATCCTGCTATAAGCATTCACAGGCACTTTCCGTTAATGAAGGCCACAGTTTCGCTTCTTAATTTCCAGATTCTTTCCATTTTCAGGAAGGTAGTGATCAGTGTCTACATGAGTCCTTGCACACTTGTTAGTGGTGCATTGGCCTTTTGAAAGTGTATTTATGTGTGCACAAACAACAATTTTTTGTGATTACGTGGGTTCTGCACTTGCGCAGAGTGACGACCTGGAAGTGTCATGAGTTCCAGAAAGCAGAAGTGCACAGCATAGCAGAGAGCATGCTCTGCTGTCAGGAAAAAGGAAGCGCAACCCCCCCCCCCCCCGGCAGCTGGAGAAGGATGTCTCTCTTATCACATGTTGATGATTTATCACGTGGTGTGGTGCTTTTCAGTGTGTCGGTAGTATTTTGGAGAGACGAGACGCATTTCTGTAAAAGCTTAGCAATGTGCCCCAGCTTGTTGTGTTTGAAAAGGCTTAAATTGGAGGGCTCTTCCCACTGTTATAGATAAGAAGTAACCTCAGAGGGGCCAGGTGAGGAAATAGCCTTGAGCAGTGCTAACATAAGCTGGAGGGGGAAGATTATGTTTCTCCAAGATCTGTATTGCTTCATCCTCAGGCATGCTGCTTGCTGACTCTGGAGAGTGCCTCAATGGGAGTTGTGACTGAGCAGAGCTGTTGCAGGAGAAGGCCTAGACAAATCCCTGTTCTGCAGTGACTCTCCAGTGCTGCCTAATTGCTGTGCTTCTGCATGGATAATGGAAAAGGAAGTCAACAGAGCATGTATTGGTGTTAGCCTCAGTCAAGCTTAATGTGTTCATACAGAGCTACTCAATTCTCATCTGTGTTCTCTGTACAGAGCTGACAAGGGAAACATGTTTACAATATCTACATTGGAAGAAGAGGAAGAGTTTGGGATCATGGATTACTTTCGTTTTGCTTCCCCTTTCCCACTTGGCTGTGTATGTGAAAACTATGATAATGAAAAAAAAAGGTTGTCCTACCCGGGTGTTCCCAGAATATGTACTGTAATTCTTTGTATATAAAAGAAAGCAATTACTGTAAAGTAAAGTGTAACTTTACTCTTGACTGTGTGTGATGTGTCATTGAGGCTGTCATTGAACCTAGTCAATTAGACTAGGCTCTATTTAGCATCTTAACCTCAAACAAACAAGAGGGAAGTTCGAAGAGCTGGTAAAGTGCCCAGAAAAGGCAGGAACCAAGATTTTGTTGTCTTCTACAGGGCACGGTTAGGGATTTGCTGAGCTTCCTCTGCATCAAAGCAGCCATACAGCTTCCACAACCATGTGTTATCCAGATGTGCTGGACTATAACTCACATAATCAGGCACAGGCCAATGGTTCTGGAGGGCACCAGGCTGGGAAACAAGAGATTAGTAATAATGAAACAGAATTTGGAATATAATTTAAATCATTATGGAAACTTCCATGATTCAGTGGAACAATAACCAAACTTCGGAGCTGATCCTGTGCATTTTCCAGGGAGGTACTATGTTAGTCTGGTGCAGGAAAAAGGGGAGAGGGAGAAGAGGGAAAAAAAACTTGTTGCATCAGCTTAAAGAATAACTTTTTTTCTGGCACAAACTTTCATGGATTCTGTCCACTTCACCTGACGTTAGTAGATTTATACATATGTTCAGGGTTGAGGGAGATGCAAATGGTGGGGATGGAATTGAAATGAGAAATTAGAGAGAGTCATAATTACTTCGAACTGCTGCCATTCCCAAAACAGAGTTAGGTGATAATGCAGAAATCGTTTCAGTGATCAGGCAATTAAAATAAGGAAAAGCATTGTCCTTGTTCAGCCCTCAAGAAATAAAGTACAGACTTACTCAGCTAGGACTGCAGCCTCAGGCTGAAGCTTTGAGCACATTTACTAGCTCCAAGTGCCTCAAAGTGTCACAACTGCCTAGCTCAGTGGAATTTACTTGCATGTGCACTTGTTTAGGATTATTTTCTACATAGACTAATAGCTAAAAAAAAAAGGAACTGAACTGGACTACAGGAGGATGGGAGATTACAACTGTGCCTTGTGTGGGTCCTTTAGCATTTAACATGAAGAGCATTTAATCAACTCCTTCTCTCCTGACTCAGCGTTCTAATTTGAATCCTAGGACAACTTTCCTTGGGGCCAATTTCAGCCATCAGTCTCCCCACAATGAAAGGTGGGAAGCTTCTGTGATGTAAAAGCCAGAGGCACAAAAGGCTGAAGCACAACTCAGAAAGACAGTAGGGAGGTCCACACAGAGGGAAACCTATGTACAGTCAATATAGTGTTTAATTGTAAGGACTTCATGCAAACCATCTGTATGGTGTGTAACTTTTACCACTCAAAGGGGGGAAACTGAGAAATACTGATGTCTGTGATACTCACTGCTTTTTTCCATTATTTCAAGAAGAGCTTGAATAGCTTGTGTGAAAATGCAGTTAAGAGTAAATTGCTGGCAGCACTGCTTGCTTGGGCATGTGAACTGCCAGAGCTGTCCTCCACTGCCTCAGAGCATGCAAGCCTCCCCAGGCTCATGCTGGCTTTAGGGCTTGCAAAAAGTCACTGTAACTAAGGAAGGCCCTTTAAGATTTTGAGGCATGCAACAGTATAAAGCAGATGAGCTTATCCATCTTTTTCAAGAACAAAGCCAGGAAGAGGAGCCACCCGCTTTCCTGTCCAAACACTCTGGATAGAAGGGTGATGCCACGTAGCAGCTCTGACTGCCGCATGGGGAAACGGGTGGGGGATGCCTGCCTCTGCTGTTCCTATAGGGAAAAATGTGTTCTTAAACCCAAACACCCTGACACTGGGAAGGTCATTCCATGGGATGCTGCATTGCAAAGGGGGTCAAATTACTTTCAGTTACTCACCTAGTCGTCTTCCTTTTGTGTGTTTATCTTGGGATTTCAGTATATCTCTCTAATTTGTAGTCTCCCCATATTCTGAAGCACACTACAAGCCTTGATCAATAGGTCCATTTTTGCAAGGCTGTTTTCCCCCTCTGGTATCATCAAAGGCAAGAACCTCATAACCCCTTTCTCCACCGATTTGATTGCTTGCAACAATGAAGAGCACAACTGACTCACTCCTGTGAGATTACTGTAGTTGCAGACTATACGGTGCACGCAAGCAGCAAATCCATGGTACTGACCACATGAACACTCCTGGTTGCCAAAGCTTTTCCCTTTAGCAGACGTAGCCTGGACCCCAAAGTGATCTGCAAGTGAAAATGCATTTCTTGCCGATCTGGAGTCAATGTCCAGTATGAAGTGGGGAATATGAATTGCAGCTTCATCATGGGTTTTTAGGGTTCTGGGAAGGACACAAAATCTGACTACGGCCAGTCATTTCTCTCAACCTCAGTTCCCAATTCTAAATGAGAATAACCTACATCTAAGGAGAGCTGAAAGGGTAAACATCATCAAGCTGGCAGAAGCAGAAAAGGTGTGACTGCTGCAGTACTGTTTACTTCTCTCTAAGGCAAGGAAGCAGGTAGGAGTGACCTATCTAAAATGGCAGTGATAGCAAATATGGGCTCAGTGGGAATGTTTCTAACAGGCTCCCAAGTTCACATACAGAACCACTGCAATTGCCACCCTGATCCCAGTGGCACCTCTGCTTTCTCTAGTAGCACCTGATGGCACCCCCGAGGTTCTGCTTCATGATCCAGTTAGGAGTCCATGTGTATACCTCCAATCCCATTGTTTTCTTGTCATTTGAGCAGTTAAGTAATGACAAAAGATGCTTCCACAGTACTGGATCAACTGGGCTTTTTTATCTCACATGCACACATTTATCAGCCAAAGTTAGTGAAAGAGTGCAGCAGATTCTAGTGCCAACTTTAGCATTTTTACCCCAAACGAACTTTTGTCCTTGCTGGAAGTTGACTGTCAACCCTTGTGTCATCATCTGTTGTATGAAAGATAGCTCTTCTCAACTCAAATGCTTCCCCTCTTTCCATAATTGCAGGTAATTGCAGCGTCTTCTCCAGGAGCTCCCCGTTAGATTAGTCTAAGAACTGTCTTAGTTGCACCAAGAACACAAACCTGACCATATTCCTCAACAACACAGAACAATGTGCTTTTATTTACATGTATATAACTTACTGCAAGCTATTTAAATAACAAGCAAAGAATCGGACAACACCTTCAAAATGGCAGAATGAACCACAGCCAGCATAGAGTCTCGTCTGCACGAAGCCAGTCGTGAAAGATAGCAATTCCTGACACATTTCAATAATTTAGTCAGCCTCTGGAGGGAACAGGAGCACAAGGCAATCACGGTCTCTGGTCAACAAGGCAGCAAGTCTTGCAGTGTATGCAGAAAAACTCTGAATTTGCTGCATTTTCTCTCCCCTTTCCAAGGAGAGGTGGCAGCTAGTGATGCTCTACTTGTCCGAGGGGCAAGACATGCCACGTAGCAGGTAAAAAGCCGAACCTTGGAAGAGCATGTGCTGCTAACCTCAAAAGGGAGCACTGCTTTTGGCAAAACAAGGAAAGAATTCAGTGATGGCAACAGCTGTAAAAGTAGGTGGTGCTGCTCTTTTGGTTCAAATCAACTCCTTTCTCCTCTGAAAGCAGAACATATATAAGTGTTGGGCAAGTGGTGCAGATTTTTGCAGGATTCTTACAGCTCCATTAAAAACACCTTCCCAGGGGAGAGCGGTGCCCTGTGCCTAAGATCTGAATGCGCCCAACACACCCACCTGCTCTTCAGTCATCTCTCTCAGCCCTTGGTCCGCAAGCCAGTACAGCAGGCATGGGCAGAACACAGATGCCCATTGTTTGGACTTCAATTCCCAGAAGCCCCCTCCGCTTCTGGGTCAAGTCCAGTGGTCAAGAATGCTGGGAGTTGTAGTCCAAAACAACTGGGAATCAACTTTCTGCAGTAGAGCGATGCTCACAGACCCTCTGTTCCCACCTGTTTAACTAAAATTTCTTTAGACACCTCCACAATTATGTCCCTTTATCAGAGAGAGTCTCCAAGACTCCCTCCCAGGAGAAGGGAAGGTGCTGGGTATGTCCCAGTCCAGGGATACCTTTACAGCAGAGGACAGAAGCATTTTCAAATGGGCAAGTAGGTGCACGAAAGCCAGGAGGAACTTGCTGAGAGGCTCACCTGTCATTTCAAAGGCAGTAAACTGCACATAGTCCTCAGCCACCTTCTGGAAGAGTTCATCTAAAAAAACACAAAAGCAGACAACTCGATGCCACCAGGTCATGCCTCACCAACAGCTATCTTTAGATCTGCCCAGGTGTTCCTACCGAACTCAGGATGTTGAGGCAGCCAAATTACTCTCATGGACACTTGAGACCCAACTTTCCAACCCACTTGTCCGCTCAGAGGCCATCATGATGATAGTTCTGAACTCAGTAAAATCTTCTTTTGAACAAAGGTCAGAATGGTTCAGAAGTTTTATTCTGAACAGAGGACAAGGGTGGGGACTAAGTATCATCTCTCCTCATCAGAAGGCATCATGATCCCACCTGCACATTGTCCCAAACCCAGCAGTCAGGGAATAGCAAAGTGGAGGAAACAAGAAGGACCAAGGAAAAGGGGAGAGCAGCGTGTCCATTCCACATTATTCCAGCAGTTGACTCATTCTGGGGTAAGCTTAGCCAAGTGGACTGGCTACACATTAGTGCAGGGGTAAGGAGTGTGAGGCCGAGGGTCAAATCCAAACCTCAAGCATTTCATAGACAACTGCACCTTCTTCCCCTTTTCCTCAGCCACTAATCATCTGGTGGTTTCCCAGCTTTTGTGAAGGTAAAAGGTTGAAATGCTACACCTAAGGCCTATTTATTTATTTATTTATTTATTTATTTGAAGAACTTCTATGCCGCCCCATTCGCATAAGCCTCGGGGCGGCTTCCAAACCATAAATAAATATAATTGATACAATTACCTAAAATATTGGAGACATCCTGGCAAACAATTGTTAAAAACAATAAGTAAAATTAACAATTAAAATAACGTTTAATAAAAAGGTCTTGGCCTGGCACCGAAAAGCAAATAACGACGGCGCCAGGCAGACCTCTCTGGGGAGTGCGTTCCATAAGTTGGGTGCCACCACAGAGAAAGCCCTCCTCCGGGTACTTAGCCTCCTAATATCTTTCACGGAGGGCTCCCGGAGAAGGGCCTCTGCTGCCGATCTCAAGGGGCGGGAGGGCATATATGGATGTAAGCGCTTAACCATTGGCAGCACTTTAGCATTAAAAACACTGGTAAAAATATTTTGGTCCTGTGACTGGCCCTTCCCATCATTGGAACATAGTCCCCAAGAACTTCTCCAAAACTGAATTTGATCCAGAAGCTGAAAGAGGCCCCCTACCCCTGCTCTGGCATGAATGCATGCAAAACATTCTGAAAAGGACACTTACCCACATTCTGTCCAGTTTTACTGGAGGTTTCAAATAGTTCAGCTTTGATCTCTGAAATTACAGTACATCAGAGGGAGAGTTTAAAGAAAAATCTTCCTCACACATCAGTGACATGATACAGCAGCTGCTCCTGTAGGACACCCAATCTGGTCTGCCCTTTAACCCCTGCTTGTGCATTCCATAGTCCAGAGGCCAGCTCCACCCCCACTTCCTTCACCACTCCCAAACTCACACTTTGCCGAAGACACAGGCACAGTGTCACCAAAAACTGATTTCCCTATACGGGCTGCCACAAACAGCTTTCCAAGTATGTCCTCAGCCTGAGAGTAAGTGGGGCAGTCAACTTGAACTGCCCATGAAGGATTCCTAAAAGGGAACCAAGCAACAGAGCACCCTCTTCTCTCTTGGCAATGAGTGAAGAGCACACACCGTCAGCATAGTCCTGGACATCGTGGAAGTCAATTCCCCGCCTTCGCCTGTCCTCGTCCAGCAAGTCACTCTTGGTGCCACATAAATAGATCCTACAATTCTGCAGAGGAAGAAAACAAGGCAACGGACGGTTATTCTAGCGAGCAGATATACCCTCACCTGGTCCCAAGCAGCCACATGGCTAAATCAAGCTCACCTCTAGCCAGGAACAACCCATTAATATGCTGAAACAGTCCCCTGTAAGGGCCAAAATGCAATTAATAGAGACTGGGGGAAGAGTCACAGTGCGCACCACACCCTTACACTATTCAGATTGAACAGAACTGAAAGGCCTACATAAAATCTGAGCTTCCTAAGAAATGGAATGTGATGAAACATGCAAGCGAAGAACTATCACCAACTCCACTCCCTAGCAGGCCAAGTTTCTCAAAGCAGTAGCCATGCTATGCCTCATATTCAGGCTTCTGAGAGAGCAACATTCCCTGCTGCCCTCCAAGAAAAGTCGAGTATAGCTTTTTCTCTGCCTAGAAATGGAGAACTACTTACCTCCTCAAAGTTCTGTAGTTCATTCACCCAAAACTTTGCCCTCTGGAAACTGCTGCTATCAGTAAGATCTGTGGAAGTGGGGAGGTGTCAAGACCAGATCACACACACAAATATATAAAGCAGTTCCACTCACCCGTAGGTGCATCTGAAAACACTCCCCAGTGAGGACTCTTTCATCAGAGCCAACAGAAGTTTTGTATTCTAGCACCTTCCAGTGTGACTGCTGTCGAGCAACTCAGCCAGCATCCCAATATTGCTAGCAAAGGAAGATGGAACGCCATAGGCAGCTTCCAAGGCGCTGCCCTCGTAAGAGCGCAGGGCTCCCACTTCCTGCACGCACTTCAGCAAGTGTGAAGCTGGGCCTGCCATGCAACTGTGTGAAATTACCTGCACCAGGTGGCAGCACGAGTAGCAGGGGGAGAACGGCAGAGACAGAGAACACTGCAGCATGACTTTTTCAGGCACCTTCTCCAACCCAGTGCCCTCTAGACATTTTGGACTTCAGGTTCCATCAGCCCCAGTCAATGTTCAGAAATGCTGGGGGCTGTAGTCCACAACATCTAGAGGGCAGCAGGATGGGGAAGGCCGTTTTAAGGGGTTAGCTCTGGGACAGGGAGTGGGAAGCGAATGCTTCCAACTGAGCTCTGCACAAGGCAGAGAAAAGGTTGGCCCTGGTTCTTATCAGGGAGGTAAACAGAAGCACAATGATGCAACCTCCATGTTGCTGCGCAGGGATCTCTCTCAGTCCTGAGGCAGGGGGACCATCGCCCAGCAGGGAGGAATGCAGAGTGGCCACACACCGGGCGAGCAGAGCAGGCGCTAAATGGCCCCTCCTGAGGAGGAATGGCCCCAGCTAGTCAGCACAGGTTCTCAGCTGGAAGCTGTAGCCTCAGGAAGCACCTTGTCTACTGGGTGGCAGCAAAGGGAGATCAGGAGGCCCTCAAAAGACACACACTGACAAAAGGGACTGATCATACACAAAGCAATAAAACCCTGTGTGATACAACACAGCAATTCTATTCCCTCTAGGTTAGCCTAATATTATTTTCAAGGCTTTACCCACAAAGCTCCTTCAGAACAAAGCTTTGCCTAGCATGGCCTTCATCAAGTCCGCCCAGGCTCAACTATGCTTGTGCTCCGGGGAAGCACGTGCTCCTCGCTTTGGAGATCAAGCACTGCCCTGGAGCTGCACCAGCACACGAGGACTTACCATAACATACAATGGCAGCTTTTGCCCCACGGTAGTATATTCGGCTCATGGCCTCATATCTCTCTGAGCCAGCTGTATCCTAGAGAGCAACAGTGGGACAGGCGTCAGAGAGCAGTAGAGAGCCCCACAGCCCTCTTCCAGGCCACGCAAAACAAGATGATCAAAAAGGAAGAACGAACGCGATCACATTCAAAGATCCTGGGATAGCGTCTACACTCAGGAAAGCTGGCAATCCGCTGTGCTAGAGTTCTTTTAATCACAGCAGTGTTCAGAATAAGAAGTGATCCTCTTTCCCCTGTACAGCCCAAGCACCACTGATTCTCTTGCATGATGCTGGTTTATGCAAACAGCCAAAGTAGCTTCCACCTCATCTGACTTACCCAGATTCCCAAGGTCACTGTCCTGCCTCCCACGGGCATCACTTTGGCCACAAATGCAGCACCTATTGTCTAAAACAAGAAGAAGGTACAAATAAAAGGTACAACTATATTGTACCCTAACAACCCCTTGTAAGTAGTCCCTGGTGGCAAGAAAGTATCACTTCTGGGTAGCTTTAGTAAATGCGAAACCTTTTGTGAAAGGAAAGAAAGGTGCGGCTTTTTTGTTCACCTTTCAGGCCTCCGTGCCACAGGTGACTAATAAGGATATGTGCTCACAAGAAAGCAAGCCCATATTTGTGTAGAATACAAATTTCTGAATATTTTGCAATTCTTTGCCATTTTGCAATTCCGGGACGCACAAAGGCATTTTAGCATGCATTAGCAGTTTCTCAACAGATGGCAAAAGAAGAAGGGGACGGCAGAGGATGAGGTGGCTGGAGTCACTGAAGCAGTTGGTGTGGGCTTGGGTGGACTCTGGGGGATAGTGGAGGAAAGGAGGGCCTGGAGGAATGTTGTCCATGGGGTCGCGATGGGTCGGACACGACTTCGCAACTAGCAACAACAAAGCAGTTTCTCTAGTCAAAATGGCCTTTTCCAATGAAGCACTTTCACTTTCTCTTGTATTGTCCAAAATCTGAAAGAACTTCCAACCCTTTAAAGCAACACCCATTTCACAACTCAGAATTAAAACAAAGCAAGGCAAATCCTGACAATCTTAAAAGAAAAAGTAAAGAAATGTTTAGAAGATCGGGGTAAGAGTTGAGAGAGGAAAACCAAAGGTCAGTCCAACTCTGTCTGCCTCTGCTATTAAAAGAACACACTCACATTCTGGTAGGGTCCCACAAGGAAACGGTTGTGCACGTATCTCTCCACCAAGCTGGTCTTGCCCACATACTCTTTGCCCAGCATCACAACTTTGGCATCCACGCGCTGCCCGCTCATTCTCCTGCTCTTGCAGCAGCCAGGAGCTCCCTCCAGAGGGATTCCAAAGTCCCCCTACCTCCACAAGTCAGCTGAAGCAACCAAAGGAGGTGAAGCTCACCTGCAGACAAGGCAATGAGGAAGTACAGTGATTCAGGAGCAGCAGAAATACACTTCCCTGCTCCTGCGTCACATCCTAGCACTCAAAGACCACAAGAGGCATGTGTCCAAGCAAATGCCAGTACCCATGGCCCATATCCACAGTGTGTGATGATACCTGCAAAGTGCCTAGCACACAGTTGTAGTAGCACCTGGGAGAAAGAAATACTTGGCGGGAATCAGACACAGAATGTTATTAAGGGTGCATTCCTATACATGTTTAGACAGGAAAAAGTCCTACAACTCCAAGCATTCCCTATGCTGCCTAGGGAATGCTCAGAGTTGTAGTTTTCCTGTCTAAACATGCACAGAACTGCACTCGGAAGGAGAATCTAGTGTAGTAGTTAGTTTGCTGGACTGTGACTTGGTAGATCTGGGAGGTTCTCCCCACTCAGCCATTAAGCTGGCTGGGTAACTTTGGGCCAGTCACTGACTGTTAGCCTAACCTTCCTCACAGAGTTGCTGTGAGGATAAAATGGAGAGGAGGCCCACCATGTAAGACCCACTGGCTTCCCTGCAAGAGGAGAAAAGGTGGGATATCATAAGGATAATAATGATGGCCATAATCACCATCAAGTAAACCTCATTTGCCACTTCAGTAGCATAAATGTAGTGCCACTGGTGCCCCAGTTGTGCTCTCTACCTTAACGCTAGTCTCCCAAGAGGAGCGCAAGGTTTCCTCACGGCCTCCATAATATCGACCCGCGGCGGCACAGGCAAAGCACAGCGCAGGGCAGGGCAGCAGAGCCACAAACTCTTCGCTTGGGACCCGGCATGAGCAGGAGGCAGCGGCAACACCTGGGCAACCAGGTGAGGCATCGGTGCTGGAACTCACAACAGCGGCAAGATCTGACGCGGACTCATCGGAGGCGGGCAAGCCTCGGCCGTCGAGCGGCACCCGGCACCAAGCCGGCGGGCTGCACCGACAGGGACCGACATCCCGAGGGCCAGGTCTGGGCGGCGCCCACCTAGAACCTAGCCGGGAAGCGGGAGGAGGGAGAAGCGGCTGCACTCACCTCGGCCTCATGGCGCTGGCGCCCACCGGCCACCGCTGGCGGAGAAGCCCCGGCAGGACAGCCAGTGCCGCAGCTGGCGCGGCCGAGCAGCTTCCCCGGGCTCGACCGGGGAAGGGGCGGGGCCTCGTGCCGGGGCCGGAAGCGCGTGCCAGGGGCGGGGCCGGAGCCGGGGCAGGGAAGGAGGGACGCGGTAGCGGAAGGGCCCGAGCTGGCCGTCGGAAGTCGTTGCTTCTCCCCTGTCCCCGCATGGCGGCCGCTGGGCACCTTTTGCTCCGGGCGCCATCCTTACGGCTGCTGCCCGCGTTGCGGGCGAGGGGCTGCGGCGGGCCAAGAACTCTGGGGGCGTAAGCCGGGCCTAGCCGGCGCCTTTCATCATCACTTGCAGCCCTTCTCCTCCTCTCCGTCTCCCGCAGGATCGGTGACCGCGGAGCTAATGGGGAAGTACTTCTTGAGCCTGAGCGTCCTCAAAGGGCCCTGGGACCAAGTCTTTGCCGCCTTCTGGCAGCGCTATCCCAATCCCTATAGGTGAGCGTGGGGAAGATGCGGGTGGAGAGTGGGCAGGTGCACGACTGTATCGAACGTGACTCCAAGTTGCAGTAGGCGTATTGAAATGAATGGCACTTAACTAATGACTTAGTTAAACTAACTCAGCCTTCCCAAACGTGATGCTCTCGAGATGCTTTGATCTTTAATTGTCGCCAGCTGCAGCCAACATGGTCAATGGCCAGGAATGCTACCATCTGGAGAGTGCCCGTGTTTGTACGTGAGGGACCTTGATAGCAACTTGAATAGATGCTCGATGTCCATTTTCTTTTTTAAAAGCTTGATCCTTTGCGTAGAGGTGAATGTTTACCCCAAAAGAACGCCCCAATCGCGTCGGGAGGTCTGTGCCTAAGAATACGTTCTCCTCTTGTGCATGGTCACTTCTCCGGTAAGTATGCATGTAGGACTGATTTGGAGCCCAGATCTAATCGACTTTCATCCGCGATGTCTTGGACGTCCGCCTAATAGCCACCGCAAAACAGGGCGGTGTTTGCAGGCAGGACTGCGCCGGCTTGTTGGTAGAGCTGATCCCTTTGCCCCCTGTTGGTTGAGGACAATGGAAGAACCTTTCATTCACTAAATGGAAGCAGGGAAGGAGAGCTCGGTGACTTGCGGTCGCCTGGGCGTCATTTCTAGGCGAGCCCTGATTTAAAGACTCTACTCAGCCGCGCGAGCGCATTGGTGCTGATCTAGAATTGGGGGCTGGACTTGCATGTGTATAGGTGGGCTAAATGGGATCAGAAAATATTTATTGGCCTATGGCAGACCTGGAAACATCATGGACGTATTTGCTGGCTATTATCTTTGCAAGTTGTTAACTTCTTAAAGAAACTTCTTTTAAAACTGTACTGGAGCTCAAAGTACTTACATAGGGCTTCAACTTGATGCCTTCCAGGTGTTTTGAGCTACAATTTCCAGCATTCCTGAGCACTGGCCATGCTAGGAGTTGTGGTCTAAAACGTCTGGAGGACTTCCAACTGTATTAGTTAACAGAAGCTGCCAACTGGAGGCTTAGCAATAGGTGCACCGTGGGTGACCTCTTAATAATCACCCACTCACCAAACTCAGCATTTGTTACTTAAATTCCTGCAGCCCAAGCAAGCTAGCACGTGTGTGCCCTCTTGCCCTTATTGGCTGTGTCCAAGCAACAGGTGTGAATGCAGTGTAGAGATTAGTCTTTTAAAAAACCGAAAGTGAAAGTCAAGCCATGGCCAGTGCTCAGTGGCTTACCATGTCTGGAGGGAGGGAGCACTTTCCTAGTTGTCCTCCATGCTGCTTTGACACACTGGGGTACCTGGAAAAGGCAGTTGCCCTCTAGCCTCTTGGCTAGAACAGCAGACCTTTCTGCCACTCATCCAAGAGGCTCTCTGGGTTTGTTAGTTTTTTGTTTGTTTTATTTGACTGTGACTTATTCTGTTTTCTGGGTTAGACTAACATAGCAGGTTTATTAAGTCCTACTACAAGCCATGGCTAATTGGGTCTGCGATCAGGCATGTTAAACCATGGCTTATAAATCACTGTGGTTTAATGTGTTGTACAAAGTGTCATATTGGAGGAAATGGATATGCAATTATAAATCACAAGTTAGGAGGCAAGGTAGGTAAGGACTGGAGAGTGGGTCTTCTAAAGGATGATATCCCAGGTATGTAACTCTTCTTAGTGAGTTTGGCTTGGCACCTACATGATTGCCTATTCAGTGCCAGGCAGAGTCCCTTTTATTTTCCCAAGTTTTTGATGCAGATTTAATCCTGCTGTTTTATGCTGCTTTCATATTTTGTGGCCATAAATTTTATTTCATTTGTGTTTTATTTTTGTTGTAAATTTCCTGGAGAATATATTTGAAAGGTGGCATAAAATACTCAGACTGTTGTCGTAATAGTAAGATGCATGTGGTTGGGTTGCCCTATGAAAGTATTGAGTCAGTACTCTGGGACATTATTCTTCATTCCTGTTGAAACAATATTGTTGAAGAAGAGGTTGAGTCAATAATGACAGGTGTGCACTGACCCATATTTAGTTTCAAAATTAGTTGAAATCACTCCCCATGAGGCAATCGGGAAGGAATCCCAGAGGGTGATGTTCCTGTTCCTCTTTTTTCCCCTCTCCCTCCCTCAACCCCCTTGAGTAGAAAAGCCTGCCCGAACTTTTGGTGCTGCTTTTGGCAGAAGCTTTATTCATAGACTTAACAGAAGCAAGTTGGTTTTGTACTCTGGAAGCAGAAAATAATCAGAATCCATCTGGAAACAGCATTATCCACCTCTGCTGAGTTCTGCCTCCACACACAGCCACTGGCTAGAAAGGTGCCTTACTCAGCCCCTTGGTTATAGTTTAACAAGACTGAGGAAGCCTTCAAATGAAGACCTCAAATAAGCTCTCTTCTCCCCAGCAAACATGTCCTGACAGAAGATATTTTGCACCGGGAAGTGACAGAAGACCAGAAGCTGCTCTCGAGGCGGCTCCTAACGAAGACCAACAGGATGCCTCGCTGGGCAGAGCGCTTTTTTCCAGCCAATGTTGCCCACTCTGTCTACATCCTAGAAGATTCCATTGTGGACCCACAGAACCGAACCATGACCACATTCACCTGGAACATTAATCATGCACGTCTTATGGTGAGAAGCAGCCTTTCCAAAGGGTGTTTGCAGCAGCATGAAGAACTGAGAGCAGTGTTTGACATGGGGGAGGGCATGATCGTTTTGCTGCGCTATTTCCCATACAGGTGGTGGAGGAGCGGTGTGTTTACAAAGAGAACCCAGAAAACAGCAACTGGACAGAAGTCAAGCGAGAAGCTTGGGTCTCCTCCAGTCTGTTTGGTGTCTCCCGTGCTGTCCAGGTGAGAGGACCACATAGCTTGATACATTTCAGTCTGAGATGCCCAACCTTGAGAAATAAACATTGTGACCTTACTAGCTCTATGGCTGAATAGCCAGTCTAATTCATTAGCCTTCGGGCCATGCAAATAACAGAAGGAAACTTTAAACATTACCCCCTTCCTTTCTCAGTTTACATTTGCTGTGTTCTCATTTTAGGAGTTCGGCTTGGCCAGGTTCAAGAGCAATGTGACCAAGAGCACTAAAGGGTTTGAGTATGTGCTAGCCAAAATGCAAGGTGAGTAAATCTGGTGGCGGTTAAGAACAAAGGGCTGGAATGTGTAGGGGTCATTGGCAAAGAGTGGCACTGGGGTGCCCAGATGTTCAGTGTAGTTCTCAAGTTCTAATTGTAAATCCTCAACTGCTTGCTGTTCCCTTAAAATTAAAAATCAGCAGAGCAATGTGTCTTGTAGAATTGACATCCTCAAACCATTTTCCTAGAATGGTTCTAAAAGGGATGGCATAGAGGGTGAAGCAGAATTTTCCCCTTCCTTGAACTGCGCCCATTAAAGTGATCAGTTGATGTTAGAGCTTCCTTCACTCAAACGCACACTTTTCTGGCTCTGGGTTGTTGCCCAAGGGCAGTGTTTGCTTCCTTTCTTGAGAGCATCTTGTGCTAGCAGGCAGTCATGCTCAGAAGCACTTCCACCAACACAGATCAAAGGGGGGAGGGTTCAGTTAGAACATTCAGAGTCCTGTCCCTCTCTCCCTTCCCTGCAGGAGTTTGGCTAGTGAAAACACACAGTAAACACACAGTAATAGGGAAAAACAGAATGCTTTGTAGTAAAGGAAGTTGCTGGGAGTCATGACAGATACCTGGGAAGAGGCAAAGTTCCTGCATGCTGTGAATGAGGTAGGAGAGCTGCTAGGAGGCTTATTTTTTCATAACAGAAGACTCTCCTGGGACTTCTTACAGAAAAGGAAATAAGCCACAGCTAAGGTGCTAATAAAGAGCTAGACTGGTACGACAAGTTGTGTCTTTTTGTGAACATAAAACCAACTTATAAAAAAAATCCTAGGTTAGCAGTGTGTATAGGCAGGAATCCTATGGCCACTAAGCAGTCTAGTCAGCCACAGGAGGCTGAAGTCCCAGCTCAAAAACACACTCCATGGTCAGGGCTGGAACTCTCCATTGCGGCTAGCATGGTTTTTTTTCCTGTGCCAGCTGCAACTCTGAGGTCAAAAGATCATCAGTCTTGGAGCCAGAAGTTTGTGAATGGGCAGGAGTGAGGCTTTACCATGATATATTGCAAAAGCACCCCACCCTGTCCCCCTTGTACAATCATGGAAAATGACTATGATGGCCGAAACGTTAGTCTTTTTCAAGGCAGCGCCTTTGTCTCTGTGCTTTCTTAGGCCCTCCACTAGATGCCCATAATTCTCAAAGTTCAGAGCATCACAGACGGTCACACTGGATGGCACTGCCCACGCCCTGCCTAGTGCTGACTGATCTAGTGGGAACAGACTAGAATGCAGTAGAAAATTCTGTATCCTGCAGGGCTTAAGCTCAGTGGATGTATTGTAAGCTTTTCATTTGCTGATTTATTACAGGTGAAGCACCATCTAAAACACTGGTGGAAACAGCCAAAGAGGCAACTGAGAAAGCCAAGGAGACTGCTTTGGCTGCCACCGAGAAAGCGAAGGACTTGGCTAGCAAGGCAGCTACTAAAAAGAAGCAACAGTTTGTGTGAAAAAAAAAACTGTTTCCTGCTATGGGACTGGATTGCCTCTGGCAAAGTGCAGCATAGTAATACTGGGAAACTCCCCTGTACCTGAGCTTTTCTTCCCCTGGGAGACAAAGCTGACCAGTATGTCTAGGTTTTATTTTTTTTAATTGAAACTGTACAAATCTGACAATCATCATCTTTCTAAAAGGTGTAATTATCGTTAAAATAGACTTCAATTGAATCTAGTGCCAGGGCCTGTTCCTCAGGTGGGCGCTATTCTTCACAGCTGTGATTGAATAATGTAAGTCTCCTTGCTTACATTTTCTGACTCTGCAATGTGGAGGCTGCTGTCTATAATAAAACTCGGTTGAGACGACTGGCATGTTTGCTGTTCAGCAGTTACACCAACAGCCTGTTCTGTGCTCTTGAATGCTCTGGAGAAAACCAGATGCTCAGGATGCAAGTCATTAAAAATATTTACTAAAATACTGCCACATACACATGGGAATACATCACAAAAGGGAAATCGCCTTGTTCTGGGGAGGTGGGATATCTGAATACATCGTATTTTTTTGGTCATGGTTAAGGTCCCCTGAGCTGTAATTCTAGCCCTGTTATTAACTCCAAACTCCAATGGAATGCAACCTATTTTGTTTGGAGGAACTGAGAATAAGAACTGCTTTCCTAAGGTGTTTTTTTTTAAATCCTGGAGGCCTAGAGCTAAGTGCATTTTTTTTAATAAAAAAAATAATTTTATAGGATTGAGTATGCTGGACTCTAACTCTGGCTTACCGATTTTGCATCCAGTTCTTACCAGTGCAAACCTCTGCAGAAAGCCAAGAGCAGATGAGATTGCAGTAAGCTTTCACCACAGAATGGTGCATTAGAATAATGCATAGCTTAAGCCACTGGCTACAGATCAAGTACTTCGAAGCCTCATTCTTCACCCTGTCACCAAGAAGCAGTAAGGAAAGTTAGTCAGTTTCTCTCTGAGTCTCTCAGGCTGGTTTTGAGTAGAACATAGGCATGCAGGATGAGAGGTCCTTTGCACCATGCTGGAGGTTCCTCCTGTACTTGGAGAAAAGAGTCTTGTTGCAAGCCACGTTCTGTTCATACTGGCATGCAGGGGGGATGAGAGCTGCCGTCATGCTCAGACTTCTGTCCATCACAACCAGACACTGCTGGTGCTGGAATAGCTGTGCTCCCGTCCAGTGCTGAAGGCAGCCACAGCATCCTCTTCAATGCTGCTGAATGCTAGTCCTTCCACATCCACCTCAGCATCTTCTGAAGCAGAAAAAATGCAATATAGTTCTCCACTGGGCCAGAAGAATACAATATTATTTTCAAGAGGGTTCAGTTTGTGCCTGAGACTATGGTCTAGATCAGGGGTCCTCAAACTTTTTGACCAGGGGGCCAGTTGAAAGCTGCTGGTGCTGGGCCCGGGTCAGAAAGGTGGTGCCTGGTCGTGCGTGTGGGCTGGCGAGGGGGTGGGGGCAGGGGTGGCGCGTGCGGGTGCTCACACTGTGGCAGGGGTGGGGCGCGAGGGGAGGGGAGGGGACGGGAGGCGCGGGCCAGCACATGCCGCAAGGTGGGCACATGAGGTAGCGGCTTGCTCGTTTGGAGATGGTTTTCTCCAAGCGAGCAGACCGCTGCCTCCCACACACGGGGTGAGGTGGGTGGTGGCAGACGCGTGCATGGTGGGCCAGATCCAGCCCCCAGACCATAGTTTGGGGACCCATGGTCTAGATGGATAATTTTCTATTTAGAGAACCAGGTCCTAGCACTAAGGGGCTGGCCCTCTCTGCTCTTGTCCTGCAGCAGAAACATCTAGCCACAGGGACTGCAACACCTTGGCTGTAGGTAAGCACTCACCTGAGTCTGAGCGTTCAGATGAGAACCGAGAGGAGTCTAGGCTATCTGCTCGTGGCCGTTCCACACTTGAGTGGGCCAACAGTTCTTCCAGGCGTTGGTGCAGGTTCTGCTGCTCGCAGCGTAACCGTTCCTTCAGTTGCTGAGCTCTCTGTTCTTGCTCTTCCAGTTTCTGGAAGTGAAAGGAGGGTGGGGATGGTGAGATTAAGGAGAATATCCAATCCCTTGTGTGATTTTTTTAGTCCCTTACAGGCTCAACTAGCAAGGCTCTGAAGTTAACAATGTAATTCATCAAAGCTACCCAGCAGGAGCTTGGCACTGTGCTTGGGAACTTCACAGGGGCCTTACACTGGTCCCTGTTGCAGCCAAGGTGCTGGAGCAGCAGGATCTTTAGGATGATCCAATAGGGCTGTTACAATGTGGGATCCTGCTCTTAGCAAGTGTTAGTTCATCCAGTACAGCAGCAAACTAAAACTACATACCCCATAGAAAACAACACCTGGACTTGGTTGAAATCAGATAATAAATCTTTGCTATGGAGCTCCAGTTGCTCTTTAGTCAAACTTGTGATGTTTTCCCTGGGGCCAGAGAGATTTTCAATCTTCTCAGACCCACTTGCTCATACACACCTGTCCTGCCATGTAGTCCTCCTCCTTTCAACATGGCAGGACAGGTGTGTATGAGCAAGTGGGTCTGAGAAGATTGAAAATCTCTCTGGCCCCAGGGGAATGCAGAAGAAATGGAGGATGGCTACACAAGGCCTACTACTTATACACCCGTCAGAACACCAAAGAAATAAAGTTGACACGGCAGGCAAAGTTGACTCCTAGCATTACAGTTTCCAATAAGGAGTGATGTGTGCCATTTACCTTAATATGCAGTCGGGCTCGGTGCAGAAGATTAAGGGTCGTGTATCGAGAATGCTCTGCGTTCATGGGGACCTGCTGTTTCAGCTGCTCTAAGCACTGCCGCAGCTGGGCCCTCCTGCCAGCAAGAGAGAGGGAAAGAACCATGTGGATTTGATAAGGAGACAGCATGGGAGCATACTATGTCTTGGCAGAAGCCTTGAGGCAACAGCCGCTCTCTTCCAAAAGAGGCATGTATTTCCCATTACGTCTCTAGCAAAAGGGCAACAGTCATCTGTTTATGTCAGATCTCAAAGTTTCCTTTAATCCAAGGATGGGGAAATGTGTAATCCGACATCTAGAAGGTCACAGCTCCCATCAGCTCTAGCTTGTATAGCCAATAGTGAGTAATGCAGGCAGTTGCAGTCCCAACAACATCTGGAGAACTGCACCTTCCCCATCCTTCCCTTAATTAATAGACCCACCATCCAAAAATGGAAGCACAATATTTCAGTCTGCTGAGTAGATGGCTAAAAGCTGAAGTGTACAACCAGAGATCATTAGATGAAGTAATGTGTGCGAAATGGTTGCATCCCAGACGCAGGGGATGAGGCCAACACAGCTTTCTTTACCCACCACTCTCACTGCAGGGGACTCCACTTAGGCTAGTCACTCATGGTTGTTCTCACTCGAGGCAGGACAGGAGTGACACGAAAGCCCCACTATAAGAACAATGAACTGAACAAGGTTGAAATAGCAGAAGTATCAGGAGATGTATATTATCAGGTCTCTTGTGTGTTTATCAACGACGGGGCAGTAGCAACTTAGTGCATTACAGTGGTGTGTGTAAACAAGTCATGGATCTTACATCACTCCCACCACCTGTTTGCTTTTCAAGTCTTTCTATACTTGTGGAGCTGTAGCCAAATGGCACATAAAGGGAGCGATCTCAAGTTCTGCAGGTACTCAAAAGTCTAGGAAAAAATCTTAAGGGAGTGAGGGGAAAAGACCTGCAAACACAGTGCCGTAAGACCAGAACAGAATGGAATGTAAAGAGACTAATGAGTGGGACAAAAAGTGAGCAATAGGTGAGGTGGAAGAATGGTCTGACTGGGAAGGGTGGGAAAGAGGCACATAAAGGGTAGGGGGAGGCACATCAAGAGCTCTTCAATTGTTTGGACAGGGTGCTTGCTGGTTACTTTTTAAGAAAGTATTTTAAACGCTTCTTCCCACTCCTAGATAGAGCACTGACATCACATTCATACATCTGGGACTGGGCACAAGCAGCCACTTGCATCCAAACTGAAAAAAACCTCAAACTTAGGTCAAGAAAGGCTGATCATATTAGTGAGCAAGGAATACTAATTGTTGGTATATGTGTGTATAATAAAATGGTAGTGCTAGAACTCTGAGCAGAAATACATACTGAAATATTTTGTTGCAGGATCTCCATGTCTCTGAGTTAGTCCTGAGAGTAAGAACAAAACTGAACACCATATGCTGATTTTTGATATAATACAAACTGCATATGGAAAATCAAACTATTAAATCAAAAAGGTGTTTTGACAAGACATAATATCTAAGAATGGACCATTATCAGGAACAGTAAATGGGCTAGGACGTTCCCTGATTTGTCACTTTGTGTTTCCTTAGTTTAAGCAGGTGGCCACCAGATACTTTCCCTGGTCTCCTTTTGGTTCTGTGTCTTAATTCTATCCTCATTTGACTGGAAATTATTTATAGTCCTCAGCCATTTCCATTAAATTCCCCAACCCTCCCATAGCATTCTTCTCAGGCACTTTTCCAGTGGGATTTTCTACAGTGAAAATGAAACCCCAAAACATGTCTAAGGCTAAAACTCTATGCATGTGTATCTGGAAAAAGTTCCATTGTACTGAATGGAGCTTGCTTTTGAACTGGGGTTCTAAAGGCCAAGCCCCCATCCCCCACAGCTAACCCTTCCGCAGGTGGCAGCTGGGCCTTGGAGGGAGAACAGGGGCATGCCATAGTGGGGAGTAGAGGAGGCTAAGGCAGTGGAGTTGCGCTGATTTCAGTTGGCAGCCCAGCCTCCTCCTCTCTCTGGCACTAAATCTAGACAGCTGAAAATGGCCACCTAGAGAAAACGCAGGGCATGAGGTGTGGCAGTGATCTCTGTTTCCTTACTCCTAACATGCGATGCTCGTAAGTGTCTGAGTTTGGAGGCTTCCAAACATCTGCTTCAGTGGCTACAGGATTGTGTCCTATGATTACTAATCCATAGCATGCTGTTTATACAATAATTGTGCCAGCATCTCAGTTTAGCCAGAAGCACTGAAATGGCCTAAGACAAGCTTCTTCCCCATTCAGCTCCTTTTGTATCCCCCACCTTAAAGTCATCGTATAAAGAAAAGCTGGTACATTCAGTGCTATTAGCTTCCTTGTGGTGCAAAACTCTCAGAGAAAAACTGCCTTCCCTTTCTTCTATCAAAGCTTACCTGTGTTTCTCCAGCTCATTGTGTACAGACCTGAAGGCAAACAGAAAAGGAAAATACGATTGATGAACTGCACTTAGATATTCAGAAATTAATGGTTGCTTGTATTCATGCTGCCCAGTGAAGCAAAAACAAGCTAAGCTCTCATCCAATGTCTCTTGCCCAGAACATTTCTGCTGCTCTCCATGTAGTTAGTGGTAAGGAGATAAGCTGTTCCAGAAGTAGTTTAGTTGCTCAGGAATTAGCACTGGACTATGACCATTCAATGTCCTTGTTGCTTACTCTCCAGCATCACAAAGCCACATTCGAGCCCATATAAAACATGTAAAAAATATCACAAGTCTAGGGCAACAAGGTATGAGGCCTAAGGAATGCAGAACATGATTATTTTGTTCTCATGATTTATTTCATTTCTATACTGCCTATAGCCAAAGCTCTCTGGGTGGTTTACAGCAAAGATGAACCTTCTGAGGGAACTGGTTCTGAAACCCCAGAAAGTTTCTGCCAGTTGCAACAGCCAGTACTAAACTAAATGCTCTGCTTTGGTATAAGGCAATGTCCTGTGTTTGAGTCTAACAGCAATTCTGCCACTAGTGCATAAAGAACTAGACAATAGGAATGATTGTAACTGCTAACCTGAAAGTTAGGCACACATGCATTCACACTTTATATGGTCCCATAGGAAGAGATCTACAAATACTGGTTCTATCAAGTTGCTTTCTGTAACTAGGGTGATTGTCTCCCTGTGGTCTGGTTTGTATAACCTGACAGTCTTAAAACAAGCTATGGGTTATTTGAGGATTGTCTAACACCCTCTGCCACCTGGGTTCACAAAACACAATGAACTGAGTGCCTCACAAAAATAGTGGGTCCTCGACATGACACAACAGTCTCAGTAAGTAAATTAATCCATACTGGGCTGTTGTGCAAATCAAGCCATTGTCTTGAAATACATGCCATGCACAGAGAAAAATGGAAACTCAACATGAGACGGCTGGTTCATTACAGAACAAGGGGAAATTTGCAGAGATAAACTTTTTTTTTCTTATACCACACTGCCAAACCCCCCTTAAAAAATAAGGCCATATGTTGCTTGTATAAACATATTATTTCTGTTTGGAGCCCTTTCAGTTCACTAAGGAGACTAACAAGTTCTGCTGAAGTTTCACTTCCCTCCTGCTTTTTGGTGACATAATCTTCTATTTTTCTAGATAGAAACTTATTTACTACACTCACATTTTAGACTTCTGCTCTTCTGCTATCATCAAAAGCAAGATATCAAAACTAGAAATCTTTAGAAGAGCAAGAAGAACCTGACTCAAAATAAATCAACCCTTTCCCTTAAACAGATGAAAATTTGGGCAGATGGAAATTTGCTGGTAACAGATCATTGAATGATCAGTCAGAATTTTCTGGTCCTACATGGGGAACATCAACATCAACAGCAGCAGATTATCCCCGCGCACACACACCCCAGATTATGCTGGTGAAAGGATGGAGAAAGCTTGGGCTAATAAGCAGTGGATTTTTGTATGAAGGCCTGTAAGAACCAATCATTTCTGCTGTTCAGAACAAATTCCTGGGCTCAAAATTCTTCGAATCGTAGGTTTTGTTCGGCAAGCTTCGGTTGATGGATAGTAAAATTGAGGCGCAGATTCTGCAACCCTGACCTCAGCCTACCGCGCGTCCCGAACAATAGTCGGCTTCTGCGATCAGTGCAGGGTCCGTTTACACAGGCCAATCAGGAGAGAAGGAAATGCCACCTCCGAAGCCCGGGGTATTGGCGAAGGAGTCTCACCTGAGGCTATTCAGGGCCTTCCGAGGCTTCGGCCTCCTCCGCGACTGTAACACGTCTTGCCCGCAGTAAGGCGGCGAGAGAGAAGCGTAACCATGCTCGGCTTCTGAGAGAGAGGAGGGGAAAGTCAGAGGCTCACGCACTAGTTCGCCCCTGCCCTTCGCTTTCTCACCAAGAGAGCCCCGCCCGCCCGCCCCCCACCCCCCCGAGGACGCCCAATTCAGCCAGCCTGCGGCCGAGGCAACATATGCATCAACGAACACTGTCATCCCCCCCAGTGGGCAGGTACCTCTCTCCCTCCGCTCCACGTACTCGGCCGCTTGCAGCAGCACTTGAATGTTGCGAGACATGAGCTCCATGACGACAAGGGACCCGCACCGAGCAGCGACTTTGTGGCACTGACACGGCAACAACCCCCGATCCACCGCCTCCAGCAGCCAACCCAGCCTCGACACCGCCCCTTCGAACCCTCCGAGGTTCTGAGCCCGCCCCTTCGAACTCGTGCGGCCACAGCCGACTTCTGGATCGCTCGGAGTTCGGCGCAGGAAGGCCGGAGCGCCGGTGCGCGGGTGGCTACTTGCTTTTATGGAACTGGCGGAACCGGGACGCTCCGACCGCCCACCCCTCTCGAGCTCGATGCGGCCCGCTGTATTGTTTTGAATCTCAACCTGCGCTGGGCGTGGCCAAGGAAAAGCGGCGCTATGGATTGGCTGAAAGACGTGTCCAGACATTTAAACGTCAGTGCGCTTTCAAAACAAATTCGGGCGGGAAAAGAAGAGGCTTCAAATTTGAATTGGGGGCGGGGCCAGCACCCTCGGTAGGAATATACATGCGGGGAGGAGGAGGGAGACGTCGGGAAAGTGATATTTTCCTAGAGGCTGTTCCTTATTGTCTGGATCGCTGTCCGTATGTGGGAAAAGTGCGAAGCGGAGTGAGGAGAAAATACTCGCTTGTCACTCTAAACCTTGTGAGCTTGCATACCTGCCCCCTAATGCCCTTGAAATTACTGAGTGTAGAAGAAGGGGCGTTTATACAGGATTTCTGTACCACATGAAAGGGCCCGCTGTATGAATTTTTCCATTGGTTAAGATCATCAAGGGAGACTCTTCGAGTACCTCAAGTACATTATGTGGCGAGAGAAACCTCTAGAATAGCATCCCAGTTATGAAATTTTCACAGAGGAGTGACTGGTATAAATAAGAAATTTTGCAGGGTAAGAGGTAGCTCAAAGCCTGTTCGTCCAGGCATTTTTTTAATTGGTTGGCTTGATCTATGTTACCTTTGCTGCCTTCCTTAGTTATATTGTGATGCGGTTTTACTGTAATTAAAGGAGAATTTTATCATACTGTTGTATGTATTCCCTGATGTCTTGCACACTTGAATGGCAGTTTGAAATTTCGCTACATAATACATTTGAGTTCATTTATTGGCACTTTCATGAAAAGATGCACGAAGAAAAAAGCAGAAACAGAGATTATGTCACAGTATAAAGCAGAAACAAAATTTTACAATATATTGCTTGTGTCCACTCAGCACCGAGTTTATTTCAGCAAGAGTGAATTTATTTATTATTTATTTATTTAAAACATTTCTATGCCGCCCCATCGCAACAAAGCCTCAGGGCGGCTCACAACACATAAATAAATACAGAAGTAATAAAATAAATAAGTACTAAATTATACAATAAATAACACCCCCCCCCCAGTGCATTCTCGGCTTAAAAAAACCGTAGTTAATAAATAATTAACAGTTAAAGTAAGTTTTAATTAATTGAATTATAGTGTATAAAGACTGATACCCCTAAAGCAGGGGTCGGCAACTTTTAACACTCAAAGAGCCATTTGGACCAGTTTCCCACAGAAAAGGAAACACCGGGAGCCACAAAACCCTTTTGACATCTAAAATGCAGATAACACTGCATATATCATTTTCCCCCTTTATGCTATGTATAAAAAACTAAGTGTGTTGCATTTATGAAATCAATGAACTGCTACAGAGAAAACAATTTTTTATTTCTGCATGCAACAAAAACGTTTTGAACTCGGAAAAAAAAGACGCTGGGTTGAAGGTTACTTTCAAATAAAATACTCAATGTCTATTTGAGTCCTCCTTGTATTTATGAAATAAAAAGCCGAACTTAAATTATCCACCTGCAGCAAACCACAAATGCCGTCTGCTTCTGTGTGCCGTGATCCTTGTATCGCGTGTACTGGAGGGTGCAGTCAGCTGTCAACCTGAATAAAAAAAGGACTACTTCACTGAACAATGTAAAATATATGTTTGCACAATAATAGCCAATTAAAATATTTATTTTACCCAGTTAATATGATTTTTGCTCCTGAACCTCAGTGCACAGCGTCTGCACATCAGGACTGTAAGACGTCACCTTCATCTTCACACAGGATTGTAAGCTGTTGTCTGTGAGACATGAGAGATGTTTTCTGACTATTTCCTGAGCGGCCACAAAACTAGCAGATATAGTTGAATTTGCAGACTTCATCCACTTCTTGAAATGATTTTTGCTCAATTTCCACATCAGTTCCGAAATGGCTTTTTTTCTCTCATCTCCACCCGGATATTTTTCAGCAAAGGCTGTGTGTTTATTCTGGAAATGTCTTGCAACATTCGACTTTTTGTTGTTTGCCAATTGCTCACCACATATTAAGCATACTGGTAAACCAGTCTCGTCAGCAGTGAAAGCAAATGAATCTGCCCACTTCCATTAAACGTTCTGTTTTCTTCTGAAACTTTTCTTTTCTTGGATTTATCCTTGGTTGGCCTACCGGGGGTCGAAAAGCTCAATAAATCACGTGCTGGCGGGTGTCACACATTGGCGGTTGTGATGCATATTTTGAGCGACAGGGAGCTGCAGCAGAGGGATGAAAGAGCCACCTGCAGCTCCGGAGCCACGGGTTGCTGACCTCTGCCCTAAAGCATCTCTCTCCCTACACAGGTTGTTGAAGGCTGTTATGTTTGGGCTTACATTAAGTAGCTCTGTATTACTCCTGTAATGGTTCATGAAGCAGATGCAAGTTTGCTTTGCACTTAAAAATAATTAGAATGGAGCTGACTGTACTTGAAAAATAAACGCAATGCAACATTATAGTCGGAGAGAGATGTGAATGTACCATAGGGAAGCTGTACAGGTCAACTAGAAAAGCAAAATTCAGCCTAGTCACAGCAGGCATCTGGTCACTATTTAAAAGTAGATGCAGTTCTAGTACAGGTGTAGAGAACCTAAGCACCTTTTAAGATGTTTCAGTATCTGGACAATGAAATTATCAAGTGGCTGCAGGATCCTTAGTTTCTAAATGCACTGATACATACAACTCTATACATTTCAGACAGCAAAATGAATGTATGTATGCTGGGGGAGGCACTTGCATCACAATATCCTGCACACTTATCATACATGAGTTACATGTGCTTTGCAATCGGTAAAGAGAGCTATGGCATTTAACAATATAAAGCAAATTTACCAGCTGCAATATAAGTGGCAGGCCCTGCACCAGTTAGTACTTTGATAGTCTTGCCTTTATAAGAGTCATATAAGGACATAAGCCATGCTGGACCAGTCCTGCACTCTGTTCACACAGAGGCAAACCAGCTGCCCACAGGATCCCTCAAGCAGGATGGGTGCAAGACCTCCTCCTGCCCAAGCTCCTCAGCATCTGATCAATGCAGGCATGCAACTTCTGCTAACGGAGATAGCACACACCGAGGCCACTGGTATAGCTGCCTCCTCCATGAATGCATTAAATCCCATTTTACAGCTATCCAAATTGGTGGCCATCAGAACTTCTCATGGCAGTGAATTTCATACTATTTGCTGTGTGAGGAAGTACTTCCTTTTATCTGTCTTCAGTTTCATGGGATGCCCACAAGTTTTAATATTATGGGAGAAGGAGAAAAATGTATCCCTCTCTACTTTCTCTACAGCATGCATAATTTTAAACACCTCTGTCACGTTCTCCCCTCATTCACCATTTTTCTAAGTTTAAAAGTTCTAAGTTTCTGACGGAAACGGTCTCGGACCTGGTGTTGAGGACCCCCAGGATGCTGGTCCTGGGGGACTTCAATATCCATGCCGAGGCTAGTTTGACCGGGGCGGCTCAGGACTTCATGGCTTCCATGACGGCCATGGGGCTGTCTCAACATGTCACCGGCCCGACCCATGAACGTGGACACACTCTGGACCTGGTTTTCTCGACGGGGCAGGAAGAGGGTGGTCTGAGGGTGAGGAATTTATGCTTGACTCCCCTGTCATGGTCAGATCACTTCCTAGTGAGGTTTGTGCTCGAGAGCGACATCTCCCTCTGCAAGGGTGCAGACCCGATTGTGTGGGTCCGCCCCCGGAGCCGGATGGATCCAGAAGGATTCCTGAAGGCTCTGGGGGAGTTTCCGGCTGACAAGACGGGTGCTCCTGTCGAGGCTCTGGTTGAACTGTGGAATGGGGAGATGACCAGGGCTGTAGACACGATCGCTCCTAAGCGTCCTCTCCCATCGGGCAGAGCCCGCTCTTCCCCTTGGTACACTCCAGAATTGAGGGCAATGAAGCAGGTTGGGAGACGGCTAGAGCGTAGGTGGAGGAAATCACGTGATGAATCTGACCGAACACACTTAAGAGCCCACTATCGGGCCTATGCTGTGGCGGTGAGGGCGGCGAAAAAGAGACACTTCTCCGCTTCCATTGCCTCCTCACAATGCCGTCCGGCGGAGCTCTTTCGAGTGGTGCAAGGCCTGGTTCACCCAGGGCCAAAGGAAGAGCTGATTCCACCCTCAAAGGCCCGCTGTGACGACTTTGCCGAGCATTTTAGGGAGAAAATCGCTCAGATTCGTCACGAGCTGGATTCCACTATTGATTCAGAGGTTTTAAGGGAGACACCAACGCTACCGTCTGGTCCAGAATTATTGGATGAATTTCAGTTATTGCGGCCCGATGATGTGGACAAGGTGCTTGGACGAGTACGTCCTACCACTTGCCTTCTGGACCCTTGCCCGTCTTGGTTAATAAAGGATTCCAAGCACGGGATTGGAACCTGGATCTTGGAAGTGGTTAACGCTTCTCTGAGGGAGGGTCGGGTGCCTGCTCCTTTAAAGGAGGCGGTAGTCCGACCGGTCCTGAAGAAGGCGTCACTGGATCCAGGGATGGCCGCTAACTATAGACCAGTGGCCAACATCCCGTTTCTGGGCAAGGTGTTAGAGCGAGTGGTGGCGGGACAACTCCAAGCACTCTTGGATGAAACTGATTATCTGGACCCATTTCAGTCCGGCTTCAGACCCGGGTACGGTACTGAATCTGCCTTGGTCGCCCTGTACGATGACCTGTGCAGGGAGAAGGACAGGGGGAGTGCGTCCCTGTTGGTTCTCCTGGACCTCTCAGCGGCTTTCGATACCATCGACCATGGTATCCTTCTGGATAGGCTGGCGGGATTGGGGGTCGGAGGCACCGCTTTGCGGTGGTTCCGCTCCTATCTCAACGACCGATTCCAGAAGGTGGTGTTGGGGGACTATGGCTCTGCGCCATGGCAGCTTTGCCATGGGGTACCGCAGGGTTCCATTTTGTCCCCTTTACTGTTCAATATCTACATGAAACCGCTGGGATAGGTCATCAGGAGGTGTGGGCTGCGGACCCATCAGTATGCTGATGATACCCAGCTCTACCTCTCGTTTTCCACCAATCCAGGTGAGGCAGTGGCTGTACTGAACCGGTGCCTGGCCGAGGTAATGGGCTGGATGAGGGCCAATAAACTGAAGCTCAATCCAGACAAGACGGAGGTCCTGTTGGTTGGCGGTTCGGGCTTCGGAGAAGGTGACCTGAACCTTGTCCTGAATGGGGTTGCACTCCCTCCTAGGGACAAGGTCCGCAGCTTGGGAGTGCTCCTCGACCCGGAGCTTTCACTTGAAGCTCAGGTGACAACAGCGGCGAGGAGCGCTTTCCTCCAGCTTCGGCTGATTCATCAGCTGCGCCCCTACCTGGAGTACGACTGCCTTGCAACAGTGACTCATGCGCTGGTGACTTCCCGTCTTGACTTCTGTAACGCGCTCTACGTGGGGCTACCCTTGAAGACGGTCCGGATACTTCAATTGGTTCAGAATAGAGCTGCCAGGCTGCTGACGGGGACTGGACGTTATGTTCACATGACACCAGTTCTCCGTCAGCTTCACTGGCTCCCCATTGAAGTCCGGGCCCAATTCAAGGTGTTGGTAATGACCTATAAAGCCCTAAACGGCTTGGGTCCTGGTTACCTGAAGGAGCGCTTACATCCATATTTGCCCAGTCGCCCCCTGAGATCGGCGGGAGAGGCCCTTCTCCGGGAGCCCTCCGGGAGAGAAATTAGGAGGGTGGCTACTCGGAGAAGGGCTTTCTCAGCGGTGGCGCCTAAGTTATGGAATGCGCTCCCCAGAGAGGTCCGCCTGGCGCCGTCGTTATTTGTTTTTCGGCGCCAGGCTAAGACCTTTTTATTTAAGCAACATTTTAAATGCTAAATACAATTGAATTTTATCTGGCCAGGGCGGCTTATTTTATAATGTGAGTTTTAATTAAGATTATTTTATATGGATTTTAACTTGTTTTATCTATGTTGTAAGCCGCCCCGAGGCTTCGGCGAATGGGGCGGCATAAAAATGTTTTAATAAATAAATAAATAAATAAATAAATAAATAAATAAATAAAAGTCCCAGTTGTTGTAGCCGTTCTTCATTGGGGAGCTGCTCCAGCCAGTTGATCATTTTGTCTTTCTTGTACTTTTTCCAACTCAATAATGCCCCTTTTCAGGTAAGGTGACCAGAACTGTACACAGTATACAGTACTCCAAGTATGGCTGATTGAAAGAATTGTATAGGGGGAATACGCTTAGCAGTTCTATTTTCTGTTCCATTCCTATTACACAAGTGACAGAAGGTCTACTGCCAAATATTAATAATCCCTCATACTGGCTTTATTTATCTGTTTGTTTTATTTAAAACTTTTATACCCCATCCACCACTTTGACGTCTCGGGACGGCTTACAAAAAGAACATTAAAATAGCAAACCAACACAGCATCCAGCAATCAAGATAAAAACCCCAGTTAAAACAAACTAAACATTAAAATAGCGGGAAAATAAAAAGGGTTTCACCTGGCGCCGAAAAGAATGAAGTGTTGGCACCAGGCAAACCTCTCTGGGGAGCATATTCCATAGATGGGACTTTAACATCGTTCAGTGAGCATTTTCCATCAAAACGTAAGTGTTGTTAGTACATACCAATGTACTGCCAATCAAACCATACACAGAGTTATCGGGGTATGGGTGTGGAGTGGGAAACAGCAAACACAGTATTTGTAGTTGTATTCATTTGTATTTGCATTTCCCTAGCAGCTGATTTCCCAACAGCTAATACAGGCAAAAGAAAATATTTTGAAGCCAGAGAAGAGAAGTTGCCCATAAGAAGAAGAAATCATTTATTCAAGTATTCAGGAAAATAACCAGCTCAGGCTGGTGTCAAGAAGGAGTTGCAAGTCTCTCAGAGAGGTTTCCAAAGCATCTTCCACATGACAATTGTTGCAGGAGAGTTTTACAGGAACTACATTGCATAGGTAGATTTTTGCAGCCCTTCCCTACATTAGAAGCTGGTGAGCAAAAATAGTACGGCAATCCTCTACAAGGCAGTTGTAATCAGATACAAGATCTTGCCTTTTAGATCAAGTCAAAGGCACCCTAAAGCCCTTATTGCACTTACATCACTTAATTTGGTAATGCATATTTACACATTTGTTAAAAACAAAACAGAAAACTATCCTCAGGCTCCAGCAGAAGCCAGGCAACCAGCACCAGGCCATCTCTACATGGGCCAGAGTTCACTCCATCACAATAACAGAGTATTTGGGGGAAGTAAGCCTTTATGGCATACACAAGAGTTTCCCCACACTTCTTCTGCAGTGAATTCTAGTTTCAGCCAAATGACCCCCAAGTGGTATTAAACAAGGAAGATTTCAGCCCCAGCTATAAAACCTGGAGTCCCCTCTTCCACATATGCCACCCTATAAGCCCTGGCCACCAAAGCCCTTTGGAGAGCTCCCTCCCAAATGCATCCTAACAAGTCATGTCACACGTGTGGATGCTCCCACGGTCCTCTGCTGGTGATACAGGCTGCAGCTGCCTTCCAATCTTATGTTTGTTCAGGCACTGGTGGCATTCGATGAAGACCAAATTCAGAGGTTGCGCTCATAAGCAGTGGTCATTTTTGCTAGTGGAAGGCAAGTGGGTGGTGTAGCAGTGTGTACAAACGCGAACTGGGTTCAGTTGCCTGAAATGGGGCAGAGGCGCCAAGTGTGATGAGCAGCGAGAGCAGAAGATCTGGAGAAAAATAAAATCATGTATCAGGCAGGGTCAAGAGCCACCTGGTATTACAATATTCCCAATTACAATATTGCGTGGGAGAAGCAAAGCCACCATTGGGGTCTGGTCAAGATTCAGGTACAGCTAATCAGGACCTAGTAGAGATCCAACCATGGACACATGCAATAAGATTCAGTGGTGTCTCTTCCTTGCACCAGATATGCTGTCTGGACTCTCTTTTGCTCTGTTCCCTCAACACTTGCTAACTTAATGGTCTGTACTTGCGGCTGCCATTTTCCCACTTTGTCCTACCCGGAGATGCTACCTCTTCAGCTCTCCTTTGGGCACACTCCTTGCTCACGGAGTTTAAAAGGGGGTCCTCCAAGGGGATAATCTACTCCAGGGATTGGGAATCTCAGATCTGGGGGCCACATCTACTCTTCCTGGAATTCCAATTTGGCTCCCCCAGAGAGGCACTCCCTCTTCTCCACAACCACTCATCACTTGGAGCTGTTCTGGTGTGTGTGTGTGTGTGTGTGTGTGTGTGTGTGTGTGTGTCACTTATTCTGATAAGTTGTTATTAAGGCTTACTTATTAGCAGTAAGACATTAAACTAAAATATCCTGGTATTAGGTCCAAAAGGGTCCTGTCCCTTTTGCCTTTGGTCTCACCCACCACTGCAATGCAAGCTCTTCCCCTGCTCAGGAGCTTTTCCTTAACTGGGTTTGGTCTTGGGCCAAAGTAGGTTCTGTATCCCTGATCTTATCCAACCGTTGCTCTATGCTCAAAACCTATATAGAGAATGACTGTCCAGTCTCTTTGCTGCTCTTCACCCAGATGAAGGCTCTGGCAGGTCCATGCACTGCTCTATTCTCCTACCTTTCCACAACTCCGGCAATGATGCCGTCGACGAAGAAAAGTGAACGGTGCTTGGCAAGCCATACAGTGGCTGCAAGTGCTGTCTGGCACCCAGTCTGGTGGCATCAACCCATCTGAAAAGGAGCAGAGGGGCACTTGGTGACATGTCTATGCAGCTTTCTTCTGACAACTGAACTATATAATTTTTCCCAGGAAAAAAGTGTCAAAAGAACTTATTTTCAGGATAAATGCAAGAGGCCCTTCTGACCACTGTACATAATATTGGACACAGAAATATATTAAATGGCAAAGCAAGTGTATAGGGAGTGTCTGCAGTTTGCAAGGAACTGCAAACTAAAAGTCATTGCTCATGCACAAATACTTCATCAAAGTCAGGAGGCCCAAAACTTAAGAAAACACATCACCATAAGTGAGAAAAGCCATTGCAAGGCAAGAAGTGGACAATGATCAGGATCTCTGTTTGGCTACAAATCAAAGACCAAATTTTCAGTTTGTCACAAAGCCAAAGTGTCCCCAGCTGTGCATAACAGAATCTAGAGCATGGGATGAACTTTTTCTGAACGCTAGGAGGAGAGAGGCGGGGGGGGGGGGCAGAAAAAGACAGCAGGAAAAAAAGGAGGGGTACACAAGCCACATCCCCCAAGAAAGAAAAAATGCTCCAACAGGAGCACGTAAGTGGCACACTTCATACTGTGGGCTCTCACCTTCTCTCCCAGTGTCTTCCCTACTACTGGAACAGAGAGCACAGTCTGCCTGATGAGGTGCTGTTGGAGCCAAACAGACTTCCACTTCTGAAAAGGAAAAGAAAGAAAGAGATTAATGTCCAGGCTGCTACCACTCAGTGCAAACACATCTGCCCCAAAGTCTTGACCCCTTGTGGACTGGAGTGGCCTTGTAACTTGTATTGCCCTCTAAACTTGCCTGGTGTCCCAGTGAGGGAGTTGTGACATAACAAATTATTATTATTATTATTATTATTATTATTATTATTATTATTATTATTATTAGAACATTTCTATGCCGCCCCTTGCCAAAGCCTCGGGGCGGCTTACAACACAATAAAATACAATACAATACAAAAATAACAATATAAAATTAAAATTAATAATATAAAATAAATAAAAAATATAAACGATATAAAAGAAGTTAGAAAAGTTATAAAAGAAAAGAAAAGAAGTCACCCTGGGTCTTAATGGGCTGCCTGCATAACAGTGGAAGACCCCACCAGTGCAATAGGGATCCAGTGGTTCTTAAAGCAACCCAAAGTGAGTGAAAATACTTATTTCAGGGATAGGATAGGTCAAGTGAAGCTTGTAGAAGACATTTTCAGTGCTGACCTGCCCTAATATAGAAACAAGCCTTTTGCTCATCCCCAGAATTTCTATACAGAGTGCTAACTTCTCATTGCGGCAGGCGTTGTTCCTACTGAGCAACACAGTCAGTGGGAGTGCAACGGCTCCATTCACTCCTGCCCTATGTTTTCTTCCATGCGAGATGGGAAAATGGGGCAGGGGAGAAACAATACTTCCTTTTCCATAACTGCTGCACTTTATTCAGTTCAGGAAGCAGAGGGTACATGCCTGCTTTTTAAGTGAAAATCAAAATATATTTTGCATAAGGCTTCAAATGGGAAAGATGTAAAGCCTCTCGGCAAATGGGAAGCCACCCCAAGGCCAGGGACCAACCACACAGTCCACCTGAGTCTCTCCTCCTCCAAAAAACACTTGCTATGAAGACATACCAAATGCTCTATGTTCATCACTTCAACAGGTGCCCCTTATGCTAAACTGCCAATGGTCAGGAAACTGAACTGAGCGAAGTCACATACCAATGATCAGGGATGTTTTCAGAGCAAGAATGTCGACAACCATCTTGCTCTGAGCACAATAAAGACTTCCAGGTGGAGGACTCTGAGTGCCTCCACCACTCATATTCCATCTTTCTTTGATAGATTTTTTTGGAGCAACTCAAGGGGAAACAGACATATTGGGAACCTTGGGAGAATTACAAAAGGAAGATATGGTTATCTGGTCACACACGTGTGTGTAAAACGAGACAGAGTAATGGCAAAATAAAAGCCCATTGTTGAAGGAGCCTGTGTCCCTGCAACTCTCAGTTCTAGGGACCACTAGGATGTGCTGCCCTAGAGCCTACACAGAAGAGCACCGCACCTTCTGGGGCCACTTCACACACCACGTTCCTGCTGGGCAGAGACGTATTCTCCATGAAATTGCAGGATGGGCAGAATGGAGAATAGTAGGCCAACTCCAGTTCATGGGTTTTCACAGTGTATTCCCGGCATAGTTTAATGTGCTGCATTTGTCCCCAGTCGCCTGCGACTAGCATTGCTCTACAATCAGTTCCTTCAACATGATCAAGAGTTATGCAGAGGCCCCCTCATTAGTTTGTAGGAAGGAGGAACACCTTAATAATGTTCACTTGGAGCACCTTAATAATGGACTAGCCTCCCAAGGCAGGCCTGTCAGGCCCTCCTCACTTTGCCTTGAAATGAACTCTAAAGACTTATTTATCCTGGCAGGCACTTTTTAACTTAGAGCCTCTGATAAAGACTTTGGTTTTAGTCTTTAGTTCCCAAATGATTTTTATGATATGGTTTATCTTACAGTTTCTTAATGTTGCTGTTAGGATTGTTTTTGTATGTGTGCGCTTCATTTTTTGTGAGCTACCTTGAATCTGATTTTATCATTGAAAGGCAGGGTATAAATGTTGCAATAAATAATATGCATTCATGCCTTGCATTTGGATTACTCAGAGAATCTTACACCATTCCAAATGCCACAATCCATTATAAAAAACCAACTTAAAAGCCAAACAATAGAGAAACTGGCTCAGCCGGTACAAAGCCCTGAACAGGGTTCAACCATATAAACCTCTTCTGTCTGGCAAGACAGAAACTTGTCAGAACAGGAACGTTTTCACCAAGCAGCCACACACAGCAAAGCGGGGTGGGTAGGAATGAACCTCTTGGGGCAAGCTATTCTATAACTGGGAACAGCCCCAGAGTGCTGGAAATTGAATATCCAAGCATTACAACATAATGACACCAGATGTGTCACTGACATCACTGCCTGGGAGTTTTGGCAGAACAACACAGGGAGCTGTCTTAGCTGAGTCAGGCCCTTGGGCCATCCAGCCCAGTATTGCCAACACCAGTGGGCCATGCAGGGTTTCAGGGAGGATTTTTTTCCAGTGCTGCCTGGAGATGCCAGGGATTGAAACTTGGACCTGCTGCACACAAAGCAGGTGCTCCAGCACTGCGACGGGGCCCTTTCCCGAGCGCTGCCCGTGTGCACTGCACCTGTCTCTCATGCTGCCTTTCATGGAAATACTAAAGGAAGGGCTACAAAGCCTCGCCCCATAAAGAAGAATCACTTACGGCTGGAGTCGGTCACCTCCACTTCCTCCATCTGGGTTGTCACAATCTTAAACACGCTCTTCAGAATCGCACGCAGGTCACTAGCAAAGTTGGTTTGGAGCTGGTCTGCCACTCCTGCCCACACACAGCACAACAGTTTCAGTATATTCTTTGTACAGTGACAGAAAGGCTAAGACAAGTGGAGGATTTCAATCAACACACAGAAAATCCCTCCTTCCTTAGCTGGAAGCAAGCAAATGGTCTCATCACAAATGCTAATGAAGCACTTCTTTCAGTTAAAATTTGGGACCAACAAGGATGGTCCATACCCAACAGGACAGGGATGCTTAGAATTCATTTCCTGAAGGTATGAATAAGGGCCTTTCTTGTCTGTCTCCTGTAATTTTCATGTTTTCTGAGCTCAGCAACAGTTTCCTAAATTAAATAACTTGAAAATGAAAAAAGCCTCCTCCAAAAAGTTCTGGACTTTGTGCAGGGGAGGGAAGGAAATAGAAATGGCACATGACAAAGGGTTTGTGGTGAGAACAAAGCATGAGTCGCTTCATATAGTGCTTTCATCAGAGGAAAGACTTTACTGACCTCCCTGACTGATACCTGTTTGGAGCCAAGAGAATATTCCAGACGAGTTTAATAAGAGTTTCCGGCTCTATGAGGGCAAGTGCAAAGCCCTTGGTCTTTTGTAGTCATTGTGCATTTGGAGGAGAGAATTTAGAAGCTCTCCTTTTCACTAATCTCTCCCACTTATTTATTTATTCATATCCCACCTTTCTCCCATTGCAGAACTCAAGGTGGCTACATGCAACTCCCCTTCAAGGGAGCCAGCCCCAGGTCTTCAACATGGCCATCCTTACCTGCCTTCAGATCATACTCTGGGACTGAGTATGGTACCTGAACAAACTAGCCATTGAAACTAATAATTAGATCAAATTATCTAATTTTTATTTACCTATATTTATTTACCTTACTTCAGAGAATTTCTACAGCAATTTTCATTTTAAAAATCCAAAGCAATTTACAAGATAAAATAATAAAATATCGGGGCTGAAACACAGTATAAAATGCTTCTGTAAATAATAAATAAATGAAAAACCACTGTGTAAGAAGCCAACAGCTGCCACCTTCAGAGCTACAGGAATTTAATGAGAGTGCAGGACAAAGAACACTATGCTCTAACATGCCACATCTGCTACCTCCATTTTAAACCTGGCTATACTTAACCTATGATTTAAGCCCTTTGCTCTCTGGAAGCAGCACTTCTTGCCAGAATCTCTTCCCTAAAAGTTTACCCAGTTGCTTGGGGGTATTATTATCCGATGTGCCACCCTGCCATTGGAATATATCTGCTCCTGTTCAAAATCTGGAGAAAAGGAGACTTTCCACCTCTTTCATATGCCTGAAATGTGGAGGATCGTATCTTGTTTGAGCCAACTAGCTGAATGTAGGGTGAAGGGAAAGGTGGATTATTTTCCCTGGCAAATGTACAGCACTCACCAGAGATGCAGACAAACAACGTGTGGATCATGTCCTCTGTACTGCTGTAACGGGCTCGTAATTCCAGCCACCGGGCACTCCGTGGGGAGTCTGTAATTGCTGCTACTTTGGTACTGTTAAAATCTTGCCCCAGATGCCTGTTAAGATAGACAATAAACAGAACAGGTGAAAAGTACTCATTCTCTTGCCCCCTACAACCTGCTTTCTCAAAGGGAGGGTTCTGCCAGGCCATTATCAGCCCTAGGTATCTGAACACCATCAAGGAACTGCCAGAGAGAGGCCATTTCTGCCACTGAAGATAAGCACGCCGTGTGTGCCCACATGGGGGCTGCAGCAGGCAGGATGGATGCCTTCCTTTTACTGTTTCCAAGAGACAGGGCCACCAAGTCTGCCAGCACTGATAGAGGTACAATCACTGCGCAAACAGGCCTCAGGGGCAGTATTTTACCACACCCAGCTGCTACTACCCCTCCAACTCTTCAGTGCTTCACACTGCTCAAAAACTACCAGCCTCCTGCTGAAGAACCTCTAGGTTTTGAACCTCTGATCAGAGTCTTCTGGTGCTGCCTTGGAGAACAGCTTTGTTACTGGCAATACCCAGATATTTCGGAGACAAAAGAGTCACATGCCTTGGGTGGGATTCCATTTCCTCTCTGCTCCCAGCATTCAAACTGCCAACTGGGAGGATCAATACTTAAAGAGAAGCAAGTGATCTACTGGAAAGTGGGGGTGGGAAGACAGGTAAGAGGTTCTTGGTCATACCTTGAGACAGACAGGCAGCCACATGGAGTTGCAAAGCCCCCCAAATCAGGAGAGTCTACAGCACCGGAGGGCTGTGAATCCACAGCACTCTGATTCAGCACCCGCTTCTCCAACTTGTACAGTTCGTCCTTGGTCAGCACCCGCAGCAAATCCCTGCAAAGGAAAGAAGGCTCATAAAGGAGGCATCTAGGAAAACAGGACAAGTCATCTCCTAAGCAAGAGAGTGAACAGCACAGCTCACATGACAACCTAGAAGGACAGGCAACTCCTAGCTGCACTTATAACAGAGCCTTAAGTGTGGTGTGAAAGCCAAGCTGGTAAGACATGGCTCCCAGCAGAAATACCACGTGCAAGCATGTGCAGTGGCTTACCCCCATGTGCCAGGCTGGCTGGGTATGATGGAAGTTGTAGTCTCACACATCTGAAGGACACCAGGCTGCTATATACCAGTGAGGCAACACATGGGAGAAGTAGCCCACTACGCCCTCTAGCATGCACAACCTATAACCTGTCAGCTTATTACAATATCCCTTAATATTTCGCCCTCTGTTAAATACATGTCTGCCTGTAGCAGATACACATCTCCACTGTCATTTCTGCAGTGCCTCCCATGCTAAACATTTAACTTACAGCTGATAAATCATCTTCAGCAGAATCATATAATGAAATAATTCTAGGAGTGTAGGATGTCAGGCACTACATTTTTGTAAATTAAATACTCTGCCATATTAAAAATTCCCACATATGTATTTAATCTACAACAGGGAGAAGTACTGGGCCGGAACTTCTCTGTCTGATGCAGGGAATTTTATAATATATGGAGACACTCAGACTGCAATTAGAAGTGATTCAGTCTGGGAGAGGCACTCCCATGTGATTTTGCAAAACATGCCGTTTGGCATTCAGCTCACCCCCTTCTACAAAGGGCCCAATTCTCGATGACTTTTAGGCAGGTTTCTATGCAGCATGCCTGATTTTTGTCACTCACCTGATTTTTCTAAGCAAGACATAGAAGGGGCTGAAAACTCGGGAAATCTCCTCAGGCCTCCGCTCCAAGTTGAGGGGTCCATCAGGATAGATCAGAAGACCACTGTGCAGAGAGCAAATGTTAAAAAGACATGATGAAGCACATTGGAAAAGAACAGGAAAGAGGTTCGATATGGAGCTGCTTTCAACAGCCTAACTGCAGTGGCCCTTTTCTTACTTCCTTTGAGCACTGAATACTGAACGTTACTATGAAGGATCCCTGAACAAGAAAAGCAACAGCACACAATTCATGACCCCTATTCAACCCTTAAAAGTACATTTCATGTACCCTAACCAGACAAAAAAACTTATTTTAATAACTTTCCTGAATCACTTTCATAGCCCTCTGTTGCCCTTATACTGGTTACATATCTGATTAGATGCAACTTTCTCTTTGCGTGCTCTGTATTCTGCCTATCCTTAGCCAAAATCATGATAGCACCCATGTTGTCCAAGAATTAGAAATCACAGGTAGAGCTCTTGGATTGTCACCTGCATCAAAAATGACAGCAGTGGACAAAACCAAATGTAGTATGACCACATTCCTGCAAGGACAGGAGTTTGAAGAACCAACAAGAACAGATTTGGGCAAGGGAAGAAATGATAGGGAAGTGTTATCTGCAAATAACTGGATCCCAGGTTTGGTCTCTCATGCAGCAGCTGGCCCAAACCAGGTCCAGTGGGGAACATGACTGACTTTTGGAAAAAAGTGAAATATGTATCAATCAATCATCCCTTTTTCCTTCTAACCAGGGGCAGGATGAATGGCCATTTGGACAGTACAAAAGTTCTCAGCAATAGACCAACCAGCAATCGCAGCTCACCAGCTGCACCGGCATATAGACTATAGAGTAGGGCCACTGTGGTGCCATGATTAGACAGGGACTGAAGAGATCTGGGTTCTGGTCCCCATGTGGCCATGAAGTTCCCTGGGTGACTTTGGGCCAGCCAGACTCTCAGTCCAACCTACCTCACAAGGCTGTTGTGGGAATAAGACTGAGAGCAGAAGGAGAATGATGTATGCTACTTTGAGTTCTTTGTAAGAAAAAAGGTGGTGGTGGTGGTGGAGGAAGAGGAGGAGTCGGAGTCTAAGAGCGTCTGGATAGCCATGCATATCCCCTATCCCAGTTGCAGAGAAAACCAGAAACATAGGCTCCTGCACACCCAGATCAGAAAGAAATATGTAGGAAGCGTCTAAAGACAGAAGCAAGTGCTACACATGAAAAAGAATACAAAAGCAGCACTTTTAATCAAAAGCTATAAAGAAGAATAACATGGTAAAAAGGTTATCAAAAGGGCAACAAGTCACAAGAGAACTTGGCTTGAAATTAAAAGAGGATACTAGATTCCAGGAAAGGAAGTGTCACAACCCCACAGCATAAACTATGACTTGGAACAGATTCTCAAGAATCTGTATAGGGGATTGTTCTCACAGTCCATCAAGAGAGAAGATGTTTAAGTTACAAAGCAAAGTAATACACTGAGAAGATGGATATTTGGCTTTCCTTTTTTGAAGTTTATGCATAATTGTTTCTATTGATAGCTGTAGTACTACACACATATATACTTAAAATAAACACTGTATATACAACTACTGTATGTTATGAATTTTAATCACTGTAAGAAATGTGTATTTTCCCCATTTAAATAGTGAGATCCATATTAAAAACATTTAAATATATTAAAAAATGAAGACGATCACAGTGGTTTGGTGTACAAGGAGAAGAATTTATCCACATTGTAGTGCACTCTTTGGTGGAGGAACAAACTTCCCTGAGGAACTTCAGCGTGGCAGGGAGCTCCAGATGGCACCCAAAGAAGTCACGAGAACTCTACTTACTCAATGCAAGTTGTCCTATAGTATTCTGCTAAAAGGACATGTCTGTGTTGTCAGCTTTGGCACAGCCACGTCAAATAATTCAGAGGTTTGGGTCTCTGCAGCTCTATGCTATTACATGGTTCTGTACCCAACCACAAGTTGACTGGTAACACCACATACCTAATAATGGCCAGGCGTGGAATGGTGAACATCAGCTGTGGCTCATAACCATCAATCATCTCCTGAGTCAAGTAGCCACATTTCAGAGCTCTAGATGAGTGAGGGAGAGAGGGTCAGAGGATGAGATAAAGGGGCATGAGAAGCTGTCAAACACCCCAGTTCAAGCCATCAATTATCACAGAAGGAAGCTGGGCCGAGTTTCCCACATCAGAAAGCATTTTGACCAGCTTGCGTTTCAAGATGCAGTTTTAGTCTGTCACAGACATTGGTGGCACTGTTCCAAGCCACGGAGGAAACTGCTGAGCAGTTGCTGGCAAAATCCTCACCTGGCTACAGTTTCACAGAAGAGCACAATAATCTCCTGCTGCCTATAGATCTCTTCAGGTGACTTCACTGAGACAAGTGACGACACGTAGCTGAAAAAGAGAGAGGCTTTGAAAAACTAAATCATCACTCCACCCCACTCTGTATTCAAAGTTTGAGACACTGCCCCATCACCTGCTTTCTTATTCTAACTAGATTATGGGAGCTTACATCCCAGCACCCAGCTTGCTCAGAGATTCCTGCTGCCACCCCACAGCCAGTTGGACTGGATCCAGCCAGCATGCTTTTTAGAAACTTTTTGTTTATATCCAAAGAGTAGCAGTAAGACTTATTCACTTCTGTTCCCACTTTCTGCTCTATACTTTAGTTCTGAATATTATCTAAAAGCCAGCCTGCCTACACTGTTGTTCTCACACCTTATGTTGCAACAATAAAACAGATGAACAGATCAAAGGCCTCCCAGGTTCCACAAGTGCCAGCCAGATGACTCTGGGAAGCCCATAGGTGGGGCAATGCTAATCAATACCGAAGGAGATCATCACATACCTCAGCTCAAACTCAGCAAAGAGCACATCAAAACGGATCAATGCCCTATGGACCGGCTCTGAAAAGGGGCCAGGTTGGTTCAGGCTTTGCTCCCGGAGTACCGTCCGCACCAGCTCCAAGCTGCATAGCAGATCCTTTGCCAGAGGTCGTAGCCGTACTCCATCTGCCTCATCCACATCAATATAGGTGCGTGCCATGAGACACTGAAGAGAGAAATTCCGACAGCTCAGAAATACGCCCTGCTCCTTGGCTCCACCTCACTATACCATTGACATCAATAAAGCTATATAGGTAAAGAGCTAGGATAAGCATTCCAGTCAACTACTGAAGCTGAATAGCACAAGATGACCTCCTGGAAAAGAAGCAAGCAACGCTTCCCAAAGGTTCAGCCCTCATCTTCACAGAAAAAGCCAGTGGCAGCATAGCAAAAGGAGAGCAAAAAGAGAAACCAAGCATCAGAAAGACCCCTATTCTAATTCTTCATGTTGGAGTTGAGTTCTATTTAAAATACAAGCAGAACATAGAGGTATCATATTTCACTCCAGCAAAGCATATGCAGTGGACCATGGAAGCCGCTATGTTCTCCCATGGCTCACCTCAGCAGCAAACAGCAGGTGGTTCCGGAGGTTGTCCACAAGCAGGTCTTCGGGGAATTTGATGACATAGTCACGGCCGTGACGTTCCTTGGGGATGCACTCATCCATGATCCGCTCTATGATAGACAGCAGTTCGGCCTGGCAGATGTGGAAGAGGCATTACTACTTTTACACACAAGTATGTTCCAGGCAGAGCCATTAAGCTGGCAGACAGGAGCTCTCTTCTTCCCTGGATGGCACTGAAGGGCAGAGTAGACTGGGAATCTTTGTAGCCAACCATCTCAGCCAGAAGTGGGACTGAGCAACAAGGATATGACAAGTCATAAGAGGAAAGCATGGTTCTGCATCTTGTGTTGACAAGATGGGGAGAAAGGAGAGGAAAGACCCCAAGACTGGTCCACAATTTATTTCTTCCTCTGCCTGAGCTGGGACATTGCACTGACACCATCTCTTCTCTCACCCACAACCATGACCATGTGCCCCCAACAATAACAAGGATGCCAACACACTGTGCATACACCTCCACCTTCTCCCTCCGATTGCTGCCTTCTCTACTCCCCCTGAACACCAAGATGGGGGGACAGCTACTGCCTGCCTTTCTCCTCCTCCCTCCCTTAATGCTGATGGCCACATGCCCTCTTCCTGTTCTCATCTCTATCCCGCCCCCAGCCATTGCAATGGTGGTGGCAGTCCTCACCCCTCCTCTTGCCCCACCATCAAGGATGATGGAGGCAGCTGCTGCCCAGCCACCTGCCTTCCCGGCTGCTGCTCTCTCTCCTCTTCCACCCCAGCTATCGTGGCCTGCCACCCTCCTCCTCCAGTCCTCCAACTTTCCTGGTGCTGGATGTTGGCCTCCTCTTCCTCCTCCTGATGGAAGTGGTGGCAAGCCTTTCTCCTCATCGGCTCTTTGCTTGGCAGGAGGTGGCCCTGAAGATTGCCTGAGCTGTGACAGCACAGGTGATCCCCAGGCCACCTTCCCACCAATGACTCACTTTGAGGAAGGACTCCTTTGGGAACTGCCACCAGAGGTGTGCAACTTACCCCACCTCATGGAAGGGACAGCCCTTACATGTGATTGAAGGTGCAGCCTGGGTGGGATGAAATAGCAAAGCCCATCGCACCGGAAACCTCTTGCTTTTAGCTTGCATTTCTTTCCCAGCACAACAGTTCCTCCAGTCATGGAGCTTCACCAAGAGAAGGTCTCCAGAAAACCTTTGGGCAAAGTGCCTCAGCTCAGCAGCTCCTGCCCATCAACGCTGCATTTTAAAATCTCTCCCCACCTGCTTGCTGGTCTACCACATCATCGAGTTTGTCCTAAAGCAGAATGCCTTACCTGGCTGAGATGTAATTGGTTTAGCAGCACCAGATATTGCTGGGGATCTGTCTCTACATCCAGGCAGTTGATTTCGGTTACCACTCGAGTCACTCGCTCATCAGCATAGAAAAACTGTGATAGTAGTCTGGGATCAGAACGCTGAATAAAGAATGGAAAACAGAGAAACGGAAAAGAGATCATTCTCAGCCGCATTCTGTGAAGGCTTAGTGCTCTTAAAGAACAGATGAGGTAGGAGCCCTGTTTCCGGACTGTGCCAATTCAGGTTGAACGTGTCCAATCCAAAGAATTCCTTCTATACAGAAAACTAGATGTCAGAAAGAAAAGTTCTGGCCCATTCATCTCCTTGATGTACTGCTCTTTAGGCAGGAATATATTTGCATGAAAGAGCTTCCAGTTTTGTGAGTCCCCATGCAGTCTAACTAAAATGGTATGGCCCAGAAATAGTGTTTCATCTGTTTATGGGAACTACATGAATTACAGCATCCAATTATTCCTTGCATAAACTGCTCTGGATATTTTAATAGGGGAAAAAACAATTCTGCAGGTGAAGGGTGCTAGCAACAGAATGTACAGTAGCAGAGCATTGGTCCTCAGGCATATTGCCTCAAGATAGGGAGGTTTCATCTCACTATCATGGTTAGTGCCCACTAAGAGACTTGTCCTCCGCAGGCTCATCTAAACCTGTTTGAAAGCCATCTAAATCTGTGGGCATCTTCACATCTCACGGCAAAAAAAATGGTAAGTAAATGAAGTGTTGTACAGGCACCCATCAGGACTGCCCCAAGACATTTTGCTGCCTTGGGCAAAGGAAGAGTTGCCATCCTCCCCATTCCACGTATGAGACTGGCCCAATGCAGGATGGAGGAAATATGCCCCCTCCAGAACAGATGTTGCTGGATTACAGTGCCCAGACTTAACCAAAATAGTCAACGGTTAGGGTTGATGGGAGCTGCAATCCAAGAGTATCTAGAGGGCCACCTATTCCCCACTCCTTGCCTAAAGAGAAGGCCGACTCTAACAGCTATTTCAAGTTTCCAGATACCACCAGAACTATGTTTTAGGAGAACCACTTCATGTATGTATGTATGTATGTATGTATGTATGTATGTATGTATTTAAAACATTTTTATGCCACCCCCATCTCAACAAAGCCTCGGGGCGGCTCACAACCAAAACAAATACATAAATACACAAATAATAACAATATAACACTAAAAAAATGTAGTCAGACATTATACACATACTTTCACACATGCACTTTTAAGTAACAAACTTTACACAGATTTAACACAGAAGATGTTTCTGCAATTGTCATTAGCACTTAGGTTAATGATAAGCAACACAAAACATTTAAGCCAACCCAGCACACCAAAATATACACTGACACACATTCCTGGCCAATTCTGTGCTATTTGTTTTTGAGAAAGAATAATAAAAATCCAGCAGAACAAAAGTGTTGGTGTGACTCTCGGGGCATAAGTTGTCTATGCCAGCCTGATGGAGCAGGCTTTCCAGAGCATGCACTTCTAAACCAATTTATAGCAAGTAACAGATAAGAAGAATTGGGGAGGGGTGAGAGAAAGGAGGTAAGACTAAAGATTTAAGAGTCTACAGTGGGCTCAAAAGATATTTTGAGACATGAAGACACACAAACATCAAGACTTTAAAATTCCCATGTCAACCAATGGTCACAAAAGCACAAAACCTGAAAAATCTTCACCGTGGAAAGCAGAAGCAAGGCAAGCAGAGAAGGAGAGGCAGTGGAAGGTAGCATCTAATGCCAAAGTTGCCTTTTCACTAAATATCAGTGCTTGGTTTAGGCTGCCAGGCAGCTTTTGGGTTCCCCCCAATATTTGTTTATTATAATGATTTTATGGAGTCGATACCAATATAAAATACAACCAGAAGCAATGAATCAATATGAATTAAGGTATTATATCCAGTTATTATGACAAAAACACAACAGTATGATGGACCAAAGGAATGAGCAGGTTGCTTACCTGTAACATGTTCTTCGAGTGGCCATCTGTGCATTCACACATATGGGTGCTGCACCTGCACAGTGCCTCGGCCGGAAGAATAGAAAGCTAACGGTTTTTGGCGGGAAAATGCTCTGCTCCCCTTCCCCCTGCAGTATAAATAGAGCAGAGCGTCCGCCATTTTACTCAGTCATGAAGACCGACATTCGCCCCCTAACATTCAAAAAACAGCATCACAACAAGGAAAAAATCGGTACCGTAGGAATAACACAGAACCAACAGTAAGAAAAAAACAGTCCACTCACCGACACCATGCGGGGCCAGCGGGTGGGTTGTGTGAATGCACAGATGGCCACTCGAAGAACATCAGTTACAGGTAAGCAACCTGCTCTTCTTCGTCGTGGCCTCTGTGCATCACACATATGGGTGATTAGCAAGCTTATCAGACTTGGAGAAGGGAAGGTGTCGTCAGCGAAGAATGGCAGAGAGCACAGCTCTACCAAAGGAACAATCCCTTCTGGCGCGTACATCAAGCCGATAATGCTTGGCGAACGTACATGGAGCAGCCCAAGTTGCAGCCTTGCAAATATCCTGAATTGGAACCCCTGCTGCAAAGGCTGACGAAGTCGCTACTGCTCGCATAGAATGCCCTCTCGGAAGTGAGGGCAAGTCAAGCTTTGCCAATTGATATGCTAGGACTATGGTCTGCACAATCCATTTGGACAGTCGCTGAGATGAGACTGGAGAGCCCTTGTCATGATCAGCATACTTGACAAAAGGTCTGTTGGAATTCCTGAACGCTTCTGTGCGAGACCTGTAAAAGGCTAGACAGCGCCTAACATCCAGCGTATGGAGAGAGCGCTCAATCGGAGTCAACGGAGATGGAAAAAACGCCAGGAGGACGATGTCTTGGTTCAAATGAAACGGTATAGCCACTTTGGGAAGAAACTCGGAGTCCATTCGGAGGATGACCTTTTCCTTGTGAAAGTTCAAGAACGGTGGATCTATGCGTAGAGCACACAGTTCACTGGCTCTCCTGGCTGAATTAACTGCAAGGAGGAAGGCAGTTTTCCATGAAACTAGGCGTAAATCTATTGTTGCCAAAGATTCAAATGGAGGTTTTGTAAGGGCCTGAAGCACAACAGAAAGACTCCACGTCGGCATAACAGGTCGAACTGACAGGTGCAAATTTTGTAGCGCTTTAAGGAAACGGCGAATCAGGGGTTGAGAAAAAACAGATGACCCCTGGATGCTGCCACGAAAATGCGAAATAGCAGCCATATAGACCTTTATAGATGAAGGCTTGAGTCCCGAGCGATGAAGGTCGAATAAAAATTGTAAAATATTCTCGATCAAAGCCGACTCTGGAGAGAAGGAACGGGTATTGGCAAAGGAAGAGAACCTTCTCCACTTTGCTGAATACGATTTGCATGTGGAAGGTCGTAGTGCAGATTCAAGAATTGCCTGGATATCCAAGGATAATACTATCGGTTCCAAAGCAGACCTTGACAGTTCCGAGGGAGGAGTTGGTTGCGTCGATCAGGGCAGCAACGGAGTCGATGGAAAATTTAGAACTATCGGAAGCACCACGCTGTGAGTTTCAGCGAGAGTAGGTCCGGGTGTCGGACTGTTCCGTTGTGTTGAGTTAACAGATGAGGAACAAGTGGAAGTCGTCGAAAAACTCCTCTGGACTGAGTGAGGAGAGTGGTGAACCAGGGTTGCCTTGGCCACCATGGGGTTATCAGGATTCCTGTGGCGTTGTCGTGCACGATCTTCGACACTACCCGCATGAGGAGTGGAATTGGAGGGAATGCGTAGAAGAACAGGTTGTTCCAGTCGATCATTAGGGCATCTCCCCTCGAGTCCAACCCCAGCTCTGGAGCAGAACGGTCCACACACCCTGTTCAACCGGGTTGCAAACAAGTCTATATCTGGTTGTCCCCATAACTGGAACAGCTGGTTGCAAACCATTCGATCCAACTCCCATTTGTGGGTAGTTGACATCTGTCGGCTCAGTGCGTCGGCTTCTACGTTGTCGGATCCCGCAAGATGAACCACCAGCATCATGATGCCCTGAGGAATGCACCAGTCCCAGATTTGCATTGACAAACGGGCCAGGAGAGGTGACCTTGTCCCGCACTGTTTGTTGACATAGAAAACAGCAGCTGTACTGTCAGACGCAATCTGTACAACTTGGCGGTGTAAGACGGTTTCGAAAGATTTGAGAGCGTTGAAAATCGCTAGAAGCTCAAGGAAGTTGATATGCCTCGCCGCTTCTCATTGGGTCCATGCCCCTTGGACCCAAAGTCCTGCACATGTCGCACCCCACCCGATGAGAAACGCATCGGTGTACACTGTCACTGTCGGTTGGGGTGGGTGGAACGGAACGCCTACAGACATGTTGCATGAAACAGTCCACCATGTCAGGGTGTGAAGGATTGAAGATGGAATCAGCAGAAGCTTGGTTTGTAGATCCCGCTGCGGACGGAACAAGTCATTGAAAAATAACTGGAGCAGGCGGAGCCTGAGCCTTGCGTGTGGCACAATGGCCACTGAGGCTGCCATGTGTCCCAACAATCTTTGTATAGTGATGGCTTGAACTGTCCTTTGTCGTCAAATCCAATGAATGTGTGTACACAGAGTGGCCCTGCGGGACGGAGGAAGGAACGCTCTTTGCAGGGTGGAGTCGATACGTGCTCCGATGAAATCGATGACCTGCGTGGGAACAAGTGACGATTTCTTAAGGTTAATACAGAGTCCGAGGTCATCAAGCAAAGCACAAGTCACACGGACAGTCACTAAAAGGTTGTCTTTAGTCCGTGACACAATTAGCCAATCATCTAAATAGGGGCAGACCTGTATACCCCGGAGCTGCAGGTGGGCACAAACCGGGGCCATGCACTTTGTAAAGACTCTCGGTGCCGTAGCCAGTCCGAATGGTAGAACATTGAATTCGAAAATGTCGGATCCGACAGCAAAACGAAGGAAGCATCTATGGGAAGGATGGATAGAAATATGAAAATATGCATCCTTCAAGTCCAATGAGGCGAACCAATCCCCTTCCCTCAGCAACAGAAGAATATTCTGTAAAGTGGACATCCGGAACTTTCTCGGTTTGATATATCTATTGACTCCTCTTAGATCCAGGATAGGTCGAAGACCATCGTCCCGTTTGGGGACTGTAAAATATCTAGAATAGAATCCGTGTAGCCCATCAGTGCGAGAGAGTTGTCAAATCACTCCCTTATGAAGAAGGTGAAGGACTTCATCGCACAGAACCAAAGATGCTGGTGTAAATCGGATAGGGCTTGACGGTGGAACGATGTTGAATTCTATTCTACATCCGAGCTGAATGATGGACAACACCCACCTATCAGATGTAATGGCCTCCCAAATGGGAAGTCAGCTTTGGAGCCGACTCCCAAAGGGGAGAGGGGAAGGTGGGAGTTGGAGAGATGAATTGGTCCACTGGGACCATCAATGGGGACATTTCTTGGTGTCGAACCGCTTGCAGCCCTGGGAGAAGCGCTGTGGAGGCTGTTGCCTCCTACGTTTCTGGCACTGGTGGAATTGTTGGCGAGGCTGATATTGCTGGCGCCCATAGGGTCTGGACCATGGCCACTTACGTCTCGCTTGTGGGAGTTCCATTCGATGCGCCGTCATACGGGACTCATGGATGGCTTTGAGTTTCCGATCGGTCTTCGCATGGAAGAGGCCGGAGCCATCGAATGGCATTTCTTCTATTCTCCTCTTCATTTCCTCAGGGAAATTGCAGTTCCTGAGCCACGTGTGTCGTCGGAAGGAGATAGTGTTGACCATGGCCTGAGAATCAGTGTCTATGTGATGTCTCGCGGTAGACAACTGTTGAATGGCCACCTGCTTCACTTCATTCAAGAAGACCTTAGCTAGGTCTGCCTCCTGGTCCGGAAGGGAGGAGACTACATTGTCCAGCTTCTGCATAATGAGGTACTGGTAATGTGCCAGTGTAGCCTCATAATTTGAAATACGCAAACCGAGTCCTGCAGCCGCATAGACCCAGCGCGCAATCATGTCGACCTTCCTCCCTTCCTTATCTCAGGGTGTTGTATGTCCCCGAGCCTCCCTGCCCTGGGACGACTCGACCACCACCAAATTAGGCTTCGGGTGGCGCAGCAGGAACGGGATGTCGTCTTCTCGGACTCGTTACATAGATTCATACTGGCAAGACGTCGCTTGCGGCTGAGCCGGTTGGTCTCAGGGCTGAACCATTGCCTGTCGAAGCATGGTAATGAATGGTAAGGCAACGGTGGCAGATTGCTCCCCTCGGACAATGTCGTAAAACCGGTCTGTGCTGGGCCCGGGGCGGTGGTAGGCCTCTATCTCCAGCGACCGGACTAGGTGAGAAACTAGCTCCGAAAAGGAAACATGGGGTTCATCTGGGGATCCCGGGTCTTGGGAAGTGATAGCCACATCCGGAGACGTGGAGTCTACTTCCGACTCATCCAAGTCTTGATGGTAGCGGTAATGCCCACTGGATGAAGAGCTCTCAGGAGACGGAGGAGGCCTGCGTTCCATACAGCCAGAAGTGGACGGTGCCTCTCTTGGGATTGACGGTGAGCAACGGTCCGGAGAAAAAAAGGCATATGGATGGAGTCCATTCCAGGCAGGGTAGCCACCATAGCCGTGCATAGCCCAGTTATCTGCATGGCGCTCTGACGAACGGCTCCTACGCCTAGGAGGAGAGTCTGGTCTCTCAGGTGGCCCAACGGCAGGCATTGGCATCAGGGAGTGTTGCCTCGGCGGGGAATCTCTAATTTCTCCATCAGGGATGGACTCCCTAAGCGGTGGCTCCTGTGGAGAAGACACACTCTCAGGCCGAAGAACAGGCCTGGGGGATCCTGGCGGCGTCACCTGCATAGCGGACTACAGGGCCGGTCCCGAGGGAGTCGGTACCGTGGCGGCCGTCGGTACTGAGAACCCCGACGAACCCGAGCCTCGGTGTTTGGGGTGATCGGGTTTCTTGCCCTTGTGGGCTGCCTTAGCTGCCTTTTCCTTCCTCGCCTTCTTATGGCCGGAGGGCCTTTCCGGCTCTGAATGCTTACGCTTCTCCTTTTATTTGGTTGGAGGAGAAGGTAGCTGTTGCACTTCCGTTGGAGCAGCGCCTTCATCTGAAGGGAGCTACGGCGGCGCAGCCGAAGTTGAGGCGGGAGCGCTGAGGTGGAGCGCTGAGGCGGCGCAGCCGAGGAGAGGGTAGGCCTTGAGACCAGCTGGTCAGCTTGAAACAAGGCCTGGTCCCAGAGCAACTTGCGGAGACGATTCTCCCTATTCTTCCTGGCCTGTTTGGTAAAGGCCAGGCAATGCCCGCACTTATCGGTCCTATGCCCCTCGCCGAGGCAGAGGAGGCATAAGTCGTGCGGGTCCGTGGGAGACATTTTGGAGCTGCACTCACTACACTTGCGGAATGCCGCCTGCTGTGCCATCGTGAAAAGGAAAAAGGAGATGATAGTACAGAGGGTAAGCAATATTTTTGGTTTTTGGGGGTTTTTTTATAGAAAAAGGAATGAACAGAGGAACTACAACAAGGGAAGAAAAAACTGGGATATATAACGAGGAAAAAGGTAAGTTGAGTAAGATAAGCGTAAAGGAGCACGTGGCGAGATCTAAGCGAGAGACGAACAGGCACGAGGCACAGCGAACGGCAGTTGCAGTGACTGAGTAAAATGGCGGACACTCCGCTCTATTTATACTGCAGTGGGGAGGGGAGTGGAGCGTTTTCCCTCCAAAAACTGTTAGCTTTCTAATCTTCCGGCCTAGGCACTGCGCAGGCGCAGCACCCATATGTGTGATGCACAGAGGCCACGACGAAGAAACAAAGTGATCATGTCAGCTAAACAAAATAACTTTATTTTAAAGTTGGAAAAAAGCTTGGAGGCTGCAGAAACACCAGGGGTGAAGGTCGAACTTGAAGGTCGCTGTCCACGGGGGAGGCACACTGACAATGGGCAAGGCCAAATCCAGCAGCAGACAGGTCACGCCTTTTCGCCCTGTCTGCCACTCCTGTCCCCCTGTGCAATACTATTTTCCTTTCAGCATTTTTCTCTTTTCCTCTGCTCAATAACCCCTTCTCCCCAGAAGGCTACTGCCAAAGGTCTGAACTGATCACTTGCAAAGAAATCATGTGAGATCCATATGGATTAGGTCACCGGTCACCCACCCCAAACAACAGCATCCTTGGCATATGGCCTTCCAACCTCTGCTTCCAGTGAAAGACAACCCATCACCTTCCAAGACAGTCTGTTCCACTATACAACAATCCAGGAAGACTGATGGACCAACCTGGGATTCAGGGGTATATATGAAGAGAGAAATAATGATTAATAAAGAATCATGAAGAACTAGCAAATATAAGCCATTCATGGGAAATAAGCATCTAGGGATAAGGTACCAAATGGAGATGTTTCAAGGACACTTCCCTGGCTGAAACCAAATGCAAGGATTTCTTAGTCCACAATGTGGTCCACTGATCCTCTGGAATAGGACTCCCCATATCTCTCATGTCATTTGTTATACCTCAAGCACATAGGAATATAGCGACATAGGTGCTGCCTATTTGGAGTTGCACTGTGGGTCCACCGAGCCCAGTAAAAGCCCACTGCTTTTCTAGGCAGGTGTTTTATCCAGCTGTACCTGGAAATGCTAGGGATCAAAACCTGAGTCCTTCTACATGCAAAACATGTGCTCTACCACTAAGCCATGGTCCCTCAGAGACCCAGAACTTTGATACTAAGAGGACATATATATTTAATGCCAGAAATACCATTTCTCCTGGTATAGCCATGAAACCAATGTTCTTGGAACACTGTAAACTTACATCAAGTTTAAATTCGAGCACCTGTCATAGCTTCTTTTGATGAATGCCAGAAAAAGTCCTTTGGCTGCTGAAACTTCTCAGGGGTCTTTGATTCCCTAAGACAAGGGTGGGTACCTTGTGTCCCTCCAAGACTGGCTTACCATTCCCATCAGTCCTAACTTGCATAACCAATGGTGAGCACTGAAGGGAGTTCTAGGCCAGAAAACCTGGAAGGCCAGAAGTTGCCTACCCTCTGCTCTCACAGAACCACAATTCATAAGATGCTGAGGGAGGAAGACAGTTATATTGGTTCAGTATGTGATGCCCTCCAGAACCCCCTACAGCCCCAGACAGCATGGCCAATGGGCAGCAATTACTGGAGCTGTGATCTAACACATTCGGAGGGCCCAAGTTGAGGGAAGGCTGGTGGCATGCATGTGTGTTCTTAATGCAGACATGCAAATAGATGCTTGGTTGCTAGTGACAGGTAGCAAGTCAAGTTCAGGCAGGCAGGCTTTACAAAGGCTCCCCCCTTATTTTCATTCAGCAGGTTGTTCATGTTGTCGTTAGTCCCAAGTTGTGTCTGACCCATCGTGACCCCATGGACGGCATTCCTCCAGGCCTTCCTGTCCTCCACCATCTCCTGGAGTCCACCTAAGCTCACACCAACTGCTTCAGTGACTCCATCCAGCCACCTCATCCTCTGCCGTCCCCTTCTTCTTTTGCCATCTATTGTTCCCAGCATTAGGCTCTTCTCCAGGGAGTCCTTCCTTCTCATTAGGTGGCCAAACTATTTGAGTTTCATCTTCAGAATCAGGCCTTCTAAAGAGCAGTCAGGGTTGATCTCCTCTAGGACTGACCGGTTTGATCACCTTGTGGTCCAAGGGACTCGCAGGAGTCTCCTCCAGCACCACAGTTCAAGGCCTCAATTCTTTGGCCCTCAGCCTTCCTTATGGTCCAGTTTTCACAGCCATACATTCCAACTGGGAAAACCATAGCCTTGACCATACGCACTTTTGTTGGCAGGGTGATGTCTCTGCTTTTTAGTATGCTGTCTAGGTTTGCCATAGCTTTCCTCCTCAGGAGCAAGCATCTTTTAATTTCTTGGCTGCAGTCCCCATCTGCGGTGATCTTGGAGCCCAGGAAAATAAAATCTGTCACTACCTCCATTTCTTCCCCATCTATTTGCCTGGAAGTGATAGGTCCATCAGCCTCTTCAGCATCAGTGGTTGAGGCATAGACTTGGACTACTGTGATGCTGAATGGTTTGCCTTGGATTCGAAATGAGATCATTCTGTCATTTTGGAGACTGTATCCCAGTACAGCTTTTTCCTACTCTTTTATTGACTATGAAGGCTACTCCATTACTTCTGAGGGATTCTTGCCCGCAGTAGTATACCTGATGGTCATCTGAATTAAATTCACCCATTCCTATCTATTTTAGTTCACTGATTCCTAAGATGTCGATGTTCAGTCTTGTCATCTCTTGTTTGACCACATCCAGCTTGCCTTGATTCATAGGTCTTACATTCCAGGTTCCTATGGGGTATAGATCTTTACAGCATCGGACTCCCCTTTCACCACCAGATACATCCGTAACTGAGTGTCCTTTCGGCTTTGACCCAGTCACTTCATTCTTTCTGGCACTACTAGTACTAGCCCTCTGCTCTTCCCTAGTAGCACACTGGACACCTTCCAACCTGAGGGGCTCATCTTCCGGCGTCATATCTTTTTGCTGTTTGGTACTGTCCATGGGGTTGGCTTGAAACTCAACATTAAGAAAACTAAGATCATGGCATCTGGTCCTCTCACTTCCTGGCAAATAGATGGGGAAGAAATGGAGGTAGTGACAGATTTTATTTTCCTGAGCTCCAAGATCACCGCAGATGGGGACTGCAGCCAAGAAATTAAAAGACGCTTGCTTCTGGGGAGGAAAGCTATAGCAAATCTAGACAGCATACTAAAAAAGAATCCTTGGCTTCTAAAGCCACTCAAACTAGCAGGCACATCCCTCCATCCACATCAGGCATGTAACAAAATCAGCTCTTGCCTGAGCACATTAACCCTGCTCCTTCTTTTGAGTTAGCATGATATAAGTGTTCACAAATACTAGCTAATTAAAACCATTAATTGCAGTAGCAACCATTAACTGAACCCACCAAAGGCCTCCCGACAGATCAAAGGGCAGATCATTATTCGGCAGCTTTTAGCAAAGCACAAATCATTATAATGCTGTCATTGCATTTTTTTGCCTGTACAAAAGCAAAACACATATGCAGAGTAGGCTCACTGGTAACCACTGAAAGAGTCCTTTCATGATCTCTGCCTCCAGCAGGAAGAAACAGCAGTGCCACAATCTCGAGCTCAAGGAGGACAAATGGCTGTAAGAGTAATTTATCTTTCAGGTTCCTTCATGAGCTATAGCATTCCCACATGGCACCAGCAGGTCACCATACTCTGGCTACACAGCAAACTAACCAGCCAGCCAACTCTACTCCTGAAAGCAGCTCTGGGCAGCTGGAGACAGGGTCTCATCCAGTCATCATTTTTACAGCCTGCAAGAACCTCAGCAAGCAACAAAATTACTTATTCTCCATTCACTGTACCACCATTTCAGTAGAGATTAATTTCTGAATTTCCTTGTGAGGTATTCACCACTTTAATCCTGTACCTTCTGTGCAAAACCAATAATGAAGTGCCAGGCCTGAACCTTAAAATGTCCTAAGAGTAATATAGCCAGCCCCCTCTGCTACACAGTGCCAAGTCCCACAGATGACACTGGCTTGACACTAGCAAAGACAGTGGACTAAATTTTTAAAGGGGTGTAAAATCATTGTCTGGAAAGGCCTCTAGAGATCACCATACAGGCAGATTAGTACACTTGGCCAACAAGAATATCCTCTCCCGTCTCCAGTCTGATTTGGAGCTAGGACAGGTAATGCTATAAGAAACCAGGAGGCTAGACCATACATTCACACAATCAGGAGTGACATGTGAGATCATTTTCTAAATAGATGACTCTGTGGTAATTTTGTCCAGAGGCAACAGAAGATGAAATCAAACAGATACTTCAGGAAATGCATAGCTTATGGCATGAAGTGATATGTACACCCCTCTCAGGTATCTGGGAGGGCAGGAAGTTGCAGAGTTTCTGCAACTCTCAAAAACAAGGTAATCACAGAAGCATAAACATTGCACTTCCAGCAGTCATACAGCCAGCTGCCTCCACCCACATTCTAGCAGATGATGTGGCTTGAGTTCACATGGCAGTTAGGTCAAGAGTCAAAAAAACAGCATGATCTAAGGCAAGCTCAAACAATCCAGCACCCTCCAGAGCTGTTGGATTACAGCTCCCATTATCTGCAGCATGCAATCTCTCAAGGGTGCCAAGGTTGGGAGGCTGGTCAGAAGGGGTCAACATGACCCCATGGACAGCCCTGAATGGGTGATAAATTAGGAATTTTACGCAGATGTCTTCTCCTGACATTGGTCTATCATTGGTTCACTGGATGCCTCGATTTCTCAGAAACTGAGAACAGCAAATAGTTCTGGTGGTATAACAGTCAGCTTCAGTAAACATGGCATTCTATGGGGGAAAGCAGCATTCACTTAGTCAAATCCTTCATTCAGAGGAGCAAATGATACTGGAAGCTGGAGCAACACCCAAGAGTCATTACATCCTCACAATTCCAATCAGCAGAGCTTTTTCAGGTACGCATGTCCTTCTCCATTTGGGTCAGCAATAAGATATTAAAGTCTCTTGGAGGCCTGCTATAATTTGTTTGCTAAGCATGTTTGATGCTAAGATAGGTACCAACTTCAATGCTATTTTGACTACAGTGCTTGTGAGCATGTCCACTGCAAACTAAGCAAAGTATTATTGGACCTTTCAGTTACTAAAGCCCATGGGACACGGACAACTTACTTGGAAGGCTGTGTCTTACCAGTTGTTTCCTTTGCTCCTCCAGGGACATTACATTAAAGTGCAGTCAGTTGACTGGTTGGGACCAGGAGATAATAATTACACCTTTGTGAGAACAGGTGATCACTCCCAAAAATGGTTCCTCTACTTTGTTTGTTTTTAAGGGTTGCAGAACTGTTTTCCATGGTGATCTGCCCTGCTTTCTCCCAGGTCCAATAGCAGGAAGAGTGTTGTGGTCCCACTTCCTTTCGCTATCACCCTGCTTTTTTCTCTTCATGTTAAGAGTCTCATGGTGTTCTGAAAGATGGTGCTGTACTCTATGGTGGCTTTACTCAGGGTGTCATGGGGTTTTATCTGGTTCCAATTTAAACCACTGAGAAAAGTCACTGCAGGACAGGAAAGAGATATGAAACGCTATTTCTCTGATTAAATTCATGCAAAGCTGCAAAAGTGCTGAACTGGCATTCTGTGATAGGAGGTTTGGATGAGGGCCAATACACTCAAGAGCAATCCAGGCAAGCCAGAAGTTCTTGGGGAAGGGCAGACTGTTTAACCAGGAAGACAAGATACAATGTGTTCTGAATGGAGTTGCATTCCCTTTTGGCATCATATTTGCAAACTATTAAACTCAGCTTTGTTTCTGCAACTTCAAATGACTTCATTCCAACAATGAGCCTTCCTGGTCACGGCCAATCAGCACATTCCAGTCAGATACAGTATGATTACAGTTATCAGTACTGATATCATCTCATTTGATTACTACAATGTGCTATATAGAGAGCTACTTTCTCAAAGCGCTCAAGGACATTAGTTAGCATGAAGGACTGTGGCCAAATTACTGACTGGGGCTAGGTACTTGGACTGTATCTCACAGTTTTTTAAAGGAACTACATCAGCTCCTAATCCATTTCCTGGAATAAGGCACACTACTAGTCTAGTGCTTTAAAGCCGTAAGAACTGCTTGGTCTCATGTGAAACTGCCTGCAGGCTGAGATCCTTTGTAGTGTGTCCCCAATCTTTGGGGACAAGTTAAGATAGGGAGTTTTTGGTCATGGCACCCTGCCCTTGGGATGCTCTCCCCTGGAATGCTCACTGAATGTGGACTGATGTCTATGCAGTGCTTAGTTAAGACCCTTCAGTTTGTCTTGGTATTTTAAATGTCTTCACTGCATTAACAAATGCTTGATTCCTTCTTTTTGGGTAGTCTCCAGAGAGTACCATTGTCTAGTTGGTCAGGTCTGTTTTTCTCTGACCACTCATCTGTCTCATTGGAGCGCATCACAAGCACAAGATCTACACAGTCACGTGTATTTCATCAGGACTGGCCCTGAGATGACCTGTAGAGCCAGTCCATCAACTTAGGCAACACAGCCTCCTACCAACAAACTGCTTCAACATACTGAGCAACACATTCATTCCCATGACTGGCACAACAAGCAAGCTTACGTATTCAATAGCTGGAAGCCTTGGTTATCTGGACAACGTTAATTAGTGCACTCTTACCTCTGAACCACCAGAAGACCAAACCCAAATGCTAGGAAACTGACTGACTGACTGATTTATTTATTTAAAGCTATTATAAACCGTCCCTATACTAGCGTCTTTGGGCAGTTTACAACAAACAAGTAAAATAGAAATTAAAATAGCACAGCATGCAGTATAAAACACATTAAAACCAACTAAACATTAAAATAACAGGAGAATAAAAAGGGTTTTGCCTGGCGCCGAAAAGAAAGGTTGGCACCAGGCGAACCTCTCTGGAGAGCGTATTCATAATCAGGGCAGTGACCTTTTATCACTTCACACATTTGACAGAAATGAAAACAATGGGCTGTTTCCAATGTGGGTCTATTTTAAAGTAGATACATTGAAATGAATGATACTTAAGACAGTCATAGCTAACTTAGTTCCATTTATACAATAAGCCTATTCCCCACTGCTTCAAATCTTAAGAACACTGGAAAACATTGAACGCTGCTGTTTAATACTGGGCTAGAAGGAGCAACATGGCAGATGGCAGCTTTTATGTTTCTAAAAACAAGCAAGTCTCATAGGCAAATGGATAAGGGCGGCATCTTACAGAATCCATTACTGCAAGAAATAAACTGGGTGTTTATAGCATACCAGCATCTAAGGCATACTATATTAGCAAGCAAAAAGCATTTTGCTAGAAAAGTACAGGCCATAGGTTGTCAGGGCAGGTTGTTACTGAGAAATAAACCATCTGGCTAGAAGCAGTCTGGATTCAGATGACACAAAAACCTACTGTAGCTAATTACCTATGACGAGTCGCCATGTCATAATACCCACCCAGACTGATGGCAGACATGTTTGGCAAGTCATGAACGATCTTGCTTCTAGCAAAATTTCACAATGACAACATATTTTGTGCTCCTCATCCTTTACTGGAGATCCATATCTTATAATAATTTTTATTCAAGTACTATATTTGAAGAATATCTACAGATAATTGCCACCAAATGATGAAACCCTGAAGAAAAGCCGAAAGACGTGAAGACATTTATGCCAATGTGAGAAGAGCATGAGGAAAGGGACAAATATTACTATTATATAATTGTTTAGCCCAGTCCAAGGAAAAAGCTATTGAGGTAAGCTAATGATTTAGAGGAACAGAAAGATTAATTCAATATTTTGAAGGGAAGAGATGCTTGTGAAACAAATGTGAACCTTTTGCCAACATCAAAATTTTAATTACACAGGATACCAAAGTAAAGGTCTTACTAGACTTTCAGGAAAATCTTGGCTCCCAACATTTTTGTGGAGTCCAAATGATGACATTTTCTGCCTTTCTGAAAAGGACATGTGGTCCCTACCTAGAAGCAGCATTGAGGGCCTCATTAAAGATGCCCAATAGCACACAGATCCTTCCACTTCAGGGTACTTTGCAGACTGTCAAGAACCCAGAGACTTTTCTGACTGCTGATCTGTCTGAAGCATAACAAAATCACAGGACCTATGTATCCAGATCAAATGCTTTCCTTCAGTTCTCCAACATGTGCAGCAAACTTGAGAGATGGTACTCACATTATGCTCAGCTTTAGAGTCGACAGAAGCCACACAGGTCTCACACACTCAATCTTCTCCAATATTCTACATGCCCCATATTTAGGGTGTACAAATTTATCTTATTTATTTTATTTTAAAAAAAGGTGATTTTTCTCATTTTCATGTGCACTTGTGTCTTTAAAGTCCATATATGCAAACATTTTGTACACTTTTCCCTTTAATGTAATGTATTTGGTAGATTATTTTCATTAGTATGTATAATTAACCACATACTTTGTCCAATTGTACACATTCTTCTGCACATTCTAATTGGAGAATTACATGCAAAATTTGGAAAAATGCATACACCATATAAACTGGCACATAATACAACACTTGTATAAGATGATGTTATTATTTTGGGCTGCTTTTCTGGTGTTTGTCATATGCTGGGTGTATAAGACAACCCCAACTTTTGCTTTTCTATCTTTGATTTCAAGGGTTGTCTTATATGGTGGTATACACAGTGCCTGAATGCTTTCTACTTTAGTACATATATCAGTTTGCAAAGTGCTAATTAATTTCTTTTCTACCCTCCACGTTTTTGGCATGACTTTGAGAAGTACTAAAGAGGATCACAAATTGGTTATGGAAACTGACCAAAGCAATATTTATAAGACATTGGCCACCATACAGATTGGAAAAAGACAGGTAACATCAAAAGATTTGTGGAATCTGTGAAATAAGTACTCATATGGACAATAAAAAATATTCTTTAAAAATTGTTCAGACATTTGCCTTATGAAAGCCAAGGGTGGATACTCTACTTTAAAAAAGAGAGTTCCAGGCTCTGTATAAATGACAGACATTCAATAAGCCTGCATTATAATTCTGTGGGTTTTTTTCTGCTTCTGCTAATCATGGGAAGGATAAGGAGCAAAAAGCCACACAAGGAACAAGAACTATGCTGTGCTCTGAGACACTGGACCTGAAATCAGATCTCCTCTGGTTTGTTTTCCAAGAAAAGAAACGAAAGCACAATGAAATCAGACTTTGAGCGACATAGAAAGTCAACTATCTGACCCAAACAAATCCAAGATCACCACTTTAAAACATTCACCCGTACCCTACTTACCTAATGAAGCACTGTCTTAGGCCACATCTGCAATCTAAAATAACTAGCTATACTTATTTACATTGTACTTTGAGTCAACTGCTCCTTCTGGGACTCCTGCACTAGAGGCGCATCTTGAATTAGCATGCAATGGGTCGCTACAAGTCAACCAGGCTGCCACTAGGGATGCTTCCATGCAGACTACATTTTCAGCAATGGTCCCATAATTGTGTATGTGACCAGCAATCATGGCTTTACCTGTACAAACACCAACACCTGCTCTTATTTTGTCATTTCTCCTCAAATAAACTATTTGAATGGTTAACCTATTGTGCTGCATACAGACCCAGAAAATGCAAACTTTATTCTTTGAACCAACTTCCTCCAACCTTTTACTCTGCAGGTTTGATCCATATGACCCATAATCCTTGGTCAGCTTTGATACCTAGGGATGATGGGAGCTGTAGTTAAAAACATCTGTAGAGCACTTGGTTGGGGAAGGCTGTTTTTCAACCACGGGAATTCAAAATGGGCATAAGTGGCCATTTTAGGCTCCTAATTTATAACCATTACCAATGGCAACTAGGAAAAGGCTATTTTGGGATCCTTCACTGAAAAAAAACAACAAGAACTGGATTTTCAGGAGTTGTAACTACCAGTGATATATGATGGTGGTAGAAGTGTTTTCTGAAGAAAATCTATGAAAATACTACTGGTAGTTAATGGTTGATCATGAAAATACTTTTCCATGGGCCTTGATCCTCCTGTGTCTGGGCAGGGCCACAGTCTTAAGGGGTTCTATGACTCAATGCTCCTCATCACCCTCTCCCCCCACAAAAAGCATATGGTAAAGTTCAGGAAAATGTGTAGTTTTCTATAAATAGATACATATCATAAATGGTAACACAGACACTCTCCTCTCCAAAGTGATGCATCCAAACACAGGTTTGTTTTCTTAATAAGAAGCAGAGTCTGGTCTAGTTTTGGCAGCAAGAATACTGACTGTTATTCTTCTACTTCCAATTATTACATAATCTATTTGATTTGTATACTGGCCATCTGGTACTGGTGATATCCATGTGTGCAGTCATTTGACTGATCACCTGAAATATGCATGTGCAATCAAGAGATTGTTGGCTGCACAGAATTCTGTGGGTCATTCTCCTGCTTTGTTTCTTACCCCTATGCCGAATTTTCCCATAACATTTGATTCTGCTTTTGTGTTCCAAAGAGGATCAGCATGTCTAGTTTTGGTGTGTTATCAATTTCTTCTTGAACACTTGCACTGAAGTTTTTGATGTCTTCTTATTCAGCATCTGTTACTGGAGTGTAGACTTGAATGATGATTATGTTGCCAGATTTTCCTCAAATTCTGGTTGACATTCAGTTGGACTTTGCATTATAGCCCCTACTGGCTGTGCTACATTTTGCCTCAGTATTAAAGCTACGGTTTCTTCTGAGTTTGTCACTTCCAGAGTAAAACACTTACATGTCTGTTTGCCTGACTGAAAATGTCTCACTGCAGTCTTCCTCAGTTTGCTCACACCATTTAACCATTCCATTATTTCTTTTATGGTTTTCAGTTTGCCTTAATTCATACTTCTCACATTCCATGTCCCAGTTGTCATGCAACACTGGACTTAACTTTCACCTTTGTGCCTGTCAGTCACTAAACTTCCTTTTGCCTTTGATCTAATTGCATCAGTAGCAACAGTGCTATCTGTACATTTCCTTTGCTCTTCCCCAGAAGTTACAAAATTGTGTTCTGACCTGGGAATCTCATATTCTGGCACTATATCTTGTTTCATTTTGAACTGTTTCACCATAGGGTTTTCAAAGTAAGAAAATTCAGAAAGGGATTGCCATATTTTTCTTCTGCACAAAGATAGTTTGAGCAGAGCTGCTATTAACTAGAAAAGAGCCTCCTTCAACTACTGCAGCTGCCCAGCAGTTGCCCTTCAGGAATTTCTCTGCCCTCTTCATTGTTCAAGATATCCGTTCGCTTCTGCTGATGTGACCATTCCTTCTGAAAAGGGTGGATAAACTGGTGTCTCAGCTCTCCCCTGGACGACCCTGACTAGAAGTCTGCTCTTAGATTCTCTCAAATCCCTCACCACATTAAGACTGCATCCAAGAGGTGCCTGTGTGTATTAAGCAGTGTCAAAACCAACACACCCAGTATCCAATCTGGAATGATGCCAACTCTGTAAATAATGAATTTGAAATATTGGAGGTACCTTCAAAGTTACCTTCAGTCTATGACAGATAGGACAGAAAGGCTAAAATGCTCCAGATGCTAGGAATCACAAATTATAGCGCATAATCAGAAACTGGGTAGAAAAGAAATACTAGGAACTATATGCCTTTTTAAAGAACAGAAAAGGTTATCATGACAGATGAGGTTGGAACTTTGCCTGCTCATATAGGAAGTATGACACATTTTAACCAAACAGAGCAAACATACCAACCGATAAATACTGATTTTGCAGTCTTCAAATCTAGGCACTATTTTTTAAATATTCCATATTAAGTTTATGCACCAATTAAAATGTTCCATGCAACTCAGCATCTGGCTTTTTATTAATCAAAAGTAAATAATCTATAGCTACATTTTGAGACTACTGAAATAAGCAAGACAACTTACAATTTAATCATTTTTAAAGATAAAAATGTTAGGCAAAGTGAGACAGATGCTTAAAACAGCTAGATTCTTCACCTAGAAAAAAGAAATCTAATGCATCGATACAAGATGGAGAATATATGAGCCAACAATGTGATGCAACTGCAAAAAGGGCAAATGCTATTTTAGGATATACTAATAGAAGTATTACTTCCAAATCATGAAAAGTAGTAGTTCCCCTGTACTTCTCCTATTCAGACCTCATCTAGAATACTGTGTCCAGTTCTGGGCACCAAGATTTAAGAAAGATGCAGAAAAATGAAAAGGGTCAAGAGAACAGCAACAAAAATGAGCCAGGGTTTGGAAACACTGCCCTGTGTGGAGAGACTGAGAAAACTGGGCATCCTCAGACTTGAGAAGAGAAGACTGAGGGGGGATGTGATATCCCTCTATAAGTACCTCAAAGGCTGTCACAAAGAGGAAGGTCAAGAGTGTGGGACATGGCATAATCAAGTCAAGTTCCAACAACCCAGTTTCAGGCTAGATATCAGGAACAGTTTCCTCTGTGTCAGAGCAATAGAACAGTGGAACCATTTGCCTAAAGAGGTCGTGGGCTCTCCCACACGGGTGACATTCAAGACAAAACTGGACAGTCATCTGAGTGGGATGGTGTAAATTGGTGACCTGCAACAGCAGGGAGTCGGCCCCAATGGCCTTCTTGACCCCTTCCAACTCTACTATTCTATGATTCTAAGGTTTTAGATAGAAACTTCCTGGTTAATTTATTACTGTTGATTTTTTTTAATTCTGGGGTGTGGGAGAAAAAGGTACTTCCTGGAATGTCCAGCTCAAATACCAACATCATTTGGTCAGCCTTGTTGCTGTGCACTTTGACTGAAAGGTGGTGGGTGGCACCATTTGCTATTCTGCCTCAAGCAAGAAAATGTCTAGAGCTCAGCCTGGCCTCAGTCCCAACAACAGCAACAACTTAAAAGCAACTGCTTTATTGGATACACGGGAGGGAACTATTAGCTTGTACTACACAGGCATAGTTCTGACTGCTTCTTTGTCCTGGAAGTCTAAGCATTATCTTTCCCAACTCAGAACTTGTTCACACAGCATGGAGATAAACTTTGGAATCCACTGCCAAGGGAAGTGGTGATGGCCACCAATTTGGATGGCTTTAAAAAGGGATTGGACAAATTCATGGAGGACAAGTCTATTCCCTTTACTAAGCACTGATTAGGCTTCAGCTGGAGTACTGTTGTCCAGTTCTGGGTACTGCAGTTTAAGATGCAGACAAGCTGGAAAGGGTTCAGAGGAGGGCAACAAGGATGAAGCAGGGACTGGAAACAAAGCCCTATGAGGAGAGATTGAGGCAATTGGGCATGCTTAGCCTCAAGAATACAAGACTGGCAGTAGATATGATAGCACTCTACAAGTACTTGAAAGGTTATCAGAAAGAGAAAGGACAGGATCTCTTCTCAATCATCCCAGAGTGCAGAATATAGACAAATGGACTCAAGTAACAGAAAGACAGATAGAGAGCAGGAAATTTTTTTGCTAATCATCCCTGTATTGTTCCAATTTTAGTATATGTGCCACTCAGGAAAAATTTATTGACTGTTAAAGCAGTATGACAATGGAATCAATTACCTAGGGAGGTTGTGGGCTCTCCCACACTAGAGGCATTCAAGGTGCAACTGGACAGACATCTGAGAGCCATCTGGTTTAACTCAATGGCCTGCACTAGGCAAAGGGGTTGGACCCAATGGCCTTTTGGCCCCTTCCAGCTATTCTATGATTCTAATGAGAAAACAAGTCCAAGATGGGTGGAAATTTTTTAAAAAAGGAAATTATAAAGAGACAATTACGAACAATTCGAACAAGAAAAAGGGGTAGAAGAAAACAGAAGCAGCCCATGTGGCTTCACGAAAAGCTTAGAGATGCTCTAACAACAAAAAGGGACATGTATAGAAAGTGGAAGGAAGGCCAGACTACAAAGGAAAAATACAGGCAGGAATGTATACAGCACAGAATTGCAGGAATGGTGTCAGGAAGGCTAAAGTTTGAGGCTAGTGAGGCAACAAATACAACAAAAAAGTCTTCTTCATGTATGTCCAAAGTAAAAGACGAAGGGAAGAAATGGGGGTTCAACTACTCAATGTGGATGGCAAAATGATAACAGATGACAAAGAAAAGGCAGCAGTGTTCTATTTCTACTTTGGCTCAGTCTTCTCTCAAAAAAGTATCTAAGACTTTCCTGATGAAGGGGAAGTACAAGCTGAAAGAGCAGGATGGCAGCTCAAGACTGAGAGGCAAATGGTCAAGGATCATCTAACTGGGTTGAATAAGTTTAAATCTCCAGGGTCCAGTGAATTTCATCCCAGAGCCATAAAGGAGCTGGCAGAAGAAATCTTAGAAGCACCCTCTATTAACTTTGAGAAATCATTGAGGACAGAAGTCCTGACTGGGGAAGGGCTAATGTTGCCCTTAATTTCAACAAAGAAAAAGTAGAAGAACCTGGGAACTATAGATGAGTCAGCCTGACATCAATCTCTGGGAAAATTCTGGAGCAGATTAGAAACCCGTCATTCTGCAAACACCTTGAAAACAATGCAGGGGGCTGGACCCAATGACCCTTCCAACTCTACTATTCTATGATTCTAACCCAGCAAAACTGATGGAAGTGCCAATTTCAGATGAGCTTTTGTTCCAGCACGCAATATTGAAATAGGTGCTTTCCTTAGACAAGGGTAGGGCAGAACATAGACTAGGGTCTACTCATATAGATTTCTTAGTGATTTGTGGGGTGGTTGGGTGGAAGCTTTTTAGTTGTACACAGTTGCTGCAAAAATAAACATGTGGGAGGGTACAGGATGCTAGGAAAAATCAAGAACAAAGTAGGTCCCAGAACACTGATTTCTGACCATCCATGCCTAGACTACAGCTAGTAATCCCAAGTGTTTACTAAATACTGTTCTCCCTGAATTACACTTTCAGTATACTTGACTGAATGCAAGGTGAGTCATAAACAAGTCAGCAGGAAGTCAATCATCTGCCAGCCAACAGACAACACAGATCCCCACAACACCAGTAATATTGACTCACACCTACCATTTCAACCTTCCAAAGTAGCCATGGTACAAAACTGACTTACACATGAATGTTAAATGCTCAGCTCCCCCCAGTGGTCCCAGATCTCTTCCTCCTAAACAACAACTGGTATCAAGCCTGGGCCCTTTCTGCTATACAGTTGAGTACACCGGGCTTCTTCCTTCACAGAATGCAGACATTATATTAAAACATTTGCATTCCAACCTAATTATAGTTTGGGTGGCTCCCAAACTTGCTGTTTATTTGCCGGAGTGATTGTTTACTGGACCAGTTTTGCTTTTGTGACTGGATTTCCCTTATGTTGTCATTGGTTGCCTTGAGCATTCTGGAGAAATGGCAGGATACTGAGAATGTATTCCTGAAACTGTGGATCACTGCCTTTTCTTTAGCTGCATTAGGAACACAAGATACATATGCAACTTTGTTTAGTCATGATCCTGAATCAAAACTCAGGAAGGGAGCTAGAAGTAAGCTGTGTGGGGTGGGGGAAAGTCTTGCCACATAGCTACGAGAATAAGTTGATAGGCCTCACAATCTACTTGCCCTGGATCTAAGAAAAAGCTTGTGCCAGTATTGCTTAGTTGGCATATGTAACCAAAACAGAGACCCTGACAATCTGAGATAACAGCCGCTGGAGGGAGCACACACACACACTGGCTGCCTTGAGTGTATCTACAACACCATATCGGCTTAGGACTTAATGGAAGTAAGTTTACCAACACAGCACAGAAATGTACGAGGGGGAGAGGACAAAGTGATGGAAGGCTGAAGAAATAATTGCACAGTCAAGTACACAAAGCCACGCCTCTGTAAAAGCTGTGATACTCCCAAACAGCTATTACACCTCATTTCCAGGTTCGCAAGTTACGAACACCAACAGAAATTTCCAATTCATTCAAAAGCAGGCATTGAAAAAGTAGGGTGGGGTGGAAAATCCCTTTTACCACTCTTTAACTACCCCGCTTACGGACATAAGGAAAACGGTGATTCAAGAACTGAGTAGTTCAGCTGTGAAGCAACCCTGATCTTGTCATCTTCGCGAGATTCATACTTGCGCAGCCCTGCTCCTCCTCCCTCTCCCTGACAGGGTAAAGGTTCAAAACAAGAAACCGCTCCGACGAAGCTAAAGCTGGTACTTTTTCCGCGTCTTGGTTTCGGAGCCGTGACGGAAAACAGGACGGATCATAGACGATGAAGCCGCGACTCAACCTTTACCCTCGGTGAAGACTGCCGACCGGAGAAACTTCCTAAAGCAGACAAGCCGAGAGCAGAACAAGAATTCCGCCGACCCCGCCAGGCCAGGCCCAGAGGGGAGCTGCAGGAGCCAAGAGGCAAGCGGGCAGTCCCTCCTGAAGCCGGCAGGAGCATCCAGCCTCACCTTGGGTCTGTGCAGCCACCTCCGGACAGCAGCGGGCAGCATGGCTCAGGCTGGGCGCGCAGCAGCCAGGGAAAGCGCCCTCACCCTCTTGCGTCCCAGCTAACACACCTGAGCTCTCTGCGCTTTCCGCCCAAGGCTGCGCTTTAGCCCCGCCCCGGGGTGGGGCAGGACGGAGAGGCTAACTCCCGAGACGGGACACTCTGGCACTTGGCTCCGCCCAGGGGCGGGGCTACCGCCCTCTCCCCGGTCAGCATTCGTGGTGCTGGGACGGGCTTCCCCGGGTGGCGCTAGGCAGGATTGGCAGGGCCTTCGCGGGGTCTCATGTGTTTGCTTGCAGCCTCGGAGCGACTGGGTCGGGTCTCCGCCCAGCTGGGCGGCTTGAGGACAGCGGCGGTTCCATGCGAGACGTGCGGCGAGAAACCGGATCGGCCGGGCGAGGCACCATCCGCACACACGTCCGCGACCTTCCGCTGGATGGCTCTGAGTCTGGGAAGCGAGAGGTTGCGCTGTCCGACCCCTTTCTTTAATAAATATTTAATGCATTTATAAATATATAATATCCATGTAATACATATATATTAATATATTTACATATAAATTTTGATATTCAATAACTATTAAAAATCAGGCTCCAAGCCCAAACTTCTCACCTTGCCTTTTCCTGTTTGCAGAAGAGCGCAAGTGCAGCTTGAGCGGGTTAGCTCCTCTGAGTTCTTTGGAGTATCGGTGATCTTGTGACAGGGCCTCAGCTTGGGCGGTATATATTAAGTAGCAATGGAAGGCTTGTATAAGCCCCTTTGACTGTATGAGCAACCATTCCAGATGGGTTGAGACAGGATGATATGTATTTCTCTTTTCGTTTGTACAATTTAAGCTTCCTCAACCTGGCGCCCTCCCCCGGCATACTGGACTACAACACCCATCACCTCAGCCAGTCCTTGCTGGTAGAGGGATGACAGGAGATGTGATCCAACACATCTGACAGGCATCTGGTACCCATGGCAGTGTGCAGAGGGTTTCCCAGATGGCCTCTCATCCAGGGACTGACTGACCAGCTTCAGCCCTACTTAGTTCAATGTGAGGCTTTTCCTGTAAGTGTCTTCTGACCATGCCCTATGACCTGCCTCCAGCATTAAAGTTCATTGTGTACTTTTTAAAAAGCTCATTCCTTATTTCCCATTACAACTACAGTAATATTATTAATGGAGGGTAATTAATAATGTCTTACCATCGGAGATTCATTTCCTACTCTGCTGAGTTTTTGGCACTGGACAAAAACATTCCTTTTCCGATGCACTTAGGGCACCACTTAGATTTTTTTACATCAATTTGCACTGGTTTTAATTTGCTAACTGAAGTTTTATTGTTGTTGATTATTTGTGTCTTTATCTTGTGTATTTCTTTTTATGTAAACCATCTTGAGATTTTATAATAGACTATATATAAGAATTTTAATTAATTAATTAATTATACATTGTATTATTTTATTCATGTTGCCTATTGGTAATTTTGTTGTCATGGCTGCCCATAAAGCATGATGCTAATGGGCACCCTTTAAACAAATTAAACAAATGAACAAATAAATAAAACGATCAACCATGGCTACAGCTTTTAATTCTTTTATTAAAGGAAAGGGATTTGTTCCTTTGGGATGCATACCTACTAGTGCATGGGTTTATTTCATTTAAACTATAGCCTTCTGCATAAATTGCAGGGAGCTGGAACAAGACCAGGGTACTTCCAACTATGTATCTGAAACATGAGAGAAGAGCACTCTGGAAAGTGCACCTGCTGGATTTCTGTCTTGATTATAAAGGAAAGAAAAGCAAGATTAAAGGAGGAATCTACTGGATTGCTGATCCCTTATCTGAAATAAGCTCATGCCCACTCTGTGACCATTCTGCCAGATGATGCTCAGAGAGGGCAGAAGAGAGAGATCGCCTGAGGGAGGAATTTTATCATAATAGTAATATAGGCATAGTTGAGAGTCTACATCAACTGTCTCCAGCCTGATGTTCTCTAGATGTGTAGCACCACATGCTCAACTGGGCTCTTGCTCGCCAGCAGTTCTTGCATTCTGACACGGGCTGTATGGAGATTAGCTGTCGAGACTCCGTCAGATGAAAAGGCTGCCTTTAAAGTGCTCTGAAGCACTATCATATGCTATGGAGTTGACCTTCTGACCTAGCTCAACACATTCACCAGGCACAAGGTTCTTCTACCCATCCCACCAAACAATTACATTTTAAGAGTTAATTCACATGCTGGCACTATTTTGTTCTGCAGCCAATCCTTCAGTTCACGGTGGGGAGTAATATGCAGTACACACGCAAACAAAATGTTGCTTTCTTTAAATGATGACTGCTGGTATGTTTGGTAAGCAACCATACAGTATGTATTCTTTAACAATGCTAGGTAAGGTTACGTGGTTTTGAAATACTTGCTGCTGTGCAAGACCAAACCTGATATCTTTCTATCCTCCCATAGATGGTGCATGAAAACTAAGCCTGTAACATTTCCTCAAATTGTCATGCAATTGTTGTTTTGGGCATTCTGCTGCCAATTTGTTGGCCAACTGCATGTTTTACAGATAGCAATAGGCAAAGAGAAGAGCTGGTGCGGCTGTTACTGTGGTGTTATAAACAGTCACTTCTGCTTCCTGTTTAAACTGTCATGGGCACCTGCTAAGGGGTCAGGTCCTCAGAGAATACAATGCATTGATAATAAAAGTGCAAGTAATAAGGCTGCTGGATATATTAATCTAGCTGTATTTATAGTGTGTATATACTACATTTATGCAAAATATTGAAATAGTTCAGTATTAATATGCTGCTTCTTGTTTTCCAAGGCACTATGTTAGAAAAACCCAGCTCACTGGACACCAGCTGGAGGAAAGGACCCAGGAGATACAGCCAGCTGTAAACATACACCCTTTCTTCATATGTCTTAATTAGAGCTGGCAAAAATGGCTTCCTTCCCTTTGTCAGATACTCTCAGCTTGCTCTTTGAGATTCCTGTAATTGCTTCAACTAGTTTAAAGCAATATGTAAAAAAAAAAAAAAAAACCTCTCAAATTGAGAAACAACAAAAAATTCATTTTAGAATTGTCCTGGCTAGCTCAAACCTTGAAGAATAGTCCGTGGGTTAAAATGCTGGCAATTAAAATAATAATAATAATCTCCCTTTCCCCTAGAGGTTTTTCCTGTCATCTTTTCTTACCTACAAAAGCTTCTGCTTTTGAAGGTAAGACGCTTAAGAGATACCACTAAAATAAATAATGTGATGGGGCTTTCATAACACTATAGGCAAGACTAGAGCTGACTTTCTAACAATACCTTTTGGCTACCCAAATACTGATATAAACAACTAGTTAACTTACTGTAGAAGTATGTGGTGGGTACCTGAAACTCGTAACGTGAGACTGTTATGTCAATAGTCAGGGCATTAAGATGGTTTATGAGAAATGATGTCATAAACCAGCCTCTCCTACCTTGAATCCCTGCAAATGTTTTGGACTCCCAATTCCCATCAGGCCCAAAAAACATAGCCAATAATCAGGATGCTGGAAACTTTAGGCCAAAACTTCTGGCAAGAATCAGGTTAGAAATGGCTGCTATAGGTCCTCAGTTGTTCAAAAATACAACTTAGGCTGCAGCTCTATACATACATACTTGGGAGTAAACTCCACTGGGACTTATTCTGAGAAGGTATGCATTGCACAGCTACAAAGACTTGGGGAAGTGGTCACATGTTCAGGTATTGTTTTTGAAGCAAATTTTCTCCACTAATCTCACACTCAACCAATTAACTTCAGCCATCTAACCATACTGGGAGGATGGACATCAAAATGGCAAATGTGGGTCAGCAGAAGTCAGTGTAAAATGTTGCAGCTAAAAATCCTGATTTATTTATTTATTGCGCTTAGATCCTGCCTTTCTCCTTGCAAAGAGCCCAAGGCAGCTTACAAAGAGCCTCCTCTTCATCCACTCCATTTTATCTGCACAACAACCCTATGAGGTAGGCTGGACTGCGAGTCTGTGACTGACCCAAGTCACTCAATTAACTTCATGGCTGAGTAGGGACAAGAACTCAGATCTCCTGAGTCCCAGTCCAGCACTCTAACCACGAAACACATGGGCTCATATATATGCTGAAGAGATGTGAACTAGCAGTAACTGACCAAGAAAGAGTTGTGGTAGGCAGCTCAATGAAAAGATAGTCCCTGCTTTTATGTGAATATGTAAGGCTATCACATCTGGAATACCAGGTGTGGTTCCGGTCACCACACCTGAGAAAGGATATTGTAGAATTGGAAGATGTGCAAACAAGGGCAACTGATCAAGAGCCTGGAACAACTCTCAGGAAAGGTCACAACATCTGTGATTAAGGCTCTCCTCTTACTCATCTCTCTTCTAAGCTAGAGGAGACATGATAGAGGTGTACAAAGCTGTGCATGACATGGAAGAAGTGAGCAGGGAGACCTTTTCCCTTTCATATTATTAGGATTTGGGGTCATCCCTTGGTGGGAGATTCAGGACAGATAAGGGTGATTGCCGCCATTTTGGATGGTTTTAAAAGGGGATTGGACACATTCCTGGAGTGGGGAGATATCAATGGCTACAAGTCTGACAGCTTTATGTTGCCTCTAGTATTGTATATCAGTTGCTGGAGAACATAGGCATAACGGTGCTGTTGCACTTGTGTCCTGCTTGTAAGTTTCCAGGGACCACTAGTTGGCCACTGTGTGAACAAAATGTCTAAACTTAATTATTAGTCTAATACAACACAGCTCTTCTAACAAGGTCATTCCTTATATAATAGATAGAAAGTGAGTTCCATTATTTTCTACATATTAGCCTTGGCTGCCATGATTTTCAGATAACCACAGATGGACCACCGAAATCAACACAGACTTAAGGACATGATCCTACCATGTTTAGACAGAAAAAAATTCAACAACTTCCAGCTATGCTGGCCGGGGCATACCTTAAGAGCTGTAGTACTTTTTCTGTCTAAACCTCCATAGGATTCCACTTATAGATTAACTTAGCCCAGTCACTGGTGAGTCTCTTGCCAAAATCCTGACTCTGTTTAAAGACAAGGGGATGATCCTGAGTAAGCAACTAGCATATTGTGTTACAATTCAAAAGACTAAAAAAGTAAGAAGACCACCTGAGCTCTAACATCTTGAAATAAATCTTTACTATTTACTTTTTTTACTAAGAAAGTTTTACTAAAACAAAACTTTACTATTACTATGTATCATGTATGTACAGGTGACAGCCTTTAACAATACACATAACTAGCAGTCCTAGAGAGGTGGCCATGTTTGTTTGCAAAAACAAAACGAGTAGAGTTCTGTGGTAACTTAATTCAGGGCACAATTCTATGCATATTTTGTCGTTGCTCTGTGCCATCAAGTCATCTCTGACGTATGGTGTCCTTATGAATGAAAGTCCTCCAGATCCAGAATGTCTTATCCATGACATCCCTGCTTAGCTGTTCTAAATTCAAGGCTCTGACTTATGGAATCTTATTTGCTCTTTTCTTCTTCTGCCTTTGACTTTCATTAGTATGATTGTCTTCTCCAGTGAGGTTTGGCTTCTTATCATGTGCTCAAAGTATGACAGTCTTAGCTTTAACAATTTTTTTTAATCACTTGACTTGATCTTGAACCTACTTGTTCAAAAAGCTCTCCTCAAGCACCATGTTTTGAATGCATCATTTTTCTTCCTGTCAGCTTTCTTCTCTGTTCAGCTTTCATACCCATACACAGTGATAAGGAATACAATGGCATGAATGATCTTGGCCTTGGTCTCCAGTGAAACAGCCTTACATTTGATGATCTCTTCTAGTTCCTTCACTGGTGCCCTTCCAAGTCTCAGTCTTCTTCGATTTTCTTGGCTGCAATCTTCCTTTGAATTGACAACTGAGCCAAGGTATACAAAATCTTTCACAATTTTTATTTCTTTCAAAAATTTCATTGTTGACAGTAATGTTCTGTAATTCTTCTGTAATCAAGATTTGATTTTCCTAATGTTCAGCTACAGTCCTGCTTTTGTACTTTCTTCATTTTCATCAGGAATTGTTTCAAGTCATTGCTGCTTTCTGCCAGTGATATGGTATTATCTGCATATCTTAAGCTGTTGATGAGCCTTCTGTCAATTTTCACTCCTTCCTCTGATCCTAATCCAGTTTTTCTTATAATATGTTCTGTGTATAGATTGCTTAGATAGGAAGGTACTATACAGCTCTCTCTTTGCCTGTAAGAAACCTTTCTGTTTCTTTATATTGTGTCCTATCAGTAGCTTCTTGTCCACCATACAGGTTACGCATCAGGAAAATCCAATGTGGAGGTACCCTCATTTCTTTCTGGACCATGCAAAGCTTCTTGTGATACATGAAGTCAAAGTTTTGGTATAGTCTATAAAGCATAGATTGGTCACCTTCTGAAATCCTTTGTTGTGCTTGAGTAGCCAAGATATATTTGCAGTATGATCTTGTGTGCATCTTCCTTTTCAGAATTCAGGTTGAACATCCAGCATTTCTCACTTCATATAAGGTAATATTCTTTGTTGCAACACTTTCAGCATCACTATCCTTATGTGAGAAATTAGTGCAATGGTCCTATGGTTGCTGCTATGCATATTTAGGCAGAAAAAATGTCCTACAACTACAAGCACTCTGCTTCTGTATTCAGGTTTAGGCTGAGGAGATCTTTAAGGGACACTCCAGAATGAAAGAGTTGATAAAGTCTAGTTTAGCAAGTTTGATTCTGTTCTCAATCAAAGACGATTGTGTTATCAGCAATGACCACTGTTGTGAATGTTAATTCTGCTTATCTTGTATACATTTGAGGTTTACAGAGAAATGTCACAATGTACTTTTCGAACTTCATGGCTTTGAGTCCTATTGTTCTTTTCTCCCAATCTCAGTACCTATGTCTACAGCTGCTAACAGAAGACACTTCCAGGATCTGACAAAGTGCATACTGCAACAGACATGTTAATCTTTACGTGTGAATGTTGAGACAGAAAAAAGTGGTAGCATTCACCAGCCAGCTTGGCTTTTTTCTGTTTCAACATTAAGATTGCGGTCTGAGAGTACCATGAGGCTGTCTAATAAGGCAACACCTTTGGTGGAAACAGCCCTTTAGCAAAAAGTAAACACATATTACAAGTTTTACCGATCTAAGCTAGTGCCTGTCAGTATATGGTTTTGCAATAGGACATTTCTAAGCCACTTTTTTTCATTCATTCAGCAGAAGGAGCCAAGCCTTGAGGCTGCCCAGAAATCACACTCAGTGCCCCAGATACTCTCTTCCTGCTTATCCTAGCCATTTTAGTTCCATGGGGGAGAAAGAAATGCATTCTGGCTATGTTTTCAAGTACATTTCAAGGGATATTGTGAACATAAAATGGAATGCAGGATCATATAATCCACCTTGGGCTCTTTAGAGGAAAAGAGGTATGATTCTGTAATGTAATAAACAAACAAAAGACGTGTCTAACCCTGCTGTAACACATCTCTGCTCATATGACCAAGGCCTAATCGTTATGGGCCAGCTCGAGCTAAATACTGGATGGAAGAAGAAAGAAGTCATTAAGTTGAGAAGAAAGAAGCCATAAAGGTGCAAGTTTCCTGGGAAATAAGCATTACAAGAGAGAGAGAGAGAGAGAGAGAGAGAGAGAGAGAGAGAGAGAGAGAGAGGTGCCAAGACAAGTCACCACATGATGATTTTTGAGACAAAGGCCTCTGAGAACAGGAGAAACTTCCACTGTTTACCATGCTCAGCACAAAAAAGGCATACAGGTTGCTGGGGAAGGATTGAAGAGATCAAAGAGAAATGACATAATTAAGATCATAATCAAGTAGCCTACATAAGAAATAGGTCTGGAAGAGAATAAAAAAACAGTCATATTGTATATAATCAAATAAGCAAGTAGATATGTGCAGATCCAGCAGGGGCTTTTGAAGCTCTTAAGAAATTCACGCCAACTAGCTCAATTCTGGAGAGCCAACCAGCCTCCAAAATGGAAAGAGTAGATCTCTCCTGCTTCAATTTACATTTTGGCTAGCAACCATAAAATAAATGCAGGTTGAAGTTACACTGGTAGGAAAAGTCACATTAATGTTGCCTGGAAAGGAAAGATGGTGCCCTCGGCTATATGCCAAAAAGGAAGCATATCCATGAACTTTTTTGAAGTTCTGTAAATCAGAGGTGAGCAGAAAGTAGATATTTAGATGTTCTGGACTTCAGTTCTCAACATTGCTCAACACTGGCCATGTTGGCAGCTACTTATGAGAGTCAATGTCCCAAACAATGTCCCTCCTGCCCCCTGAGATCGGCAGCAGAGGCTCTCTTCTGGGAACCCTCCGTGAAAGATATTAGGAGGCAAAGAACCTGGAGGGGGGCCTTCTCTGCGGTGGCGCCCCACCTATGGAATGCGCTCCCCAGAGAGGTCTGCCTGGCTCTGTCGTTATTTGTTTTTTGGTGCCAGGTTAAGACCTTTTTATTCTAGCAATATTTTAATATTGTCTTTTCTATGTTTTTAACTGCAGCCAGTGTGGGTCGGGAATTTATTTATGTTATATTTTATGTTGTAAGCTGCCCTGAGGCTTTTTGCGACAGGATGGCATATAAATATTTTAAATAAATAAATAAACATGACCTTCTGCTCACCCCCTGCTATTACTTCTCCATGATGGTAAAAGGTGTCCCATGCCACAGAGGACACTTGTGCTTCTAACAGCAAAGATCTACAAGCTCACACATACAAGTTACAAATCATAATCCCTTCCAGAACAAGCTGAATATCATTAATCCAGATAGACGAACTGCCCACCAGCAGTACTTCCATTTTGTCTGGGCTGAGCTTCAATTAATGGGCCTTCATCAAGTCCATTACCATGGCTAGGCAGTGAGTCAGCACTTCCACTGCTTCACCTGAGTCTGATGAAAACAAGAGATACAATAGCCTGTCATCAGATGGCTATGTACACTGGATGACCTCACTCAGTTGTTTTATTTAGCTGTTAAATAGCATGGAAGATAAGATGAAATCTACAGGACCCCAAAGCATAAATGCCACAGGGACAAAGATAAATCCAGAAGCACTACCTCTAGAAATGGCCATTTATATAGGACTGGAACATCTGTAAAGTCGTATCATCCATACTCAGCCTCTCCAAAAGTAATAATGGTTGATGGAACTGAAAGCTACTGAGCGGCACAGCTCAATCAATGGCTGTGCTGACCCAGTCTTTTTCCCAACAAATGCGATCCCGCATAAGGACATAAGAAAAGCCATGTTGGATCAGACCAAAGGTCCACCTAGTCCAGCTCTCCATACATATAGTGGCAAACCAGTTGCCCACAGGATCCCTCAAGCAGGATGGGTGCAAGACCTCCACCTGCCCAAGCTCCTCAGCACCTGGTATATGCAGGCAATGCCTCCTCTGGTAAGGGAGGTAGCACACAGCCAAGAGAGTAGCCACTGACAGCCTCCCCCTCATGAATCTGTCCAGTCCCTTTTTAAAGCCATCTTTTAAATCCAGATGGGTAGCCATCACCACTTCCCATGGCAGCAAATTCTGCAGTTTAACTATATGCTGTGTGAAGAAGTACATCCTTTTATCTGTCCTAAAACTCCCACCAATCAGCTTCACAAAATGATACCTTTTTGGTGCTAAAATCAGGCCTAAATCCTATTTGAAATATATTTAGAAAATCAAAATCATGCAAAAGGGCCTGGATCTAAATGGGTCACCACCTGATCTGTAACAGTCTTGTACAGAGATTTTTCTGTTGTGAAGCTCAGTGCAATAAAGTTACTTCCTCCTAGTAGCATCCACCTCTAATTTGTGGTCACACTTCAGGCTGTTTTGCATGCTACAGATGTGTTTTGCAATTCTATAAGGCACCATTCGGATGGTTGAAGAAATAATTCAGTTCACATTTGAATATAAGCCTTGTCTATTTTAAGGCTGATTTATTTAATTTCACACCTTCAAAACACAATGTGAACCAAGACTCAAATTATCTTTTGGAATTTGCATTTCTACACATTTGCAACAAAGTTCTTCAATTAAAAAGTGTACAAAAGCACCTATATTTGAAAACATGCTTTTAGAAAATATGCCTATAAAGCAAAAACGCATACAAAATGCATGTATTGAGAGGAATATGCACAAAATGCTATGGGTTCCTTTTGATACAGTTTCACAGTGCAAGAAGAACCACACTTAAAACTGGAGAGATTCTCAGAATTTGAGATGAACTGAAGATGTGCCCATCTCTAAGTCAGAACTGCAGTGTCAATGACCCTCCAGTGTTAGTTCACACAGTCAAACCCTATTAAATGTCAGATGTCAAGGATACCTCACATCCCAGCGGCTGCACACTCACCATCAATGCTGCTTGAGATATTGGAGCTGGGGGGGGGAGGTGTACACAGTTGCTATGCAACAGAATTATGGATTGCATCTGACATTTTTAGTTGCACAAGCTAAAAAGGTAAAGATAGCATGTGTTACAGGTGCTTAGTATGGGGGGTTTTCAACCAGCTACTGCTCCCTAGGCTCTCAATACAGGGCGACTTAAGATGGATATTGCATGGAGTGACACTTTATTAAACTAAAGCCTCTCCTAATGTTGGAGCTTTCACTATAATAGAATAATAAGCTAACACAAAAACCAGTCTACCTCCACAATCCACAACAGTCTAAGACATATTATTACCTGAAGCTGGCCCCGAGCCTAGGTCGCTAACAACAAAGGCCTGCTCTGCCATTCAGGCACCAGCCCATCCTTCATCTATCTTCTTCAGCTCCTACTTCTTATGGTGCTGCCTGAAGCAGGTCGCTTTACCCAAGAGCATAGCAGGGCTGCTCTGGCAGCAGCTGATGATTTTCTTCTGGGTTTGATCCAATTCTCACTCAGGTCTCAATGAATTCAATGGACATTGTGTCCAAGTGGGCATAGGATTACTGCCATTAAGTGCACTAGTAACATCCAGTGTACAAATATCAAATTATTGGCTCAAGATTAGTTGTTGCAGCTATTCTGCAGATAACAGTTCCCCCAAACATTTCGTGTTATTAACATTTGGTAGTTATTAAAAATATCAACATGATATTCAGGTATGTTCATTTCCTGTTTGTTAAGATGCAACCCCCAAACCAACTAAGTTTGTACTAGAATGCACTAGTATATATTATTTCTCTTTCTTTTTCTTTCTTTCTTTCTTTCTCTTTCTTTCTTTCTTAATAAATAAATCTTTAATGGTATCATTGATAACAATAGTATAGTTAGTTTGGCCATATCAAAACTATGCAATAGATTTATAAATTAACACACACACTCCTTTGGGTTGTTTAAATTTCCATCTGGCAACCCGGAATTAATAGGCTAAGAACTAGCGAGGTCCGGGGATTGACGTACCCAGCAAGCAGAGTGTATCTGTGTACACGATGCACTGTAATACTGAAACATACTGTTATTTAGTCCAGACGAGAGGGAAAGCAGCGGAGGCCTACGGTGAAGGGTGAGCAGAAAAGCAAACGCTCAGTCAGACAAGCTCTTTGGAGAGGCTGTGGAAGGTTCAAGCTGTGTTTGCTTGTACCTTTTTTCAAATGAGCAAGGTACTGCTCGCGCAGGCTGGGCGACCCGCAAGTGTACTTTTCAGCAACCTGCGCAGGGTTCCGATATTCCCAGTTACACGGGCTTTGACTGGGGTCCTCCCGGGGCAACCTAGGAAAGGAGCGAGCAGCTCCTCATCCACCTCCGCCGGTTCCGCGCCTCCTCGCCACACGCGCTCGCTGTCAAGGAACGGTCCCAGCAGCGCCTCCTCCAACCGCTGGGGGGCGCGCTGCCCAGGCACTGCCCGCTCCGGCGATGGCGGCGAAGGCTTCCCCCCGCGGGCAGGGGCCGGACGGGCCGCGCCGCCATATTGGCTGTTGTCCTGTCTCAAAGCAGTAGCAGCGGCGGCGTTGGCGGCAGCAGGGGGGAGCGACAGCGGCGTTGGCGGCAGCGAGAGCGCGACAGCGTGGGGCGCGGGACCGGCATGACTCGCAGGCGGAATAAGGCGGTAGGCGCGGCTGGGGCGCGACGGGAGCGCGCGGGGGGAGCAGCCCCCCCCGAACCGCCCGCGCCCCCCGCCGGGCCCGGCCTTCCAGAGATTCCCGAGGCGGCGGCGGCGAGCAGCGCGGAGCAGGGCAGAGCCTCACAGGTACCGGGAGCGCGCGCGCCCCCCTATCACGCATTGCCCCCAGATCCGAGCCTGCATCCACACCCCTTTGCCCGTAGATCGCCTGCCCCGGCGCATCCATCTGCGGCGCGATCCACCCTTCACCCAGATCCCCACTGCACTCATCCTCCTGCGCTCTGATCGCAGCCATCCGAGGTACCCTTTCGTCCTCACTTCCCCCACCTCCCGGAATCGCCCTCCTGAATGCGGTTCCCGCAGCACCTTGCTCGAGCACCCTCCCATCCCACCATGCATGTAGCACGGCACCCACAGGGCTCCTTGCAGTCACTTCAACATCCACCTTGAATCAGGGCTTGTCTAGCTCATGACCCAGCAGAGTATGTGCGTGTGTGTGTCTTCTAGCTTCCCCCACCCCTTCGCTCAAGCCACCTGCTCCCCGTATATCCAGCACACGTCAGGCCCAGATACTTACCCCAATGCCCAGTGCTGTCTTCTTTCACCCAGCCCATTGTTACATACGGCGCTCAAGCGACACACCTCAGACCCTATATGCTGTACTTATAGATAGCATGCCACCTTTTCACAGAACAGGGCATTTTGTAGCTCAGAATGCAGAAGGCTGCTTGTGCTTTTGCTTCTGTGTCTGTTTCTAGCTTCTTCAGGGAAGTGGTATTCCATATGTTGGATACACCTTTTACTGTATTAACCCCAGCACCCAAACCAGGTACCCAGCTTTCTTTGCTAGAGCACCTACACATTCTTTGTATGCTGCATCTTGTCTGTTTCCTTGTTACATCTTTATTAGACCAACTGAGACAGGCCTTCTCCATCAATGCCTGCAAAGGCTCAGCACCTACACCCCAACTTTCCATTTATGTTTTGAGCCCTTATCCCTGTTTCATCTGCTCTTCTGTGGTGCCCTGCCCTGGGACCATGCTGCATCTTGTCCTTCAGATTGTGTCTGGGCCTGTTTTAGATAGATGCATGCATCCCCTCCCAGCCCATAGTGAGACAGTCAGCTGGATCTTGTGCTGTCCAGACTTTTACTAAGCAGCAAAGAGAGCGTTCCATGACAGTGGAGTAGGTACTAGTGCAGTTTGCCAAGGAAAGAGATTTAAAGCTGTTTTGCAGTGATGGTGGGTGGGAGATGTGTGGATAGGCAACTCAGAACTGACAGCAGACAGCATTGACCAGTACTCTGCAGAAGGTCACTCAGTAAGTGATGTCCTGCCCTCCAACCACAACTGAGTTCCCAGCTGGATCTTGACATTAGGGTGAATTTGCACAGTGACACAGGGTTCTTGTGGGTCAATTGAACAGCAGCTGTGCTGCAAGCAGAATGCAGTTTGAGCCGAAGAAAGAGCTAGAACCTGGCATGGGCAAAGGAGGATGTTCAGCAGCCAGTCTGGTGCCCACTGGGCCTGGTTTGGGATTGCTTGCATCACCCCCACTGGCACTAGGCAGACAGTTGCGCTCTCTCTACCGTTAGCCATGTACTCTGAGGTGGCAAATCCCCAGGACAGCTTTGTGTTAACTAAGGATTGTGGAATTAGCCTTCTGGGAAGCCAGGCTGCTGTTGGCAGACAGCAGACCTGCAGGAGCCTCAGCCAGAGTTGTACAGAATATGCGAAAACGAGGGTTTGCCTACATACTGAGCTAGTTGACAAGACGTTCTCAGCCTTTTGAGGGGCCAGGCTTCTGTTCTTGTTTACACACATTCTACAGCATGACTATCAAAGGCTGTTTGATGGGGATTTTAAATGAAATAAGCACAGAACCAGTTTTAACCATGGACAGGATGCCATTCACTCCAAATGATATTTATGTGGCCCAGTGTGCATAAAGAATGTCACACTGCATTGGTTGAAAGTAGTCCCACTGTGCCAGGAGGGCAGCAACCCTTCCCTGCCTGCTTATGCCTCCTAGTCTTCACCTGCTGCAGCAGCTACTGGCTACTGCAGCAGCTACTGGCTATTTATTCATTAGATTTATATCCCTCTTTTTCTCCTCTTACAAGGAAGGTATCTTACATGCTCCTCTCCTCTCCATTTATCCTCACAACAATAATCCCTGGAGGTAAGGTTAGGGAAAGGGTAAGTGACCAGCTAAAGTAAGCTTCAAGGCCAAGCAGGGGGACTACAACCCAGATCTCCCTAGTTCCAGTCTAACACTCTAACCACTACATTACCCTAGCTTTCTATAAATGCCAGTGCATTAGCGCCTGATTCAGTGCTCAAATTGTGGGTGAAAAGGTGGGGACCTTAATGAAATTCAGAAGCCTCCATCTGTGACAACTTGACTGCATTTCCCCTGATTTTATCCATGCTGTGCCCTCCAACCACCTAATTATATTCGGAAGAGTCTGGCATAAAAGATAACAGAGCCAGTCCTTCTTTGGACCCTCTAAATCAAGTATTGATCAGACCCCCTGCAGAATATGCCATCTTTGTAATTCAGAAAATAGAAATGAGTGCACAGATGAGCTCCTTGCTACAATGCATCATGGTAGGGTTGGGAGCACTTAATTGAAGCTTACTGCCAAGTAAGTGTATATAAAATAATCACCTGAAATTTCTCGCCTTGGTGCTTATGTAGTGCCTCAGTCTTCGTGGAAAACTAAATTTCAAAAGACCAGTATGAAAATGTACAACAAAGAGGTCAGTTAAGATGCAGTGTGGCCACTTGGGGATTGGCATTGGTCTGTCTACCTGTAGCAAAGTTAGGTAATATTCAGTCCCTGCCCCTGTTTCTCTTCTGCAAGAAAGCATGAGTTCTTGCTGCTTCTCACATGCATGCAAAAATATGGCACTGTATCCCATGACTCTGGGAGGGAAGACAACTAGGGAGTTACACAGTTTCTTGCTTTCAGTTGGGAAATGGAGAGTTGCCACCTTGAAGTAGGTAGGGATACAAGTTACCCAACCCCACTTTTCACTTTACAGACACTCTTCTCTTCCAACATCTTGTGGAGTGAGCCCTTTGCCAAACTCCTGGAATGATAAGTAGTGCCAGTGCAGGAACTGGGCCTTGAGCAGATTGGGCAGAGTAAACCCACTATCTGTTCAAGGAATTTGCATGACTATCTTCATCTAAGTTGAGTTATATGATTTACCTGTTTGAAGTAATGTCATTACCTCTGCCTTGTGGAGGTTACAACTCAGGTTCAGTCATACCGTTGTGTTAGAATGTTATCAAGAAGATGCAGCTGACTGGCAGAAACACCTGTGGAAAACACACATTAAAGCAGCCTTGTATCCAGTAGGCCTTCAAAGGCCTAAATCCAAATGCTGAGGAATGATGTTAGTCTCCATTATCAAGAAAGATGCTTATGAAATCATCTGGTTCAGGCAAAGGATACTGGAATGTATTGAGATATTCAGTAGAACAACAGTAGAAATTAAAGACAGGAACAGTTAAGCACAAGGTAATTTGCAACTTTCTTAAGATCCATTATTATTACTGTAATCCATTTCATAATGATGCCATTTCTGTATCTCCCATATTTTAAACACATAATACTCATTGGAAAGATTAGCTTGTTGCTGGCTTAAGAGCAATTGACAGAGCTATGGCACTAACAGTTCCCAGTATAGTGAAATGTAGTTTAAAGTTGCAGTGGAAGTTGGAAGCCCAGAATAGGCTTCCAAATCCAGATTGGCCAGAAGTGCTACTTTGGGAACAAATCCTCAAGACTGGAAGTTGCAGCATCTGAAGTGCCCAGGCATTACAAACATATTCGCAGAGCACTGCTGATGAGTAAAATGGAGGGACCATATGTTGGTGAGAGGGTATATGCTCTGCAATTGCAAGATCATAGGGTTGGTCACTGTTATCTCCAGGTAGGACTGGAGTACCCCCTGCCCCACATACACGTGTGCATACACGGCACAGCCCTGACAATCTGTTGTCGACATTGTGATGACAGTACTGGGCTAGATGAACCATTGGTTATGTCAGATTCTTATGTTCCTAGTGAGCAAAAGCAGTGGCATTTGAGCCATAAGAAGGGGTCATTATCTGTTTGGACACAATGTAGGGATGAGGTAGCAGTGGGAAGAATCACTGAATTAAAATTTCACCCTTGTTGCTTTCTGGATGATTCTTGTACATCCAGTCATGAAAATTCAGCCCACTTTTATGGGAAAGTGATTTGTTATTGCTTTGGAAATTCCAGGTGATCAGATGAGTTTTCATGGTTCTCCTTCAGAAGAATTAAAGTTTCAGAAAGGAAAAGCTGAAGACAGAGTGAATTAGTATAGATTTTGCATTTGTTGTCCTTGTCCTGTCTCCATCAGAGCCCTTGTTCTGAGCATAAGATGAGGACACACTAACAGACTCAACTAGATAGTATGCTTGTAAGCATCACCAGGAATAAAATTAACATTTAGCGTTTCTGTAGTGTTCTTAGATGCTCAAAGTGCTTTATATCCAGTTTCATTTATATCAAGCCAAATGTTTCTTCATTTAATCAAGAAATATAATGATTAGTAGCTCAGGGAGTTAGAGGAGATAAACAGAAGACTGCCTGCTACAAGTACTCTGTGAAAGGGACAGTGCAGCTATAGGAACACTTGGCAGGCTATCTAGTGAGATTTAGGGACAGCATTTCTCCTTCCTTTATGCATCGTTGAAGCAAAGCTAAACTTTGATAAATGCATATAGAATCTGGACATATACAGCCCCCATACATATATTATCCCTTCTATTTGAGGGCTTCTGCAGCAAACTGGGAACTGGTACAGAGCAAACTGGAAGTTGATTCTTGCCATTTACAGCATCCAGAGCAGAGCTTCAGTGCCTTTAAAAGCTGTGTAGCAAGGAAAGTCTGCAGATGCATCTTCTCTCACAGCAGCCCTTAGAGAAACAGCATTTACAGATCTTCTCATTTCTAAGTAGATTTTAAAGGCACAGGAACCTGCACTGAAACTGACAACCCTGATTTCATACAGTGAGGCAAGTTTTTCTTGTCTGTTCCTTTCTAACCAATTAATAGTGCAGTGGCAGAGCTGACCTTCACAGCACTTCTTAGTGAGCTGTGTGGAGGGTAACTTACAATAGTCTAATTAAAGTAATTAAGAAGAAAGTTAGTCCTCCATGCAGAAAAAAACAGGGATGCTGCCAGATAGTACATCAGAGTTAATATCGAGCAAGTGCTGGAAAGGAAGCTACCATTGCTAGTACAATAATGATAATAATAATCCCACAGGCTTACAGTAGGATTCTGATTTTCCATATAGTGTAGAATAGAGGAAGTACTTGTCTATATCTCATTGTGTAGCATTGCAAACAGGTTCATTAGCTTTAATATACAGAAGAAATTTAGATCGTTCCTAATTTTTGATAAAACTTCTCAGAGGCATAACTGTCAGCAGCTGAATTTCAGGATGCCCTAAGCAGTAAAAGGTGACTGCTGTCACTGGAATTTGAGCAGTGAGTAAGCTTCCTATCAGAATGCTGCCTTGTTATCACTTCTGGTTCTTGTTTGCAGTTAGTTACCAGTACTCAGACCAATTTCTGCTTAACTGTTGCACCATCTTTGACTGACTCCTGTTCACTTCCCATTGAATTGGACAACAGACAAACCAACAGTTTGAATGAACAGAGCTGCTTAACAAATCCTCTTCTCTCAATTGAAGTACCAGTTATAGTCTTGCTATCCAGGGCCATGATCCAGAGGTGCATTAAGTGGAGTTATTTTTGTATGTTTCTTTTCAGCAGCTGTCACACCAAGTCAGCCTTGCAGTTGGCAACTGCCTCTGGGTGAGCACCCAAATGGCCAACTGCATGCCAGCAACTAAAGCATTGCATGAGAATACTACAGTGCTTGGCTTGGTACAAAGCCACAGTTTGGGGACTGGATCTGCTTTTCTGCTTTTTACCTTAGAGAACTAATGGCTCCAACGCTTCCGCACAATATATGAAACCTCCAGGTTGTGACATTTTCTTTTGCAGAGTCAAGCTGCAAATGCCGCATGTGAGGCTCTCCTCCGCTTACTAGTGTTAGGTGCTCCAGTTTGCTGTGATGGATGCTTGATATTATGATCGTGGAAGGCACTGGCAGTTCAGACAAGATGCAGAAGACCGTGTAGCAAGCACCTATGTACAACCAGCTGCACATCTGGGGCACCGGGGTCTAATCCTCAAACCAGATCCCTCATGTGATGTTTTAGGCAGTGGAACAAACAGTGGATGTTTTGGCCACTGTTCTTCCTGCCACTCCGTAGGAAAAGATTAGCTGGTACTTCAAGCAGCACTTCAGTAGTACTGGCTGTCCTTGACAGAGATAGTCAGGGATCAAATTATCATCCTCCTCCTCTCCTCCTCTATACTACCCCATTGCCAAAGCTCTCTGGGCAGTTTACAGCAAGGTTCAAAACAAAACTATAAGAATACAGTGCAAATAGCAACTATGTTAGAAGACTTTACAGCAAGGTTCAAAACAAAACTATAAGAATACAGTGCAAATAGCAACTATGTTAGAAGACTTAACATTACTTTAAAATAACTGAAAAATACAGTATACATACAATAAAAAGACCCAGCAAGAAGAAATACCAGGATAATCCCTTCAGACCCTTAGATAACCAAGAAATCTTTAAAAGGCCTCCACATGGAGGGCTGTTTTGACCAGACACTGAAAAGATGTCAAATTTGGTGTCAGGCAAGCCACAATAGGGAAATTGTTCCAAAGAAGGGGGGCCAGCACAGAAAAGGCTCTCCCCCTAGTTGCCATCCTCCAAGCCTCTCGTGGGGTTGGCATTCAGGAAGGCCAGAGTTTGATCACAGTGCAGGGTAGATTAGAGTTGGGAGAGGTGTTCCAACAGGTGTTGTGGTCCCAAGCCATGTAGGCCATTATTGGTAAAAACCAGCACCTTGGATTGGGCCTGGATGCCTACAGGCAACCAATGCAGGCAGGCCAGAAGTGGTCTGATATGTTCAGACCTACGAATCTCAGCTATTCTGCACCAGCTGCAGCTTCTGAACTGTCTTCAAGGATAGCCCCACCTCCTTCAGACAAAGGGGCAGACCACTCGGCTGCTACCACTATTTGTCTAGGAGACAAAGAGATGGCACAATGCTGATGTCAGTGTAAACAAGATGTAGTGGCACATATACAAATACTTGCTGCTATTTGGTCCTAATTACTAGAAGTCAGTCTTTTTATTATTTGTTACATATATCCCGCTTTTTAAATGTAAGGCAACTTACCTACGTTTTCTCCTCTCTGTTGTATCCTCGCTCTGTGAGGTGGCTTATGCCGAGAGCTGATGTTTGGCCTAAAGTCACCCAGTAAGCTTTATGGCAGAGTGGGGACTAGAACCAAGGTCTCTTGAATCCCAGTTCAACACTCTCACCTCTATACTCTTGCTCTTTGTGTAGCTTTTTGCTGGAGGACAGCAAGATTGGATTCTTTTATCCTGAACAGACTGTGTAAGGCAATGGAGGGAAGGAGGGCAGAGAACGAGACATCTCATTTTCCTTCACTTCTAGCAGCACAAGTATGTGGATAGCTCTCTCACCCCCAATAGGCCATATATGCTTATAAGCCAAGAAGTGAGAGCTATAGATGCAAGTTGCTTTGCCCTCACCCCCACAGACATATTTTTAATGTTGAGAGATGTGCACATTTTTTCTTCCAGAATTGAGCTGTCATTAACCTTTTACATCTAAGACATTGAGTTGGAAAGAGGCTGAAGCAGAACCAACTTTCTGAACCAGTTTCTAAATTCCCAGTTTCAAAAAGCCAGTCAGATGCCAAATCTCCTGCAGTAGGGATTTGCTCCAGTATGCACATACAGGTATTAGTAACTCTTGTACCAAAATGCTTTTCAAATCCTGGGATGTTATAAAGAAATGCACAGTTCAGGTATTGCGCTTACACCTGCTGAAAGGACATGGAGTCCCCACACACTTCTTGATGAAAAGCCAGATTAGACAGAAAGACACTGCAATAAGGCCTTAAGGATTATTTTATTTCATTTTAAATTTTTATTTCGTGCTTGTGTGTGTGGGTTTTTGTCTGGGAGAACTGGGTGAGTGAAGAGTAGTGCAGGACAGACAAGGAAGGGAAACAAGGTAGGGTCTCTGAGGGGTTCCCAGTGTCAGGCCAGGAGATGGCCTTGGTGGGAATCACAGGTGTTGCTGTCCGCTGCAACAGCTGCGACATGTTCGCCCTTCTCCCTCAGGAGAGGCAGGGATATACTTGCCCGCAATGCAAGCTTGTGACCCTGCTAGAAGAGGAGGTGAGGTGCCTGAGGGCCGAGAGAGCTCTCCAGGCACCCCCCCCCGAGCAGCCCCCCTCTGGACAGAGGGTTGAGGGAGAGGCCATGGGAGGAGCAGCTGCGGAGACATAGAGGTATGTCACCCACAGGAGGAGGAGGCCAGCACGGCCTCCTTCTCCTGGCACCAATCTGGAGCTGGGAAACAGGTTCTCTCTGCTTGGGGAGGCTGGGGCTGATGAGGACTTGGAGGACCAGCAAGAGCCCCAGCCTGGGACCACATGTGGCCAGGTGGCCACTGCAGGAGAGGCGAGGGCCAGGGCATGGCCACCTACCACCACCGGGAAGAGATGGCAGCGGGACTCCCCGCTGAGGGGCACTGAGGCGGCGGTGTGCCTCCCTGACCTTGAGGCAAGGGAGGTCTGTTGTCTGCCGGGCAGACGCATATGGCATGTGAAGGATAGATTGAAGCATCTTGTTCGCTCTGGGGGTCACCAGCCACTTCTGGTGTTCCATGTGGGGACAAATGACATAGCCAGGCGGGGCATGGGTGGGATCACCAGGGACTTTGAGGCCTTGGGGAAGGAACTCAGGGACTGAAAGGCCCAAGTGGCCTCCTCATCTATCTTACCAGTCTGGGGATTTGGGCCAGGCAGGGAAAGGAGGGTCGCTGAGGTGAACAACTGGCTTAGGGTGTGGTGCCAGAGGGAACGTTTTGGGTTCCTTGACCACAGCACCTGGTTTCTTGCCAATGGACTTCTGGCAAAGGATGGGTTGTACCTAACGAGGATGGGGGAAACATCCTTCAGAAATGCTCTAGTGAGCTTTGTCCGGAAGACTTTAAACTGAGCCGGGGTGGAGGTTCAGGCCCCCCAGAAATTTGTTCTCACTGGACAAGTGAGGGTAGAGGATCAGGGCTCTGGAACCAGGGTGTTAGAGGTACTGCAGGGGCTGACAAGACTCCTACGAAGAGGAGGCCAGTATCAGGGAAGATGGGAGGAAGGAGGAGGCTGGGGATTCCAAAGAAAGGAAGCTGTGGGAAGGAGTTGAGGTGCCTGTACACCAATGCTAGGAGCATGGGTAATAAGCAGGAAGAGCTTGAAGCTCTCCTGGGAATAGGAGGGTATGACCTGGTGGGGATCATGGAAGCTTGATGGGATGAAAGGCAAGACTGGAATGTGAACATAGAGGGGTATCATCTTTTTAGAAAGGACAGGAAGGGAAAGAGGGGTGGGGGTGTGGCTTTATATGTCAGGAAAGGGATAGGATGCAGAGAGAGAGAATGCAGCACAGATGGGGATTCGGCAGAGGCAGTCTGGGTGAAACTTAGGGGTTTTGACAGGGAAAAAGACCTGACAGTGGGGGTATGTTATCACCCTCCAGGTCAACTTGAGACCCTGGATGATGTCCTGAAAGATGAGATTCTAAGGATATCTCGGGGGAGGGACAGAGTAATTATGGGAGATTTCAGTCTCCCGGATATTAGTTGGGAGACAATCTCAGAGGTGAAAGCCAGGTCTTGTCGCTTCCTAGATGCTATAGAGGGAGGGTTTTTCACTCAGAGGGTCCGAGAGGTGATGGGCGGGGGGCATCCTTGACTTTCTTTTGACCAACAGGGAGGAGCTGATGGATGAGGTACAGATTAGGAGAGCTCTGGATGCAAGTGATCACTCCATCCTTTGCTTTGAAATCAGGGGAATGGGGATGCGCAGCAGGTCGAGCACTAAAAGCTAGGACTTCAAGACAGCCAGCTTTGGCTAACTGAAGGCCAGACTGGGGAAAGTCTTCTGGGATAGGTTACTGAAAGGCAAGGGAGTTGAAGAGGGCTGGATGGCACTCAAAAGGGAGGTTTTGGAGGCGCAAGCCTTCACGATACCTCTAGTTAGTAAGGTGGGGAGGCGGAGGAGAGTGCCGCCATGTATGCGAAAGGAGGTGGTTAGAGGGATTAGACGAAAGAGGAACCTCCGTAGAAAATGGGTACTGGGGGAAATAGACAAAAGGGTATACCGGGAGGAGGAGCCCCGTTGCAGAAGGATTCTTCGCAAGGCTAAGGCTGATTAATTAATTAATTAATTAATTAAAACATTTCTATGCCGCCCCATTCGCCAAAGCCTCGGGGCGGCTCACAACATAAAGTTAAAATACAAAAAATAACAATATAAAATAAGTAACAATATAAAATAAGTAACAATATAAAATAAGTCGCCCTGGCCAGATAAAATAAGCAAATACTATTAACAATTAAAATGATGCTTAAATAAAATAAATAAATAAATTATGAGCTGAGACTTGCAAAGAATATCAAGAGCAACAAAAAGGGCTTCTTTCAGCATGTAAATATCAAGAGGAAGGGGAGACAAGTGGTGGGACCACTAAATAAGAAGGAAGGGGATCCAGTGACTGATGCGAGGGAACAGGCTCTGATGCTAAATGACTATTTTGCCTCTATGTTCTCCCCAAAGCAGGACAGGGGAGATCCGCATGGGAGTTTAGATGAGGCTGGGGACTTAGGGGCACAGATTAGAGTCACCCCCTCTAGAAGTTGAGGGGCTCCTCAGGGCACTGGACATTACAAAGACGCCAGGCCCTGACGGGTTACACCTGAGAGTACTTAGAGAGTTGGCAGGGGTTCTCTCACGCCCGCTGGCCTCCATTTTTGAGGCCTTGTGGAGAACGGGTGAAGTTTCAGAGGACTGGAGGGTGGCGTCAGTGGTCCCAATTTTCAAAAAGGGTAGTAGAAGGGACATGGGGAATTACAGACCAGTTAGCCTTACATCCATTGTAGGAAAAACAATGGAAAGGCTCATAATAGTGAGAGATCTAGTGATTCTAGATAGGGAAGGGAGGCTGGTGGCCACACAACATGGTTTCTGCAAAAACAGGTCCTGCCAGACAAACCCTGTGGAATTCTATGACAAGGTTTCAAGGTGGCTAGATGGAGGGGATGCAGTGGATGAGGTTTACCTGGATTTCAGCAAGGCCTTTGACAAAGTGTCCCATGATATCCTGGTTGAGAAACTGAGGAGTTTTGGGATAGACCAATGCACTGTCTGATGGATTATGGCATGGTTGACTGACCGAAAGCAGAGAATAACTACTAGTGGGGAATCATCAGGATGGCGGCCAGTGACAAGTGAGGTCCCCCCAGGGTTCTGTCCTGGGACCAATCCTGTTTATTCTTTTCATCAGTGACATGGAAGAAGGGGTGACCAGTCTGCTGATCAAATTTGCAGACAATACTAAAACCGGGGCAGTGGGCACAACTAAGGAGCAGGTACTCCAGATCCAAAAGTATCTGGACAGAGTATGGAAATGGACAGGAGACAACAGGATGGCGTTCAATGTGGATAAGTGCACTTGGGGCATAGGAATGAGTGTAATACGTACAGGTTAGGGGGACAAGTGGCTGGAGAGCAGCACTTGTGAAAGGGATCTTGGGGTACTGGTTGACTGCAGGCTAAACATGAGGCAGCAGTGTGGTGTGGTGGTCAAGAGGGTGAATGCAACCCTTGCTTGCATAGCCAGATGTGTGGCTTCTAGATTGAGAGAGGTATTGTTGCCACTCTATACGACTTTGGCGCACCCGCAACTGGAGTATTGTGTTCAGTTTTGGGCCCCTCGTTACAGGAACGATATAGCAAGGTTAGAGTAAGTGCCGCGTAGGGCCACAAGGTTGGTGGCCAATTTGCAGGGAAAGCCATAAGAGGTGAGACTGAGAGAACTGGGTCTTTTCAGCCTGGAGAAGAGGGGACTCGGGGGGATCTGTTGGCGACATACAGATATGTGAGGAGGTGTCATGTGCTGCAATGGAGCGAAACTTAGGGAACCAAGGTTCAATTTAGATGCCAAGAAGTACTTCCTGACGGTTAGGACCCTGAGGGTATGGAATGGGCTTCTACGGGAGGTGGTGGAGGCCCCATCAGTGAGGATATTCAAGGATAAGCTAGACATGCACATGGTCGGCATGTCTTGAGTGGAGCCGGCTGGAGCTGGGGGTCAGACTAGATGGCCTGGGAGACCCCTTCTGACTTGCTCTCTTTATATGTTTCACTTAAGGTCTCTGTCCTTTGCCTACACTAAGATTCCATTGTTACTACTAGCCATTTTGATCCATTCACAGGTTTGGGTCCTTAAATTGCTCCTTTGTTTCAGATGACCCATCAAGAAAGGAGCACAGAATCACAGGCAATTCTATGACAGGAGAATTATAGCAAATCAGTCTTAAATTGCTAGCATTTTAGATGTGATAGTCAATAACAGAATGGTTGCAAGCCCATCTTCACAAAGGAAACATAAGATAGTTCTTCCTATTCTCCTTCCCCTGGCGCACAAGGCATTGCTTAAAAAGGATGTCAATGTAATAGTTTAGAGATACAACAAATTTAGAGGAGGAAATACAAGGAAAGATAATCAGATTTGCAGATGATACAACACTGGGTAGAATAACAAACGCCCTAAAAGACAGAGCAAAGACCTAGGACAATCTTGATAGACTGAACTGAAAGCAACAGGATGAGATTCAGTAAGGACAAGTGCCAAGTCCTCCACCTAGGAAAAAGAATCCAAATGCATAAATACAAGATGAGGAATACATGGCTCAACAGAACTGAGAGAAAAAGACCTGGGAGTTATTGGGGACAACACACTAAATATGAGCCAACAATGCGATGCAGCTGCAAAAAGGGCAAATGGTATTTTGGATGCAATAATAGAAGTATTACTTCCAAATCATGAAAAGTAGTAGTTCCCCTGTACTCCTCCTACTCAGACCTCATCTGGAATACTGTTTCCAGTTCTGGGCACCAAGATTTAAGAAAGATGCAGAAAAATTAGAAGGCATTCAGAGGAGGGCCATAAAAATGGTCCAGGGTTTGGAAACATTGGAGAGACTGAGAGAACTGGGCATGCTCAGCCTTGAGAAGAAAAGACTGGGGGGGGGGGACATGATATCCCTATGTAAATACCGCAAAGGCTGTCACAAAGAAGAAGGGCAAGATCTCTTCTCACTGATACCAAAGTCCAGGGCACGGAATAATCAAGTCAAGCTGCCACAACCCTAAATCAGGCTAAATTTCTGGAAAAGTTTCCTCCGTGCCAGACTAATACGACAGTGGAACCAGTTGCCTAGAGAGGTTGTGGACTCTCCCACACTGGAGACATTCAAGGTGAAATTGGACAGTCATCTGAGTGGGATGGTGTAAATTGGTGACCTGCAACAGCAGGAGGTTGGCCGTGATGGCCTTCTTGATCCCTTCCAACTCTACTGCTCTGTGATTCTATGAAGAGGGGAGAGGGTTTGAGAGCAAGAAAACACTAAACAGTGCTAATGCATTATGTTTGGACTGCTCATATAGTGTAGAGCACTGCCATTCCCCAACAATTTGTAAAGCTAGAAACAGAGCAAGTCAGAGGGGTCCTCCTGGGCCATCTCTTCTGACCCCTGGCTCCAGCCAGCTCCACTCATGACTTGTCTAAGATGTGCATGCCCAGCCTATCCTTAAACCCCCTCACTGATGGAGCTTCAACCACCTCTCGTGGAAGCCAATTCTATACCCTAGGAGTCCAAACCGTCAGGAAGTACTTTCTGACATCCACCTTGAATCTTGTTTCCCTGAGCTTTGCAGCTGGAATTCTTTCCTCCCCTGTATCCCCTTTGCCATTCAGTTATGCACTGTGCTCAAAGCCAGAAGCTGTGCTCAGATTTAAAAATTTAGATTGTATAGCAGGAAAGAGACATAACTTGACTTCATATACCTGTTGTACCCAGTGTTAGTCTTATTTGCAGTAGACTTGCTGAAATGAATTAGATCTAAGTTAGACTAACACTGTATATGACCATTTGTGTTAACTGCCAAGACACAACTAAATAGATGCCCTTTTTATTCTTTGATATGGAAAAATAGGTCATGGTCCCATTATTATTATTATTATTATTATTATTATTATTATTATTATTATATTTCTATGCCACCCCTTGCCAAAGCGTCGGGGCAGCTTACAACACAATAAAATACATTGAAATACAATAGAACATAATAAATTACCATTAAATACAAAAATACAAAAAATACACTGAGTTTCAAACATAATAATATAAAATGAAAATTAACAGTATAAAATAAGTAAATAAATAATATAGGAGGAGAAAAGAGAAGGAAGAAGAAGTTGTCCTGGCTAGATCATATATTTTAACAATTAAAATGATGTTTAAATAAAAACTGTAGTCATAACAAAGCTTTCAAAGCAACTTATATCAGATCATCATAGTAAGAACCAAGTGTCAAATAAAATAATTCATTGTCTGGACGGATTACTTGCCCTTTTGTTTACTATAGTCATTTTTTGCTTCCTTCACTGTTTGTTCAGATTTGTCAGCTGAAGTAAAGTGAGTCTGTTTATCTGCCTCTTTATAATGAACTTAATAAACTACATGTTACTAGACCACAATAAAGCTGTCTTAGGATCTTGACATACAAAGTACATTACTGTTAAGTTCCTTATTAGAGTACTATGCTATTGCCCTGTTACAGTAATATGCAAGAACTAAAATATTCTAAAAAAAATAGTATATATGCTTTTGTCATAGCCTCACCAACTAACGTTTCCTCCAGGTAAAATCAGCTAGAGGTCTGGCTGATAGCTCTTCAGCTTTAGGAATTGCAGCCCTAAATCAGATGAATATTGCCCTATCTTTACCCTCACAAGCCTCCCTACTTTAAACACCTGTGTGCTTCATTTTCTAAACAGCAAGTGAATCAACCACACCTTGGAGAGCACCATTACACTTGAGATGGTAACAGTTTCCTACAGGTGAGGAGAATCAAAATTAGTCCATTCACAAGAGATGGGAAGATGCTGTCTAGCCTCAGCCTCTCCACTTGACCAACTGGCTCTTCCAACAAGATAGTATCTCACCTCTAGGAAAGCGAGTCCCTTACTAGTCAACAAACAGTCCCAGTGGGGATATGCATCTCAACGTTCATCTTCCAGGACTGCTATGCTATAGAGGGGATTCACTTTTATGCTATGGAGACACAAGCAAGAAAAATAGGCTCATTTTTTGAAGGCTACAGGAAAAGCAGCCTCTCTCAGAGCAGCAGCACTGAAAATCAGAACTAGCTGTGTTATTACATATACCCTCACTCCCTAAGTATCTAAACAGGCTTCTCTAGGGGCTTACTACTTTCCTTTCATGCCTTAATATAGTCTCTAGTGCTAGCAAGAAGAATAGCATAAACTAGCTAGAACCTGTTACACCCAGGATCAGTTTGGAGCTGCATGTATTTGAGCCAATTGGTAGTTAATAAACTCTACAATAGATTCTAAAGAAAAATAGGTTCTTTGGCCTAGCTATATTCCAAGCACACTTTCAGAGACTGGAGAGAGCAAAACAGTATTCACCTTCTCCTGTATAATTCTTCTAAAAGGTGGCTATCCTATGTAAAGTGTTTGAGGATTTGCTGAGTATATTCGGTTGTTCTGTTTGCTGGTTGGGTGCAGGGCCAACTGAAATTATAAATACAACTCTGGTTAGACTTTGGCTTTTATATAGTGTGTTTTGGGAGCTGGGATGGGATGGAAAAAATGCTTTAAAGAGTAATTGTGTGAATGTTACTTTTCTAAATACTTTTTTTTTTTTTTTTTTGCTGGAGTTAGTACTTGTTTTATAAGGTTGGTGGATTTATTTGTTTTCTGACTTGAGGTGGACTAGCATTTTCTGTTTAAGATAAAACTGGTTGAAAGAAGTCCAGAATTGATTCAGTGTACTGAAGGAAGTCTCTTAATAGATTTAACCCAGTCTTACTGTGGTCGTTCTGTCCACTAGCTGCTATGGGTGGTGTTTTGCTAGAGAAATTTGGGATAGACTTCATTTCATTTTCAAGGTGATTCTGGGCATTTTTACTTTGTGAAGGTGAGTTATTGTCTGTGTACCAGATAGTAAAGTTGGAGATATGTCTTAGACTAGAGTACGTGAGTGTACTGCACCATGTGCCTGCAACCTTGATGATATTTGTAGAGAGTTCTGAGTGATACTGGTAGGATTGCATTCCTTTCGAGTAACTTTTTATAAGAAGAGTTGTGAGTCCTGCCATGTGGAGAGGGAAGGCCAAGGATAACATTAAGATAAGAGTAGCATATACAGAAACTTACAAAATTAGTGTTAAAAGATCAAAGCTGCCCTCTTAGGCACATTTATGTGGGAGCAAGCCCCATCAAATGCAAGGGGCCTTCCTTAAAAATTAGCATATACCTGATTGGGCTGCATATGGCATTGGTAGGTCCCAAGCTAGGTGTAAGTGCAAATTACTGAAGAATTAACAGGAAATACTCCTGAATTGTTTTTCTGGGGTTGAAGTTGATTATTACCTTGGGAATCCAAATATATCAGCCTCTCTGATCTCTGGTACCATCTATCATAAGAGGTAGTTGCGTGCTGTGAGAATATCAAATATACATGGGTTGAGAGAAAGGCTTGTAGGACAACTGAGTGAGTAAGGAATATGACTTTCATGTTCTCTGTAGGAACCAATTTAGGCTTATGTTTTATGTGAAAGGGTTTCTCGAAGCCCACAGAATGAGATGGATCCAAAAGCATTTGAATATAATGGCTAAAAATCTGACAACACCCAATGGGAACTGTGCTAGTCTGGAATCAAGTGCCATGCTACTTAGAGAAGTTTTGATTCTGTCAAATGTTACATCTGAGGAGTAATCCCCTGGGAAATGCATGCAGTTTCCTCACACATGGTTACTTAACATACTAAAAAAATGTGGAGAACACAATATAGCACCCAATTTTCTGGCCCTAACAGGCAATTTAAAGTGATTGGGTGCTTGGAAACTGAGGCACCACCCTTAGTGAAATTATGTGTCAGACCTTTTCTTACCAAAAGGGTCTCCAACCCCATGGTATATGTAGGTTTTTTTAGAAATATTTCACTATCCTGTACTATAACTAGGGTTCAGTATAGAGACCCCTGTTATAGGTGGTACAGTACTATGGGAACCACAGCATCTTGACTTTCATGGGATGGTCGGGTTGCTTTTGTAAAAAAGGTATCCATCATATTTTTGTCGAAGTCCTCAAAGCAATGTTGAATGCAGTACATGCAAGACTGCAAGAGAGTATACTTAGTTAGCTTCATGGTTGAGCAGGACTATTTGATTCTGGGGCTGTGAAGATCAAGGCTATGATGGGTCCCAGAACTAGTCATTTATGCTTGGCCCTCCTACTCTCCCTCCAGAACTGAACTTGCACATGACATTTTTATGCACATACAGAGTCAACAATGCAAAACTATCCAGAAACATTTTAGTACATTTTTAGTTGAAATCGATTGGAAAAATGATGAATCTCTTCCATGGCAGAGAACTCAAATATAAGTAAAAGCTTCCCCCACTATAGCATAAACACAGAAAATATAAACACATCAAAAAGTGCTCTCTCTCTCTCTCTCTCTCTTTTGTACACATACCCGCTCAGAAAGAGTGACAGACTCTATCACTAATATACAACAGCCTAACAAGACTGGCAATGAGAAGACACAGTAAATGCTTCATATATCACGTCTCCTCAGCCTAGCCTGCCTTATAAGATTGTTGTGAGACTAAAAATATTTTTAATCTCTGGGGGGAAAGTGGAACATAAATGTAATATATTAAAGTAAATAATTGTATGTCAGAAGAACATAGGGTGGTCTTAAGTAATGTTCATAAGTAGCCAGCTGTGCACTGAATGCTGCCTATATTCATGCATTTACATGCATGTGCACTAGTAATGAGATGCATCCAGTACCCTACTTGGAAACATCTTGCAGAGATCCTGGGGATGGAGCCTGAAGTCTGCTACCAACCCTTCTAACTCATATGGAACATTAACAGTCTGGAAGAATGGCCTCTTCTCATATGATGCCCCACCAATATGTCTGTATCTTCCACACAAGCATCAACTCAGAGAAATGTTATCAACAAAGCGTCCTATGACCCTAAAAACTAACATACTTGAGCTTCTATGGACTAGCCCACTTTATCACATCTTACAGGAAGTTTATTTATTTATTTAGAAAATTTCTATACTGCCCTATTCGCTGAAGCCTCGGGGCGGCTTACAAATAAATCAATTAAAATACTATAAATTAACAATATAAAACAAGTTAACAGTATAAAATAAGTCGCCCTGGCCCACGAATAAAATAAATACCATTAACAATTAAAATGACGTTTGAATAAAAAGGTCTTCGCCTGGCGCCGAAAAACAACGACGGCGCCAGGTGGACCTCTTTGGGGAGCGCATTCCATAGATTGTGCTTACTGTGTACACTGACGTATAAGGCAACTCATGTATAAGATGAGATTGGTATTTTGGACTGTTTTTCTGTTGTATGTCATATGTTAGGCATATACAACAACCCCCAAGTTTTGCTTTGCTATTTCTAGTTTCAAGGGTCCTCTTATATGCTGGTATATATGGTTATATCTCTACCAAAAAAGCACAAACATCTCTAGAAAAAATGCAAATATCTCTAGAGTCTTTGTGCCCACTGAGAGAGAAAACGTGAGAGTGAGCCTGGGTAAGTGCTGAGACAACAAGCATGGCATCCCCAAATAGAGTCCCTAGAGAATTTCACTAAAGATATTCATGGGTTTTCCACTTCATGGGGGTTCTGCACCCCTAACCTTTGTGAATGTGGAGGGCTAACTGTACAGTATATCGTGTTCTCTACTAGCTGCAGTTTCAGGCATCTGCTGGAGGCTTTGAACCTGTCCCTCGTGGATACAGGGGTCCTACTGAATGATGCACATTTTTCACCTGGCATATTTGATGACCCCCCCCACACACACACACACACATTTTTCCTTGCTATTTCCAGTTTCAAGGGTTGTCTTCTATGCTGTAATATACGGTATATACAGTGCAGAGATGGGACAAATTCTTAGAGGAGGCTCCTAGCCTTGTCGGCTCTGTGTTACCTCTGTTAAGGGTACAGCAGTTGCTGAAGAGCATGGGAAGGAAGAGGTCTCGTACCCATCCTGTTTGAGCAGTCCCATGGACAGCTGTGAATGGAGCGCTGGATTGGATGGACTATTGATCTGATCCAGCATGGCTTTCCTGTTTTCTTATATGGTGGCATTGGTTGTAGGAGAATTGTAAACAGTGGGGTGCCACAAGATTCCTTGTTCTTGCTTCTTAGGCTAACACAGCTACACTCTAGTGTTTATTAATGGCACAACCTTTTTATCTGTCTACTCGGAAGAAAGTAGCACTGTGTTCAATGGGTTTCACATCAAAGGATGCGTGTATAGAATTGTAGCCTTATTACAAAATCCTAAGTATGTCTCCTTAAAACTCCATTGTGCTCTATGGGACTCTGAGAATGATATGCACGCATAATATTACAGCCAAACCCCCTCTTTTGCACTTCTCTGCCCTGTTCCTTCTTTCAGGTAACTATAAAGTACCGAATGAACACAAGGCATAAAGAAGTTTAAGCTGGATGGCTAACGACGCTTATTTACTGGGGAGTTGGTGTGTTGCTGATTTCCTGCTGCAGCGAGTGGGAGGGACAGGATCTGAAGTGAGGGGTGGATGAGCAAGGGTAAAACTCTGTCATCACCACTGCCAGAGCTGGAAAAAAACTTAGGGAAAAAACCACCATTCACATTACTTGCCTGCACTCAAACACAACTTCCTGGGACTCCAAAAAAGTGGTTTTCTTCAGAATGAACCAGAAAGTCCCTTTTGCCCATACACTTTTCTCTATAAACAAGTGTTGCTCATAGCCATGACTTCATTCATTGGCTAAACACACTGAAAGGTGGTAGCAGGCTCACATCTTATGAGATGATTGGGCAAAATGGTTGTTTCTCACAAAACACTGGCAAGCATGTGAACGTTTTGTTTCCTATCAGGTTCTACAAGGGCTAGAAACTTGCTTTTAAAAATTTGAAATCTAGAAACCTAAGATAGATAGTGGGCCATGGGCTGTAGCCACTTTAACCCTCTGATTAATCTAGCTGTATAGAAGTGTTATGGACTTTGAGTGGTGAACTTGCTTGGACAGAAAGCTCACTGTAAGAGAGGTTCAGGCAAAAATCATGAGTTCAGAGAAGGCAGGGGGTGGGGATCATGGGGCATTATGACTAGCCTTGCTTTTCCCCACTGCTGATGGGCTTTTATCTAGCTTCCTGAGAGACAGTACAGAGGTATATACTAATTTATTACTATTACATGGCATTTATATCTCACCTTTTGTCTTCCTGTGAGGAACCCAAGGCAGCTTTATCTAGTCCTCCTGCATTCCGTTTTATCCTCACAACAGCAACCCTGTGAGGTAAGGCTGAGAGGGAGTGACTGGCCCAGAGTGGGGACTAGAACCTGGGCCTCCCAAGTTCAGCACTCCACCCACCATACCAGCTCTCAGGAAAGAGAAAAGAATTCCTATGCATATGCACAGTGCTCCTCCGTGCAAGGGGGGGGGTGCTCAACTGGCTCAGGATTCCCCCTCCATATGGAGGAACTCTACCATGTTGATTGGGGCCTTTCTCATTTGTGCCCAGTGGAGTGTTGGGTTGGCAACAGGGGTTGTGTCTGCTGGGCATTACTTTCTTTATCACTACTTGGGAGAAGTTCTTATAAACACCCTTAAGGATTGATTTATTATTATTATTATTATTATTATTATTATTATAACATTTCTATGCCGCCCCTTGCCGAAACCTCGGGGCGGCTTACAACACGATAAAATACAATGAAATACAATAGCACATAATAAACTACCATTAATTACAAAATACAAAAAAATACATTGATTTACAAATATAAGATTAAAATTATCAGTATAAATTAAGTAAATAAAAATGTAGGAGGAGAAAGAGAAGGAAGAAGTTGTTGCCCTGGCCAGATCATATGTTTTAACAATTAAAATGATGTTTAAATAAAAAGGTCTTTACCTGGCGCCAAAAAACCAGTAACGACGGTGCCAGGCGGACCTCTTTGGGGAGTGAATTCCATAGGTTGGGTGCCACCGCAGAGAAAGCCCTCCTCCGAGTACTTACTCTCCTAATTTCTTTCATGGAGGGTTCCCGGAGAAGGGACTCTCCCGCAGATCTCAAAGGGCGGTCGGGCATATACGGACGTAAGCGCTCGTTCAGGTAGCCAGGACCCAAGCCGTTTAGGGCTTTATAGGTCATAATCAACACCTTGAATTGGACCCGGGCTTCAATGGGAAGCCAGTGAAGCTGACGGAGGACTGGAGTCATGTGAGCATAACGCCCCGTCCCCGTCAGCAACCTGGCAGCTCTATTTTGCACCAATTGAAGTGTTCGGACTGTCTTCAGGGGAAGCCCCACGTGAAGCGCGTTACAGAAGTCTAGGCGGGAAGTCACCAGCGCGTGTGTCACCGTCGCCAGGCAGTCGTACTCCAGGTAGGGGCGCAGCTGATTAATCAGCCGAAGCTGAAGGAAGGCGTTCCTCGCCACCGCTGTCACCTGAGCTTCCAAAGAAAGCTCTGGGTCGAGGAGTATTCCTAAGCTGCGGACCTTATCCCTAAGAGGGAGTGTTGCACCATTCAGGACCAGGTCAAATCCACCCTCTCCGAAACCTGATCCGCCAACCAACAGGACCTCCGTCTTGTCTGGGTTGAGTTTCAGTTTATTTGCCCTCATCCATTCCCTTACCTCGGCCAAGCACCGGTTCAGCACAGCCACTGCCTCACCTGGATTAGTGGAAAACGAGAGGTAAAGCTGGGTATCATCAGCGTATTGATGATTCCGCAGCCCACACCTCCTGATGACCTCTCCCAGCGGTTTCATATAGATGTTAAATAGCAGAGGGGATCGAATGGAGCCCTGTGGTACTCCATGGCATAGCTGCCATGACGTAGAGACATGGTCCCCCAGCACTACCTTCTGGAATCGACCGTTGAGATAGGAGCGGATTTACCTGCTGGAAGGCTCCAGCTCTGGGGAAAACTACATTTCCTGTTTCTGCAGAATCTGGCCGTGAAGACTGCTCACTGGCTGGTTCCTGTGATATCACTGTCACTTCCTCCACTCACACTTCAGGAGTTTAAATTTTATTTTCTTAATGATCATGCATGTAAAAGTAATAGGGCTATGAATGAACACTCAAGTGACTGAACATTTATGTTGTATTCAAAAAACCTTTTGTTTCAACACAGACTGCCTGCCTGAACTAGGAGGAGGGCACAATGGAGTCCTGAATCAAAATTGCATTAATTCATAACTAATCTGTCAAGAGGGTTGCAAAGATTTGGGGAAGCTCAGCTCAAGCTGTGTAGAAAGAAAAAGAGTAGGGGATTCTGAGATGCACAAGTGATCTCCTTGCTGTGTAAAAATTGAAGTGGAAAAGCACTGTAGGAGAATTATTCTGCACCAAGCAGTGAATATTGCTCAGATCAGCCCTAGGACTGTCTGGTGATATTCAGCCTCATCTAGGACCTGAGAGAGGAATAATGGTGCTAAATTAAGAGGATGGAGCAGGGCTTCCTAGGCTCTTCAAATTCTTTAAGGGAGTAGGAGGCTCTCTAAAATGGGTATTGGGAATCTATTTGATATATAGCCAGCTTCAGGAGGGAGGATTCACATCATACCTTACTCCAGGTCATGCTGGCAAGAGCTTCTGAGAGTTGTAGAGCAAAATAATGGGAAACTGAAATTAAAATGGAAACTTCCACCCTTCCCTATTTTTGATTATGTCAGAATGAGAATTTTAACATGTTTTGGATATTAAAATCATCTGGTCCCAATGGGTTCCTAGTTGAGTGGCATAAAACATTTTCCAGCTTTTTGGATACAAAGTTTTATCAACATTATAATTACATTTTTGAATTGGGCTCTCTTTGGTCATTACTAAATGATGCTTACATTAGTGTGATTTCTAAACCTGGCAGGGATCATACTTAAGGTGCCTGCTATTGATCTGTTTCATGAATTACTGTTATTATTGAAATATTTTGCAGTTTTGGCCAATAAATTGCAACAAGTTATTGCAACACTAGTATGATCAGATAGAAGGTCAGGCATTAAAATATGCAGGAGACTGATAAGCTTCAATTAGCTGCTGATATGAACAGAGTAGACTGCCATTGCTTCATTGGACACTGAAAAGGCCTTTGACAAATTTCATTAGAAGCTTATCTTTGTTACATTGAGAAATTTTGGCTTTCCTATAGAATTTTTTAAATGGGTCAACATTTGATATCCCACCCAAGAGCTAGAGTGAACAGCAATCATCTTTTCTTTTTCCTTTCTTTTTTTTCCTTTTCTTTTTTTCTGGTACTTGAGAGAGGTTTTAGACAGGGTTGCCCACTTTCTCCATTGATAAAAATGTTTCTGTTTGGTGTGAATAGTAATATCCACAGAATAATAATATATAATATAAAATAACAGAATAGTAATATTCATGGTTTTGTCTATGACCATTTAGACTTAAATTATCCTTTAAGGTGATGATCTTTTACTGTCCATCCTGAAACTCAAGTCATCTGTTCCAACTTTGATGCAGGCGATTAATCCTTCAGGTGATTTGTTTGGCTATTGAACTACCTGGTAAAATCTAAATTGATGACACTTGAAGATACTATATCTCATTGTGTATTACCTAATTTGCAATTTTGATGGTGTCCAGATCTTATTACTTATTTGGGACTATTTATTGCCAGATAGATATCTCAAAGGATTAAGCTAAATCTAAGTAAATTAATGCTGTATCCTGGGATAGATGGGTATCTCTAAAGTTGAGCTTGTAGGGTAAGAGTAATACACTTAAAATTAATGTTGTATATAGGGTTGTGGAATTTCTTTGTATCTGACAAATATTTTTTAAAACTTAATGATTTGTACTGTGGGGTCCATTCCCACCATAAATTTCTTTGGAAAGGCTGGAATTTCCCATTAAAGAAGGCAGGTTTGGCCTTCTACGTTTTGCTATATATCATAGGACTGATTTATTGATAAGTACTCAATTTTTATCTTTTCCACTTAGATTAAATTATCTATCATTGTCAGTTCTGGAATATTTATGTCTAAATTCTCTTTGAAATGATTGGCATTAAAGTCTAAGCATGCTAAAATAGATAAGTTTCCTTTTACAGTTACAGGAGTGAAAGAGGTTTGGTGCATAATACCATGGCAATTGAGTCCATTTTCTCATGATTCTTTGGGGAAACTGTGATTTAAAAATTGGTGGAAAACATTCATGTTGTAGATTTGGACAGATGAATTGATTTTTACCTTGGATCAATTAGTGTGTGCTGATACTAAGTTAATTTTTATTCTTAGTTTTGCATATGTTTTTCCTGCTATGAATGAATTGCAATTGCAAGATTTGTTAGAATCTTTAACAATTTTATGCTTAAGAGTTTCCCTCACTATAGGAAGCACCTATTGAGGTAGATAATTTGTATCAAATCACAATCTGTATTTATAAATATTTTTAACAGTGAATAAATACCATACACAGTGTCATAAAAAGATAAAAATAGGGGAGTGATCATTATTTTTACATCTGTCAGACATGTCAATGGATCTTGGGTTACATCTTATTCAGCAAAAATTTTGTGTTTATTGGATATTGTAACATCCTCTTAGTAGGGCTTTGATTAAGTTAGCTTACTGCTGTAGGTGTAATAGCATAAATACTTTCCTTACATATTTTGGCAATAATATTTTGGCAATGTCCTCTCTTTGGACAGAGGTCATAATATAGATAAAATGCAAAGGATGGCATACAAATAAATTATTTTTCATATTTACTGATGAGTATGTTCTGTTAAATTATTTGCCTGACAACTAAAAGAGTATGATTACAACATTGGAAGGATAAATACCTACCTCCTATAACATTGTTTTCATTTTGGATTATTTCATCATAGGTTTTTGAAACATAACAATGCTTTCAACATTGAACAGGTGAATGAATTTGAATGTTTGAACATTTATGAATGCATAAATGTATGGATATTTAGTCTACCTTTCTTGAAGCATAATAGTTTATGTGTATGCACACTCCTATACACACTCATTGGTGCACATTTCATATGCACCTGTTACAAATGATTCATTTCAATTTATGCAAGAAAATTGTATTTTTCTCTTGTTCATATTGCTTTGTTTTGTTTTCTTGAAATTCACACTAAAATTAATAAAAACGCATCTTGGGAGAACATAAAAGGCTGTCAACGCTGGCCATCTCCCTTCAATGCAAACACTTTAAAATTGTTATAATTCAGTCATTCATCATGAGAATGTTCTGAATTATGGTTTTATTAAACCCTTCACAAATAAAGAAAAAGACAAATCATCTTGCTTCTAAGATGAATAAAAAATGTTCAGGCTTCATAATGAAAAAGATGCTGAATAAGCCACCCATCTTACTTACAGAACTTGGAGATGAGTTTATAATAAACTTTCCTTCCACATGCTGGCATGTAGTAACGCTAGAGTATCTTTTTACCCTGTATGGGATATATCTGATTGGGGAGGGACCTGACGGTGCCAGTCCATGTCCTGGCATGAAACTTTCCTTTGTCACTTGGATTACTCCCCGCCTTCCCAAGGCACCTGTTCCTGCAGGGATTGTGGGAAGCTCAGTTTTCCTTCTGCCTGCTCCCGGTGCACTCTTTGCCCCCTTGTGACTGTCTTGTCTCACCTTGAGTCTGAGACCATCTGCTTTGCAGCAGCAGCTTGATACACAGCCTATTGTTCTGGGCTTCTCAGTTGGTGGGGGAGACAATGCGACCCTGCCCTTCACTCTTCATGCCTGTCACCATCTCTAAGGAGAGTTGAGACCGATGCTCGCCTGGCTTCCGCCCCAGAGCCAGACAGGAAGCTAAAGGCCATGTGGGGAGAATGAAAGGAGCAGCAAGGAAAAGATCTCTGCCTTGCGTGCCGCAGCTGTTCCTCTGTCCTTCAGATGCACAAAGTGTTGAGCGAGAGGCAGGCTGTCTGTCTGCTGAACCTACAGGGCTTGGGACAGAGCTGAAAGCATGGGGTAGGGAAAGCAATATATTGGGCTGAGGCAGGAACTGAAACCTGGGTGACAGTGAGAGGGGGCAATAAAAAGAACAGAATGGCCTGGGTGAAAAGCAGTTGCCCTTCTTGTTAACATGCCTTTCCTCTGTTGTCACAGGCTGTTCTTGCTCTCCTCCCACTGCCTCTCCACTGGAGTGCAGATGGATGTTGATTGAGCTTTGACTTGGGGTTAAACTGTACTGTAGCAGCGGTGGAGACTGATGGGGAAGGGATCCAGATTAGCTTGGAAGGAGGATTGTGTACACCGCCTTGGAGAAAAGGCTGAATATGACTTTTAAAAGGAAACGAATGCTTGATGCATTCGATCTGGATGGGCCACTGGCAAAGTCTGCTTGAAGCTCTGCAAGAGCCTTGGGGGTTTCATGTGCCAGGTGGACACATAACTTGGCCAAGTGGCTGCCTGTATATTTCCTGTGAGCAACATGTGCGGTGTGTTTGTGTGTGCCCTCCTGCAGGTGCTCCCTACTTCCAATCAGTCAGTGCAGACGTGCTGCTTGCTGTGCCACCGGGAGCGTAAAGATTGGGGAGGCCCATCCCACAATGGCTTGGTATCCCCAGGTGAGCGGCTGCCCCCAGACTTCGTACCGACGCTGGTGCAGAACCTGTTGGGAGAGATGCCACTGTGGATCTGCCAGAGTTGCAGGCAGAGTGTAGAAGAGGAAGAAAGGAGGGCAGTCCAGGAGCAGGCACTGGCGGTAAGCACTGAACTCCATTGAGGGTATTCCAAAGCCCATCAGAGGTGCCTGGGTGTAACTGAGAATAGAAGGGACAGCTGGATTGGTCTTCCAAGTCATCTTCGGTGTTCCTACCGAGAATCAGATGGCTGTATTGGATGCTGACTGCTTTGTGCTGCAAGCAGTGAGGCTTGTAAACTGTAGCATGAGTGAGTGCCTTTATTAAAACAGTAGGCACTTTGAACCTTTTCCTCTTTGTCATTGTCACCATTTGTGGCAGTGGAAAGGGAAAATAGAAATGGAGGCAAGATTGAGCAGGACAGTATCTCTTTACTAAGAATCCAATGGGTTCTTTCTCCATGACCAGGACCATGGTGGGCCCCAGAGAGGAATTGATTGGGGCATGGGTTAGTTCACTGTAACTGTTTCACACAGACTTGTCAACCTGGCTTGCACAACACAACAACCTGTCATAGTCAATTAGCCATGGTGTGTTGCATTGCCATCCAGACTCAGAGTGTTTCTCACAAGATGGCTTGTCTTTTTTCAAAAAGTCACCTTGAGAAAGCATGGGCTATACTAGGGATAGTTTTACCTATAAGTTGTTGTGTCATTTGAACCTGAAAGACATGGGTAAAGGGAAGCAGCAGCAACTCTTACTGCTGTTATTTTGAATCCACCCGATTAGCCATAAGGCTCTCTGAGCGGGTTACAGCAGGAAAAAAAAAAATACAAAATTGAGGCACTCAACAAGAGGGGGAGAAACCTTGTCAGTCATGGCAATCCTGTCTATGCCACTGCAGTGACAGCCTTTCAAAGGGCCCAAAGGACACTCCATTTGTGCACAATTTTTTTGCTAATTTAAAAAGGAGAAAAGTCTACTCAGGAGTTGAGCCTTGAACTCCAGGAGTTCTGGAGCTGAGCCTTGAACATTGACACGTAGAAGTTCCAACCAGGTTTTGTCAAATACTGCTTTGACATGAGAATTGCCAAAAGGTAAACTGTCAAGTTTAAGCAAGTCACAAGTGAACTTTACTCATGAAAGTGTGTGTTTTTTTAAACTCTAAGACAAAGGCAACTGTAAGCAAAAATAGGGTGAGGTACACTGTTCCACCTTTCCAACAACCTAGACACCTGGAAGTAAGTAGAAAAATTGGGACATGGGGACTGGTGGAGAACACACTCAAAACCCTGAGGATCTCACTGTGAAGTGGGGGGAAAGCATCTACTCCCTTTCAGTAGTAAAGATCACTTGCGACTGAGTTTTGACTTGCCAGCTGTAGACGAGGCCTCCCATTTTGGACCCTTGGAATAGTGGACCTCCACAAATACAACCAGAAACTGTTTTTTTAAAATACTACCAAAATTGTGCCCATTTGGAGCACAATTTAAAAAAGCAGTGCCCATCCAGTGATGACCATTCTAATGTCTTATCTGGGCACTTTGGAGGGGCTGTCATTGGTTGTTAATGGTGTGGGGGGGAAGCAGAAGTGAGATGAAAAATGGCTTGTGATCTTGGCAGAGAGTGGGGCCAAGACAGCTGCAGCTACTAGGTCACTGGGAGACTGGCTGGAAGACAGGGGAGGAAGGATAGGGAGAAGAGCCTACTGTGAGCCTGATCATTTGTTGGGTGCACTGTGGGTTGTTTGTAGAACAGTCAACTTACTTTGGTTTATCGCCAGGGCAGGTTAGTGTGATGTGTGACTCTGCCCACTGTTTTATTCTGCCCAGCAAATGGGCTGTGTTGGCTTGGCCATCTGAGCCACCATGAGCTCTCTCTTTCCAGGTCTCACTGTCGCATACAGCCTGCAAGTCACAGTCCTGCGGGGCAGGCTCCCATTCCTCTTCGTCCTCATCATCTTCATCCTCGTGCCACGGGAACTCAGGAGACTGGGACCCCAGCTCCTTCCTGTCTGCGCACAAGCTTTCGGGCCTCTGGAACTCCCAGCATGCCAATGGGGCTGCTCAAGGGAGCTCCCTTGGGGGAACACCTGTTGTACCAGGTAAGTTTATGTTGGCACCCGGCTGTGGAGGCTGCTGTGATGGTTGTGGGGGTGGCAGTTCCTCAGCTATGTAAAGCAAGTGCTGACATCTGCCAGGCCATGCAAATTCATTCTGTCAAGGAAGGGGAAGCAGTAGACAAGCCTCTGCCTTGCTCTTCTCCTGAGGGCAAGCAACACTTTGCTTACTGGGCTCCTCACCAGAGGCCTGCCTGCTGGAGGCCTCTAGAATCTCTCTCCTCTCTCATGGGCCAAGATGAGGTGCCACAAATAGGCAGGTGAGCAAGGGACCTGGAGAGCAGCCAGCTCCATCTTTGACTCCATTTCAGGTGACAAGCACCCCGGCCTCCCTCCAGAGTGTGCCAACCAGGCCCCTGCTGTGGGAGGCGGGCTCAAAGCCTGTCCCTACAGCCACGTGCTCTCCCCAGCTCCCAGCGGCTCCCCAGGCTCACCTCTGCCTACCTCACTCGACTTCTGCAAAACGCTTCCCAAGCAGTTCAAGAGCATGTGCCGGAGACCCACCCCGCCAGGTCTGTATGTGCGGGGCCTGGAGAAAGGCCAACAGACCAAACCTGCAGGGCAACGGTGGCACCACATTGCTGAGCTTGCTACTGAGGCTCTTCCCTCCCGCTGGGCCTCCAGAAGGGGTCCACCCCCACTTGTGGGGCTGCACTGCCTTGGGCTTTAGCTTGACAGAGCCATATTGGTAAGGGTTGGCAGCTCCTCCTCTCTCCTGTGGGTGATCAGTGGACACAGAGCTTGAAGCATCTTATACGCATCACTGAGCTTCAGGCTTGTCCGTCTGGGCTTCCCAGCATGCACTGAGGGAACGCTTCAGTCATTGTCCCTTGTGAAAAGTGCCACAGCTGTCAGAAGGCTGAGAATGTGAGTGCCACATTGGGCAGGATTCAGCTGTGGTGTGTAGGTATTGTGGCTTTTTATGTTTTAGAGGTATTACAGGCGGGAGACTCCTCATGGTGAGGTACTGGTAACTTTTGGTGGGGAGCACTCACTGTGTGGGATGTTTGGCTCCTTCCAAGTAATACACGAAACTCCTTGCTGCCAAGGACTGGACTTAACATGTCTTTGTTTCTGTCTGGCTGCAGGAGAGGCCTTCCACTCCTCGGAGCACCACCGGCACGTGGACCTCACCGCTCCTCCCAACAGCCCCACAGGCCTCCCCTCACAGCCACCGGCACTCCTCCCAACAAAGCAGATGCCCGCCCACCCTGGGCCCTTTGGCTCTCCCCCTCACGTCCACCTGAGCTCCTCACCGCAGGCGGCCCCATTCCCTGCACCAGCCCTCAGTCCTCACATACCAGCCCCCAAGTCAGGAGCAGACTCCCCTCCGACTGGATCCTGTAAGAGCCCACACTTGCCCACTGCCAATGTGCCACTGCTGAAGATCCCTCCTCCTGTTGGATGCACTCATCCATGCAATGGCCATTGCAGCGGCTCCTTGGGTCCTCCTCCGGCTTCTCATCAGCTGCCCAGCACCAACAGGTGAGTGGCGACTTGGCTGCTGGGGAATCCCAGAAGTGGGTAATGGGAGTGCTCCTAGCATTCCTCTGGGGTAGGTCACCAGGTAGTCCTGCCTGGGCTGGCAGAAATCCTTGCTGCTTCTGCGGGATGCATGTCCCTTAGAATGGATGGTGTGAGTTCCAGAATAACGTCCTGTGGAGCTTTCTCTCTTCTTGGTGTGAGAGAGCCTTCAGAAACAGTAGGCAGGTGGATGACTCTGAAGGCACAGTCCTGGCCCATTTCCAGCTGGGCCCTGAAGGAACCTGGTGAGTTTCTCTGAGCTCCAGAACAGGCTTGTGTAGAACACTGCCCTCAAGGACAAGAAGAGGGACGGTGTGTGACTCTCATCTGCTAGGGAATTACTGCCATAGTAAAGAAGCTTAAGCACTTCCCCTTCTAGATTTAGGGCTGCTTCCCACAAAACATTTTGAGGTAGGCTCCGTCAGACCCGCTGGGACCAGTGTCCCAGGCAGTATTGATGGAAATCCCTTCAGTCAGGGCTAAGCATCCTGTTGCCTTCTGCCCCTGCCAACATGGCTGTTGGTCAGTGATTGTGAGGAGCTGTAAGCCAGAATGTCTGGTGGATCCCTGGTGGCCTAGCCCTACCGTCACCAGAAATGCCAGGACTGGGCAGTCGTATTTTTGTGCATAACCACCCCACCAATGTCTGACTCCTCAATTGCTGCCTCAAGGCTTGATGGTGATCTGATATACTCCTCTATAGGGGGAAAACTAATGAGAAAAGTAGCACGAGAATGCAAAATTGTTGTACATTTGAAAGGAAAGAATTGCAAGCAAGAACAGGCAAGGATCAAATGTGGGGCTTTTCTGTAAAATCCATGGGGGCTTTGTATTCCACTGTAACATTTTTCTTGTTTATTCTCCCATGGATAACCATGGAAGAAGGAAAGAGTTACAGCAGAACTAGTTGTAAATATCACAGGATAATGTAGTTGAGCCTCCTCTGGAGAGGAAGGTAGAAGCATGAGAAATACTGCAGGGTTTGAGTCCACTTCTCTGTTGTATTTTGTATTTTATTACTGGCCATATTATATTCCCTTTTTAATTCATAGCATTACAACACTCTTAAATTTGATGCTACAGTTTAATCTCTTTCCTTTGCAACGTTGTGGTTTGTTTGTTTATTTATTTATTCATTCAATGGGGAATTAAGTTGTGTCCTCTTTGTTGAAACAGGGGTGGGGGTGGATTTTGTTTGTCTAGAGTATTTACCTATCACCAAAAGATAGGGGCCACTGATGGTTCACTGTTTAAAAATCAAAGCCAAGTTATTTTTTTTCAAATCTCATCCAAGATACTGGGCTTGTTTGCATGTAGTGCTAACCTATTAAGGTGATAAGTCACAGTTGGTTACTTGTGCTTGCTTGTTGTGCGAACAACCCGCAGTGAATCTGACAGGATCAGACACACCATTGATTGTGGAGTTCTTTCCTCCCTTTCATTGCTTAGGGAAGAGCGAGTCTTCCCTCTGCTGTTGAGAGCCATTTTGGATTTACTGTAGCTTTTCCCCTTTTAAACTTATTTTTCTTCAGAGATCACATAAACCAAATGTCAAGCTGTTTCCACAATCCCCATTTTGACAGCTTTAAGCAGTCTCTTCAAAGCTTCCTGGCATTTATTTTTTGTACATGAAATAATGCACAATTTTTCTAATTTTTATTTTAAAAAGTAGAGCAGCTGCTGGGATCTAAAACTTTGGCTAGGACAATGTCAGGTGTGGGTCCCTGCTGCTCCCTGGCAGTAGACAACACCCTGGACCTTGCCCCACCCAAGACTTCCAGTGCTTTCCCCATTCCCCACTTTGGTTACACTTGACAACTTGTAGGTGAGCTGTCAAGAGAAGCCAAAGGCAGGAAGGATCCTTTGCTGGGAAGGGGATGTTTGCAGGGATTTATGCCCCATTCACAGTGAAATTCTTATTTCATTCTCTTTCCCTTCATATCTGGAGTCTCAAAGGGGTGCACATGATGTGCTTTGTCTAAAACCTCTCAGTGCTTCAGAAGGTACAAATGTGTACTCTCTCCACCCTAACCCCTTCTTGGGTGAAGAGGTTGGTAGTTTTGAGAGCTAGCTAGCTATCACTACTCTTGATCCCTTTAAAAGGGAGGCTTTGAGTGGGAAATGAGTAGTTTTGAATTGCAGCATGTCTGTGTATATCCAGTCCAAAATCCCTATTTCCCACTCAACCCTGCCCCCCCGTCCCCCACTTTTAAAGGAATCAAGGATGTGCTTTTGTATTGGAGGATGCACTTTTGTATTTTCCCAAACTCCTAGAGGCTTGGGACAAAATGAAAATTTCCACTTCAGTGAGAATTAAGAAGTGGTCAAACAGAAATAAGAAGAACTTGATGGGAAGGGGATGTAACCCCCCCCCCCCATTGTTGACTCCTGCCATCATGCACATTTTGTACTGATAGTACCTTCAACTTGCCTGGATTGAGCTTCAGTTTATCAACGTGCACCTAGCCCATTATTGGCTCGGTCACCAGCACATCCACTGGGAATCTGGCCTCTTTGTAGGAAGTGTTTCTCACTTGCTTGCTCTTTCTCCTTCCCTCTTTCTCTCCCAGGGACCCTGCCTGCAAAGGCCACAAGTTCCCCAATGGTACAAGCTGCCATGCACCACAGTCCTGCGAGGCAGATGAGGGGCTGGGCGAGGATGAGGACAGCAGCTCTGAACGCAGCTCCTGCACCTCCTCCTCTACCACCCAGAAAGATGGGAAATTCTGTGACTGCTGCTACTGTGAGTTCTTTGGCCACAACGCGGTAAGTAAAAGCATAGCCAGATGACCTTCATCTGTGCTCTGGTTTGGTTAGATGTGAGTGGCGTGTGGCTGGGGAAAACATCATGCCATCAACATAGGCATGGCATACTTCATAACTCATCTCTGTCGGCCTTTGTAGCCTTGAGATCTCCTCCCAACACCAGCTCCTCCTCAGCCTTCTAGTCTTGGACATCTTCACAGTTCTACCAACTGTGTTTTGACTTGTTCTGAGTTTTGAAATAAAGCTCTGCAGTTGTACCTTCCACTCACCTCTTTCAGCTTCTGACTTCTGCAGAACTGAATGTAAATACTTACGTGGGGGAAACCTTCTGGGGATCTCTCGAAAGCCCCAGGCTAGTGAAGGGGAAAGCATGGGAACTGTATGTGATAACCATGGGGTGGCTGCACCACACTATACAGTCCGCTGTATCTACAGCAGGCCAATAGCCCAGCTCTGTCCACAGCCTCCAGCTGCCCCAACAAGCCGGAACTACGCTGAGATCCGGGAGAAGCTGCGCTCTCGGCTGACCAAGAGAAAAGAAGAGCTTCCTCAAAAGCTGGGGCATAGCAGCAGCTCAGGCGAGCCAGCTGTAGATCACCGGGATGTGGATGAGCTGCTGGACTACATCAACAGCACTGAGCCGAAGCCTTTGAACAGTGCCAAGGCTGCCAAGCGTGCACGCCACAAGCAGAAGAAGAAGGTGAGGCAGCTGTAAATTCAAGGGGGGGAGGGTGTGAGAGAGAGAGAGGCAGGAGAGTGAGCTAGCACGCACACACACTGAGCCAGGCCTTGTAGGAGACAAGAGTAAGGGGAGTGGATTATTCCATTTGAATGTCAGGTCCTGGGCTCAGCTAGCAATGGGGTGGGAAAGAACTTACTTAGAATCAGAGCTGGCAGAGCGTTCCATCTCTGCATGGAAATGGGGTAGTCATCCATCCGAGCTTAAATGTGTGCACATTTTGGTGAACCCATGGGTGCAAATCAAGGATGAGCAACTTGTGGCCTTTCAGATGCTTGGTCATACAACTCTCATGATCTGAAGGGCCTCCCTTGATGTAGCTAAATGGACTTGAAAGGAGAATGAAAAAGTTGATAACCTGTATTTTTCACATGTCCATTAAGACACAGTTTCATAATTGACACCAGTGCCAAAAGCTGTGGTAAAATAATTGAAGCACAGGCTTCCTTCTTGTAAACGGACTATGTAATGTTGCCTTCTTCTTTTCCACGTATTACACCTAGTAGCATTGCAGACATCAGTGGCCTCATCTGAGCCATACTGTAGGCCTCTGTCTTACAGTAAATATACATGTGGACCTGCCAGGCAGGCTTCTTGGACCCCTGGGAAGAGATTCATCCTGTGGCCGTTTTATGCAGCTGAAGACTCCTGAGGCTGAACACAGGACTGAGCCAGACCATTGGTCAGTCTAGCCCCTCCATCCTCGCTCTGACGTTTTGTGCAGTGGTCTCTCTGGTTCCTGCCCACTTCTGCCTGGCAGTGTCTAGGGCTTGCAAAGGCTGTGCTTCTCCACTGAGCTAAAGCTCACTGAGGTTTTCCAGAAGCGTGCTCACCTGGCTGTTAACCTGCATCCCAACCTGGAATCTTGAATACCGTTTCCACCATCTCCATACAGCACAGCCATTAGCTGTGGTGACTGGCACAGGAATGATGGTGGTTATAGTCCAGTACATCTGAAATGCACCAGGCTGGAGAAAGCCAGCATAGCATATTTCCGTGACACTAATCTGTTTACTGTCTTGCATTTTTCACAAGTTACTATTTTAAGCAGAGCCTGATGTAGCCTACAGAGCAACCCCATTCGGGCTACAGTATTTCTCTCTACACCCTTGCAGCAGTTCGCTTTCTAAAAGTTGTGACTGGCATCCATGGAAGCTGTCTTTTAAATGTCAAATTGCTCTATGGGGGCTGATTGCAAGGATGCAGAGAGTCAAAGCCTGGGAGGGAAAAATTAATTCCTCTCGCCCATGTCTCATGGCCAGCCTCTGAATCTCCCTTATGCACCAATTAGGCTTTTAAAGCACAGCATCCAGGGATGCCAACGGAACTTCCTTTAAAGTTCAAACTGCTGTGCAGGGCAAGGAGGAAAAAACCCACAAAAGTGGGAAATGGATGTGTGTCACAGGGGAGAGCTCCAGCCCTTCCCACCACTAACCCACAAGAAAATTCCCTAAAGAGAATGCAGCTCTCAGGTGGGGCAGATTCCTTATCCCTACACCATGTTTTTCCTTGTTACCTTTGAAGAGGAGATGATGACCCTTCCCATGCAACCATTTCTGGTAGATACACAAAAGTGGTGCTTCAAGCCACAGATTTAGATTTGCCAACCGCCAAGTGTAAACAAGTCAGAAACTGAAGCAAGTTAAGGGATTACTGTGTGAGAATAACTGCTGAATTTAACAAGCCCTTCAGTTGTGCCTGGCTTCTTGAGTTGCTGCTGAGCTGGGTCTCTGTGTCTCTCTGCTCACACCCTTCCTCCTTTTCCCTCCATGCTGCATGCCATGAGCTGAGTTTAGGGCTGGGGAGGTAGCAACTGTGTTGGAGCTTATACACCCAGGGAAATTGCTGTGGGAAATTGCTGGCAGCACGTCTCTTCCCTAAGGTTTGTTACCATAGCACAGGCCTTGTGCATGCCATCTCATTGGTTCCCAATTCCCAGGAGGCTGGTGTGGCTTGCTGGGCGTGCCCATCCAGTTGCATAAAACAGTCACTGTCAGCTGGAAAAGCAAGGGCCTTTTCATCCTGCTCAACCTGAGGTCAGCTGCCCCCCTTCATCCTTGCCATGACCCTCTTTTTCCCAGTTGCTAGCTGGGCATGTGGAAACAACAGGAGCTTCATGCTGTCATTTTCTGGTGTTACAGGAGAAGGAGAAGGCACAACTGGAGGCCGAGGCCCAGAAGCGAGTGGACCGAACTCCACCCATGGGTCAGGACCAGGAGCTGGCTGAGGAGAAGCTCCTGGAATGGCCCCAGCTTGAACTGGAGCGGGTGAACAGCTTCCTGAGCAGCCGGCTGCAGGAGATCAAGAACACCATCAAGGATTCCATCCGTGCCAGCTTTAGCGTCTATGACCTCAATCTCGACGTGAACGACTTCCCCAAGAAGGCGGCTGTGCTGGAACAGAAGAATCTCCTCTCCCATCTCAATGGCTCCTCCGAGCTGCAAGAGATTGACCTTGACCTGTCCCCACTCAGCCTGGGCACACCACATAACCATACGTTGTTGCGGAGTGAGGTGGGCCCCCGATGGGCGGAGGGCTCTGGAGAGGTGCCCCCGCCCCCATTGCCTGCTTCTGAAAATGGCGTGGTGAAGCGGCTCAACGCTGTGCCCAACCTCTCCCGCGTCATTTGGGTGCAGTCCCCCAAGCCAACAGACTCTTCCCAGGAGAGTGGGGCTGGCCACGAGTCCAAGGACCCAGCGGCTGGCAGGGGAGTGGAGCTGCAAGAGCCTGTCCCTGCCACTGGAAAGCAGCGAAAGGGCAAGCGGCAGGGCTGCCCGACCAAGAAGGGGGAGGCTGTCACAGCTAGTGACAACGCTGGCTCCAAGGGGGTGGGGCAGAAGAATCCCCCCAAGAGGGGCCCGGCTCCCGAAGCTCCGAGAGGAAGCGGCAGCAATGCAGAGCAAGGCGATGGTGCCAGAGGGCTGCGGCAGGGCCAAGGCTGGGGTTGCAGCAGCTCTAAGGCTGACAAAGAGAAGAGCATCGATGGGAAGAGTCGGAGAGGCGAGGGCAGAGCTGATCAGGCAGAGCAAGAGCCTGCTCTTTTGGGGACTGGGGATCGGCATCTGCCTCACACAGCCACGCTAGACGACTTGCCCCAGCCCAAGGGCAAAGGCAAGAAGAGTAGGAACAAAATGGAGAAAGCAAGCCTTTCCATTGGTGAGTTTCAGGCAGGGTCTGGTGAATGTGCTGCTCAGAAGCTTTCTATGAAGAACAGGGCGGCTTATTTGGGCAGTGAGGTTTGACCCCTTCCTGTACATCGAGGCCCACCTTGATGTCAGCAAATCTCGTCCAGAAGGACAGTGAAGGAGAGCTGCTGCCAGCTTTCCTCTGGGTGGGCACAGAACGGCATTTTCACTCCCATGGCCTACAATCTCTACCACGTAGGACCTGATAGTGTGTGTAGAGAAAACTGCATATTTTTGTGCCTCCGCCCTTTTGAATTGGATTTTTAGAGAGGATTTGGCAAGGCCTGATGCAGTGAAGGGGCAATGAAGTTCAGGGGGCAATAGGGTTGTGAGGTAAGGAGAGACAGAAAATCCTGCAGGGCATGGAAGCTAAGGCCTTTGCTTTTGGTTTGATGGTGGATTTCCAGCCTTCTTTCGAAGAGGACTAGAAATGTGCTGGTTCTGATTAAAATTCATGTGACTTCCATGAACCCAAATTCTGTCGTGTGGCTTTTATAGAGCTTTTATAGTGCCTGCTTATTTTGTGCTGGGATTATTTTATTTTTTTAAATTATTTTATTTCATGCTCCTTCAGCATTTGCTGCTGCATCACAAACGTGGAATAGAGTGCAACTAGGCATTCTGACATGCATGCTACTCTCTCTCCTTTGCCCTTCAGGTTGCGGTTCTGGGCACGCTTTGTGTTAGTGCAGGGAAGCAATGCTGTGGGCGGCTGCTATGTATTGTGAGGCAAGCACCTTGTTTGGGAGGAAGGGAGGGAGATCCCTGTCACATACTCTTTTTGGGGAAAGGGCGATGTGTCCGCTAAGGCTTTTGTCATCGTGCTTTACCAGATGATGTGTTCCTGCCTAAAGACTTGGACAGTGTGGAAATGGATGAGACTGACAGAGAAGTGGAGTACTTCAAGAGGTAAGACAGGGCCACTTACACGGGACTTCTGTGCTAAACTATGGGCCATTGACGATGGGAAAGAAATGAGTGTCGTGCATGCAAGAGGGATGGAGAAGAGCGTATTTCTACTTGTGCCCCCCATGATTTGCAAGTTGCTGGGGAAAGTCTATAAGATACACAGACACATACCTTAAATACACCATTTGATATTGTAGTGGGCAGAGAACATGTCATCTGTTAACATGTTGGGGAGGGAAGGCTCTTCTCCAGGGTATTATGGGAAGCCCTATACTGTGAAGACTGTTCAGGACTGAACTTAGCAGGTGTGTCTATGTAGGAATGGGAGCACAACTGCCACTTTACCCCCTGCTGCGTAGTGGTCAGAGGCACCATTGCCGCATCTCTGAGCCGTTCTTTAGGCAGAGCTTAGGGTTCTTATATGGCAGTATGTTCCTGGATGAATATGTGAAATTACTGTTTTGTAAATTTGCCCTGGCTTTCCATTAAATTTCAAGATTGGTAATCAAAGATCTGCTACAAAAGTAAGAAACAACCAAACCAAATTAAAGTATATCTGTTGATTAAAAAAAAAAAACCTCAGCAGTACTAAAGGAAATCAACCTAACAGTTACCAAAAATCAAATTCTACTTCTCCCTGCCAAAAAAAAAGAAAAATCTAAAATGCAAACAAGTGTCATAATCAGTGTCAGGAGAATCTGACAGAGAAAGGCATTCTAAATTGGCTTTTTAGAACAGAACTGCCACGTGTCTGTTCCCTGCTCATCTGACCTCTGAAAGGGGATGTGCCTGAAGTGTGACCTTAGCAGGTGATTTCCAGGCTTGGACAGATTCATACCCTTTATCTGCTTTTGGACTAATAAGTCAAAATTGGCCATTTGGATTTTGCTCAGAACTTTCAGCACCAGGCAGATACAATCAACAGGGCAGATACCAGTTAGATAATCTGGCCCCACTGTGTTCTGAACCTGTTGCTCTTTCAGAATGCATATTATAAGATGCCCCACACAGAACATACCACAGCATTATAGTTGTAGTCCAGCCTGAGCATTACAAGTCATGAACAACTGGCAAGATCATGCTTTTCTAAGAAAAACTATGGCTGATATCATCCAAAAGCGATGAAAGGTTTTAGCTCCAGAGGCCATTTGGGTGTCCATGAGTAAAGCTGGATTTAAGTACCCCAAGCTGCAAATCCACCCTTACCCAGCATGTCAAATATAAGAACCAGTGTGGTGTAGTAATTAAGAGTGTAGGACTGGGACTCAGGAAGTCTGGGTTCCAGTCCCCACTCGGCCATGGAGCCAGTCAAAGAATCTCAGCTCAGCCTACCTCACAAGGTTGTTATTGGGGATAAGAGAGAGAGCAGCAGGATGAGAATGCCATAAGCTGCTTTGAGTTCAGCGTAAGAAAAAAGCAGAATATAACTCTAATACCAGTGTGGTGTAGTAATTAAGAGTGTAGGACTGGGACTCAGGAAGTCTGGGTTCCAGTCCCCACTCGGCCATGGAGCCAGTCAAAGAATCTCAGCTCAGCCTACCTCACAAGGTTGTTATTGGGGATAAGAGAGAGAGCAGCAGGATGAGAATGCCATAAGCTGCTTTGAGTTCAGCGTAAGAAAAAAGCAGAATATAACTCTAATAAATAAAATAATGGGCTCACTGCGACGCTGCCTGGACTACTGTGACAGAAGTACAGGCTCCTGTGTTGGTGTATGTATTGTGCAGCATGGAAACTACAGAGGTGCAAAGGTGCAGATTGAAAAAATACTCATCCAGTGCCAGGAGTCCTTTATCTTTAGTTCCCACATTTAGGTACAGCTTCTTACTGAAGGAGAGGCCTTGTGGACACAGGGTTTAAATTGTTCAGCCCTGCACTCTGGTTCCAAGCATGGAGTAAATGAGAATCATGCATCCTTTGAGCTTTAATAGAGTGAATTTTCCTGCAGAATGAGTAAGCACAAGGGCATTCCTCATCTAGCTTTTTTAGGAGAAGACTGAGAGGAGGAGGACGAGAATTATATAAGCAGCTTTGAGTTGAAAGGAAAAAAGGCAGGGAATAAATACATAATTGGCTTCTATGGGCAACCATATCATCTGCCAAGATCACCTGTGTTGGCTGAATTTGAACTTCTTAGCCCTTATGAGGTGCACTGCTGATGCCAGTCATATGTTCAGGATATCCACCAAATCTGGATTAGATGAAAAAAGAGAGGCAGAGGTGTATCTCAGCCTAAGAACAACTCCCTCCAAATCACTTCTAGCAATGCCCTGCATTTCCTGCAGAAGTTAAACAAGTACAGGAGACCAAAGAAATCCCTGCAGCACCCCGTAAGGCAAGTGCCATGGGTGTGGCGAAATGATCCCCTAGAAGAATGAAGCCTCCAGAGGATGCCAGCCCAACAAACCACCTTAAAGAAACAATCCAGGAAGATACCATAGTTGAATGGTATCAAAATCTGGGAGGTCCAAAACAATTGTGAGTCATAACCTGTCCTTCTTCCATTGAAGGTTGCATACCAGAGCACCTCAGGCAGTTTCAGTTCCAAAATAGAGCTAGAGACCATTTGGAAATGGTTCTGGATCAGAGGTAGGCAGTGTGGTACTCTTCAGAAGCTTTGGACTATAGCTCCCTTCATCCTTGACCATTGGCCATCCTATGTGGGAATTGTAGTCCCAAACCTCTGGAGGGCACCAGATTGCCCGTTCCTGTTCTACATCATCTGTCTTTCATCAGGAATGACTGGAGATGGACAGCTGCCACCTGCTCCAGTGCCATGCCCAAAGGGGAGAGGTTAGCAAGTGGCTGTTAGTTGGTAAGCCCACCTGGGTCCAGAGAAGGCTTTCTCAGGAGTAGTCTCCCAGCCTTCAGGAAAGCCAGAGACACATCCTCCCTGAGCAATGCATCCAGCCACTCCCTATTTCTAACCAGGGGTCACCAGGTTCACCCTGAAGAAAACCACTTTGAGTACATCTCAGTCAGGTGTGCAGTGCACCCTGGTAGATTTGCAAGACCCCTCCTTTTCTCCCACTGCCCCCAAACCCACAGACCCTTGACTAGTCCTACCGTCAACCAACTTTCTTTCCTTTCCTCATGGGGTTCCAGTTCTGAGCCATACTGGTTCCCAGAGAGCAACTTGGGCATTATGGTTTGCTGATGAGCTGGACCTTCTTGTCTAGTCTTTCCTAGCCAAGTGCCTCCTGTCTCTGTCTTGTAGCACATTTTCCAAACTCACCTTTTTATTGCTTCCCAGTAATGGCCCTGCTTGCCTATTACTATTGTATTACTGACCATTTCACAGTATCCAAGAGTTGGAAGGGGCCAATTCATTACACACACACTCAGTGCTGGAATCCAATTTAAAGCATCTCTGACAGATGGCTGTTCCCTCTTTGCTTGAATATCTCAAGTGATGGAGAACCTACCACCTACTTAGTTTGGTTTCATTGTCTGACTGTTGGGAAGCTTTTCCTTATGTTCCACCAAGATTTGTTTTCCTATCACGAAAGCCCATTATTTTGTCTTGGATAATAGAAAATATCTTGCAGTCCTCAATCTTCTCTCTTCAAAGCTAAATACATCTGGTTCCCTCAATTTTTCATCAAAGGACTTGTTTCCACATCCCCTAACATCTTGTCTGAAACTGTTTCAATTTATCTGAATTTTTCTCCTTATCTCTCAAGTGTTAAAATGTCTGAGTATTCCAAACACTTGGAATTTGCTGAGGAGTTGGAAGTTCACAGGAAACACGCAGCATTGTGTGTGCATGCATGTGTGCATTCACAAGGGATCAAAAGTGAATGTGCCAGTCTGCACAACCAGTGCAATGGGTTGCATCATGTGTGGACAGTCACTGTGAATATGCAATGCCCTGGGGGGTTGCCATGGTTTGATGTGTTGTCTGAACCCAGGTAGCAAGGATTAAGTGACCCTCAAATGAATACAGGGGAGAACAGGTTATTGGAAGGTTGTTTAACCCTCTGATAACCTGTGCTGCCCAGATTTAGATGGCATGGCAAAGCACCGTCTAAGTAAACTGGCACCTGTGGTCACCATAGCTTGTTGTGGGCTAAATAAGCCAGTGAGGGCTGCAGTGATCATGCAAACCAGGTCAGTTTGTAAAATGAGTATCCAGCCTGTCATGCCCATTATTGGTTTTTTTCCCTCCAAACTTGCAGGTTTTGCCTGGACTCAGCTAAGCAGACCCGACAGAAAGTGGCTGTGAACTGGACCAATTTCACCCTGAAGAAAACCACTTCGAGTGCAGCTCAGTGAGGTGTGCGGTGCACCCCTGGTATATGTGCAGGGCCCCACACTTTGCCTCCCCGCCCCCAAACCCATAGACAGACAATTGACCTCACCTGTCCTCGACCTTCCTCCTTTCCCCTCTCTGTGGGGCTCCCATTCCTAGCCTATAGGTGGGGCTGGGACAGCCCCTGTGTCCCTCACCTCTCAGTGTTTGACGTTCGGGGAGATGCTGACTGAGCCGCCCCAAACCTAGGGGCAGTCTTGATTGGCCAAGGGCCAGCGTGGCACAGGGACCAGGCTGCACCCAATAAAGGACTTTTTAATTTTTTATTTTATTTAAAAAACCCAACTTTTCTGTTGTTTGTTCCGGCTTTTCTGGTCCCTGCGGGCAGGGGGGCAGTGATCCCCGTCGGTGGAAGTGGGCAGATGCAGCAGCCCTGCATAATGGAACTCCTGCCCTTCGGCTCTCGCTTGAGTTCTGTTCCGATACTGTGGATTTGGGCAACAGGTGCACATGGAGTTGCCCTGGTCAGAGAGCAGGCATGGAGCTCCCAGCTGTGCGAACCCAGTCATCTCCTTGCACAATCATGGTAGCAGAGCTTTGAGGTGTGAACGAGCTTTCTTCCATCTCCTGGTGACTGCACGCGTCCTTGGCTGCACTACCCTCCTTCTCAGGGAATTTTATTCTCTTGGCTGAAGTGCCACGCCATACTGTGTGCAGTGTTTTCTCAAGGAGCCTAGTGTCAGCAGATGGGCTGCAGTTTCTTCTCTAGGAGGTGCCCCATGGAAGCCATCATTTTCTTTCCCCTCCTGAGCAGCAGAGTTTGCATCTGAACAGCTTAGGCATATTGCACAGGAGCTTACAGTCTCTGCCCGTAAGTTCGACTGCACTCCTGTGTGGATATCACTTCTGCATAGGCAACTCTGCTTCTTGTGCTGTCCATATATGAAGATGGCACCCCCGTCTGTCCTGCCATGATTGCACACAGCAGGAGGCCACCAATTGGCTGCAGGTCCTGCAAGAAAATAAACCTATTTCTGCTTCTTATGCATGACCATGTATAAATGATTTACTACAGGGAAGTGATATCCACATGGGAAAGTCCTCTTGTGTAAAAACAGCCCTGTGAACAGCGCTGCAGGTTTACTCTGCTGGAAGGTAAGTATCTCAAATCAGTTGGGAACTGTGATACTGTCTTTTGCTCCACTGTAAGCCCCCACTCCATTACTGCCACCCTTCCTCTGATCACTGGTTTGCAGGCTCAAGCCCTGTCCTGGGATTTGGGTCTTCCCCTCACTGGAATGGCCTGTGTTAGGGCCTAGCCCTGGTGAGTGACCACCCTAGCTGGCATCTCAAAGTGCCTATGACTTCATAGCAAGTTGGTTGTTGCTACAGCATGTGGACTCTTGAGTCTTACCGTTCCGTAACTGCCTCACCTAAGTTCTACCACCTTTCAGTCCTTGTGCTGGTAAAAGGACTATAACATCTGTTAATCACAATCTGTCTGATGAAAGTGCCAACAAAAAAGCCCCTGGAGGATGAGCATGGCTATAGGAAATGCCCTAGGATGCTTCTGGGAAGAAGTGTAGAGCTGCCCTGTTGCTGTCTTGCCCTGCCCCTGCCCCATCGCAGTTAACCTGTGGTTCTGACTTGCACATGTGTGAACCTTTCCCCCTAAAACCATAGCAGATGTCAGGCGAACTCCTGAACAGTTCTGGATTTAATTGTGCCCCTGAACGTCACTCTGCCAGCCATCAATACTGTTCACTCCAGTGACCAGTTGGGATGATCTCCTTATGTGGTACCGGCTATCCTGCCAAACCTACCAGGGTGTTTGCCTTTGATTGTCTCTGCTGAAGTACAGAGGGGTGGACTCTGAATTGCCCTTCTTCCTGCAGAAACTTGCCTGCACAACACCCCTGATCATCAGTCACACATACTTGACCATGTTAACTCCAACTGCAAGCTGTGGTGGGTCTCCGACCCAGATTTCTGGTGCTACCCAGGCTCTCTTTCTCCCCTCCCACCACTTCTGAGGCCCGTGCTACTTCCCAGAGGGCTTGGACTATGCCAAGCCACTGACCATCAGCAGATCAGCTTTTCTGGGTTTCTTCTTTTTCATTTACTTTTTGATACTGTGAAATCTTTCGTGCTGAAAGATAAAACTGACATTTGGATGCAGAGTGTCTATGTGTGCTGTGTAATTGCTGCCCATGGCTAGTACCAAGGGACTAGGACCTCTGGTTTGCACTAGACAGAGCTCTGAAGAGAAACTGACTTGGAGCCAGACTAGCCACTGGCAGTGAGCATCTACATAGGCTGCAACCCATGCAGTCCCCATGGTGTTTGACCCAAATTGCCCACCTGTGTGAATTTCCACCCTGTTTTCCTTCCATCAGGAACACATCTGTGCTGCTCAAACAGGGTGGGTGTATTACAGTTTCATACTCCAGTCCTCAGTACACAACAGGATTAAAGAGGGGGTCCCTGTCTCCTGGGACTCTGTTTATTTCAGTCAACTGTATAATAAATGGGATTACTTGCAATTCATAGCACTTAGTAGTGTGTAAGGCTTAGCGCATTCATCCTCCCCCTGCCTAGTAGGGCAGATCATCATTACAACATCAATCCTACTGAAGAACTGAAAAACAGATTAGCTTGTCTTACAATGTTGTTAGACCACAATATTGACTTTATTGAGATAGCTGCTACAACAATGAAATGAAAAGCAGGATGGTCAAGTGAAATGCAGATGAAAGTCAACCTATTCCCACATGCAGCCAGTAGGCAAGATGGGAACAGGAAAAGCAAAATCTCTTGCTTAGAGTGTGCATTGGTGTAGTTCAGTGATCTCATGACCAGTAGCTCCTTCCCTATTGTAAACTCTGCTACCTGTGTCTAAGTTAGGTGGGCAAGTCCAAGGTTCATCTCAGGCTATTTAGGCTCTGTGAGAGTGATTCCCTTGTATTTATGAACAGCAAAGGAAAGCTCAAATTCTATTTCTAGAATAAGTCAACTTACATTTGCACACTTTTATTCTAAACATGCTACTGGAATGTCTGTGTCTATGGCATTTGGAATTTGTCTGATTACTGGTGGTGGCTGGAGGAGAGGTATAGATTCAGAAAACAGAGCTGGAGCAGTAAGAGAGACTGATCTGGAAAGCACAAGAACTGAGCTGCCTTGCCAGTTTAGACCAACAGCCCAAAACCAGACAAATGCCTCTGGGAAGATGCTGAACTGGGCATGAAAGCAACAAATCTGCTTGCCTTCAGCATCTGATACTCAAAAGATGCTGTTGCCTCTGAACATGAGATTCCTCGAGAGAACTGGATGACTTGCCCAGTTGTGGTGTTTGGATATTTTGAAGTTAGTTTCAGAGCAGAATCCCAGGATAATTATGTGCAATGTGGAACTATGTTTGTTTTCCCTGAAGCTACTGCTGGTCAGTTTCACTGGGCGACTTCTGATACTAGTATTATAAGAAAAACAGATTTTTCTCTTTTGATTCACCCTTTCAGTACTGCTCATAATCTGAAGTGCCACACACCCCATGCCATTTTTCTGAACTAAAAATCTCCAGCCATTTCAGCCTTACCTCCCATGTAAGATTTCTAACCACTTATCAAATGAGGCTACAATCAGCTACTCGGTTGGATAGGAGTAAGCCCAATGGACACACTGAGACTTACTCCTGAGCAGGCATATGTATGATTGCACTGCAAGTTGCTCTTTTTTTATGTTTTCCCCTACTTTTATGATGTCCTTTCTAAGGTAGGCATCAGTATACCAAATATGAGCAGGCATAAATTAAGATAAAGCAATGGTGATATGTGCTATTTTATTTTCAACCCACTTTTCTAACTGTTTCACTGCCAGAGCAGTGAAAAAAAATTAGCAAGTTTTCTACTGCAGCCCCAAGAAATCTTCTATGTTTACCCACAGCCAGTTTAGAACTGATATCCTTATATGCAAACTAGGATTCCTTTTTGCTTTAGCGTGCTTAACTGTATTGCCTTAAATTGAATATAATCTGCCATTTTGTTGACTCCTTTGGAATCTCTTCAGTCTCCTTGGGAGTGGACAAATCTGAATTAATTCACAGTGCAATCCTATGCACATTTGCTTAGAAATCCTATTGTGTTCAGTGTCATTTGCTCACCAATAAGTGCATTTAGGTCTGCAAACTCATTTGTCCCTCTCATCCAAACCCTAAGCTTGCAAACTTCCTTTTTGGCTAAAAGTACTGGTTTTCTAAAGCTCTGCTAATTATACATAAATCTACAGTTTGGAAGGAAAAGGCTGCACTTGTGCTACTCAGAAATGACCATAAATTCCTACATGTCAGTATATTCAATATACCTGAAACACTACATGCCCCACTAAACCTGTGTTTTGTAGTGGGTAGAGTGTTGGATCACGACTTGGGTGATTTGGGTTTTAGTTCCCACTTGTCCATGAAATTAACTGGGTAATTTTGAGCCCATCACAGATTCTCAGCCTAACCTACCTCATAAGGTTGCTGTTAGGATAAAATGAAGAGAACTTTGTAAGCTACTTTGGTTCCTTACAAGAAGAAGAAAGGTGGGGTATAAATGTAATATAATTTGTAGCCTCCCAGCTATTTGGGGCTATCTGCACCACTACCCTGTTGTCCTTGGGTACTTGCTGAAATAAAGGTCCAGCAGCCCTGATTATCTCTGTTGCATTTGATCCCTCTTGGAATTGCTGGCTTTTTGCCAGCATGAGCTTTGCTTCCTCCCGACCTCTGCCTTGAATTTTTCTGCCTGTAGCTATCTTCTGAAACCAAATGCCCTCACCATATATCCCTTTAGGGGTGTCCTTGGGAGACAGGGTCTTTTAAAGAGGTGTACACACAGACTTTTAAACATATGGAAATTAGCATATGCAGAGTTATGTGTGTGTGTGTGGGGGGGGGGCAGTCCTATGGGCCTAAGTCCTGGATCTTTTTGATAGCTGTTTCAGGATCTTGAAACAGGATGGTACATATGATGGTGCCATGTATCAACTCAGACTAGCCCAGACTACTTGGAACAATAGTGGCTCCCCAAGCATCTTATGCAGAGGTCTTTCATATTGCCCATTACATCATCCTTTAACTGAAGTGAACCTGGGACTTTTCGTATGCAAAGCACATGCTGTGTCACTATTAGTTATACCCTAAAATTAACCTGCTGCATTTAGGGGAAAGAAGTGTGGCTAATCCTAGAATGAGTTAAGCACAAAAAAAGATTTGTGCACTCTTTTGCCTCAGTCCTACCAAAATATGATTTCTGGTTTTCAGAAACTTTCAGAAGCCCAAAGTCAGGGCATGGAATATGTGGCCCTCCAGGTTTTGGTGGAAAATGCAGCTGATGGTGAGAAATGATGGAAACTACAGTCCAAATCTGGAGGGTTACGTATGCTACCTCCCTGCCCTTAATAGCGTGTGCTGAAATAGCTCTGCACATGTGGTATCACCTCACTCCTGAATACGAAAGTTCCATTTAGCTATCATAACTGATAGCCATTGTTAGCTGGCCATCTTTGAATTTATCCAAAGTCCTTTTAAATCCATATAAACTAGTGGTCATCTTGTGGCAGTGAATTCAATGTCTCCACCCAAGATCACAAGTTCTACTTGTTCACAGGTTTAGTGTGTCCATCAGGATTAAGAAAACTAGATAATCACACCAGTCTCATATCTGTCATGTTCAGGCAAAGCAAACTATGGTAGCCAGCTTCAAAGAAACTGCATTATTTCAGATCTGCTTGTATGTTGTCTCATTCTCTCTTTGAGAAAGGATGCAAGACTGGCTCCACTGCTACCATTCTTGAGTAGCAAGGAATTGTTATATGTATTTATTTAATAAACATATAGGCAACTTTCTCATATATAAGCTTAAATTCTCCAAAACCAACAACCTGTAATTACTACAGAAAAATTTAAAAAGCAAGAATTAAAATAATTGCATAGAGGTAAAGCAGAAAATAATAACAAAATATAAAAACTATTTTTCATTTGAAGCTTTAGAAAGGGGATGTCTTAAGCTGCCAGGTGCCATCACAGAAAAGATTGTATCACCAGAAACTGCACACCTACTTCTAAATTTAGGAAATAGTCTGAACTGATTATCTTAATTGATGCACAGGTTCATATTGGAAAAAATATTGCAGACCACTTCGAGGATTAAAGGTAAGAGTCTGAGATGTGCCGTTTTTGGGTCTGCAGGCCAGATTGCCCTTTGAATAAACTCTTTAACAAGCAGGATGATGTCAAGGGGGTGAGTTGCTCCCAAAATTGCACCTTTCCCGTGACATCACCCACTTTTATTTTGGTGCAGAGAAGCACAGAACTCCACGCCTCTCCTTAGAAAGCAGATTAGCCTTTTCTCCATCTTAAAGCTAGAGGTGATGGTGCAGGGGGGATTATAAGGAATGAGTGCAATTCACTGAAAGGGAATTTGTTTGAAGCAGGGTCTGTGTGATCCTAATTGGGGAAATAAACTACAGTGATGTAAGAGTTAATTAAAATTAATTGTAGCATATGGCAAGACTGGGATGAGAAATTGATTGGTTTGTCCTCTTCGAAGTTTAAATTCCAGTAATGATTTCTAAATTGCATATATACATATCAGATAACATGTTAGTATTCTTCAGTTTCAAATCCTTCTGCAAAAATGGTAGCACACTTAATTCTAAAGGCATTCTTTTTGGCCTGTGTCACAAAAAGTAGCTGAAAGTCCAGATTACTCCTAGACTCTCTGTGGCAAACGCAAATATTCTTGCGATTTCTGCAGTTCCCCAGAACCCCATGGCCAGCCCACCCATGAAGCCACATGCACTTTGCTCCCCATCTCCCATGGGTGCTCTGGAGAGCCCCCCCCCCCGCTTTCCTGCCATGGCATTTGTCACAGTGAAGTATTAACCAGAGGGGGGGCCTGCCCCCTCCATTCTTGTCATGCACAGCCAGCCACTGCTGTGCAACTCTCTCCTTGGTCTCCATGGCTGTGCAGCTCTTGCCCAGGCCATGGCATAGTAGTAAAGGTACCAAGGTGCAGGAGAGAGAGGTTATAGTGGCACAGAGTTTCTTTTGCCTCAGGCAGCAAAAGACCTTGTGGTGGCCTGAATACTATATACCAGGAACTTGGAACTGCACCAACAAAGATAGCTGTGTAGCTGTATCTTTTGTCCTTGCTCCATAATTTTGGACTCCCAGAGTGTTAGCCATTCAACATGTCTGTACAAAACCCTCTGCTCCATCTGAAGATTGGGAACCTTTCAGGCATAGTAATGTCAACCTACTGAATCGTGTTGCTGCAATCTTATCTGTGGTCCATTTACAATACTGCAGATTGTAGCAGTGTGATAATCTTTAGTAACATCAGTAACTTTGGTAGTTCAACCCATACAAAAAGGATTTAGCTACATGCAATGTGAAAGCAAGCAGGTAACTCAATTTTGCATTTGCCATCTACAATTTTATTTTCTTCTACACTTGCTCAAAAATCCTTTTGAGACTTCCCCGCAAGCTATTTTGCGTGCTTTTGATTTGTGCTGATATATTGATATATACACCAACTTGTATTTATTTTTGTATTTAGTCAATTGGAGCAAGAGATGTTCTAAATGATATACTGGATTGGATGATCTCTTTGCTAAATAAGGGCTCTAATTTACCAAATGAAAATTTATAAAATTATCGAGATTCAATCTTCCTGATAAAAAATAGGGTATTAACAGACGTCATAAGAACACATCACGTGTTTGTGCATGACTACATACCATACAAGCACCCTTTTCCAATCTGCTTGAAAATAGGATGAATGTGAGTGAATGAAAGAGAAGAGCAGATCTTTGTTGATCCTTTTAAATCTGCAAGGCTAGTTTGTGCAACCATGTATTGGTTATACGGAGGGGGACCATATATTGCAAATTAATTTTCTCTCACTATTTTGAAAATATTTTAGAAAATGTGAAGGTTCTAGGTCAAAAGTGCCTGTCCATTCTGCACTACAGTTTTACAATTCAAAGTACAAGCAAGCCCCTCAAAGGATTCGGTCGATGCTTGAAAAAAATCATTAGCAGGGCGATACCAGCGCCGCAAATACACATCCATAAACAATCACAGCAACAGTTCTTGTGTAAACCCAGTGAGAAGAGAGGGGCGCTCTGCACGTGTTTACTGGAGTACAGTCCACCATATTTATACCAGAATAGAAGGTGCCGCAGCACTCTGTTTTGTTGCAACAGTCTAGCGCGACTACCTATCATTTAGCAACACCCACTGTGGGAAATGCCAGTTGTCGGGTTTAATGTCAGCCCTTGAAGCAGATTCTGGGAATAGAAGAGCCTATCTCGTACTAAGAGGTACGATGAACTAATCCATTTGATCCAGCAATACTTTAACCAGTTCTCTTAAAACGGCTTTCATGCGCTCACTGCCAAGCTGTAGGAAACACACGACTTCTCGCAAGTGATTCTGAGAAACAGTGTAAGGAAGTCGGTTTCGTGGTTGCCAACTCACTAAGGGCGCCATCCTGCTGTGCATGTTTACTCGGAAGTAAACGCCACCGCACTACATGGTACGTATTTTCCACCCCAGATTAGGTTGCAGTCTAAGGTAGATAAGAACCACCTCACCCGCTTCTCACAACAACCCCAGACCAAAACCGGCAAGTCGAGTCACGGATACAAAGCTCGAAGCGAGCAAACGCCTTCACTCAGCGGCGCAGCCAAGGTCACTGGCCAGGCGTTACCTCGCAGACGAGTTCGTTTCCTTTTCGCTAAGTTTGTCCTTCGGCGCTTCCCGTCTGGCACGGCGAGTGGGTGTGGTTACCGTTGCCAAGTGACTGAAGCCTTCGCAGGCGGACGTCCTAGTACTTGGCCGTTCTACGGCCTCTCATTGGCTGCGTGCGCGTCTGTCACGCGAAAAGAGGCAGGCAGAGTGGAGACATGGAGCCTGGAAGCGGCAGGAAGGTAAGGCTGGTGTCGGCCGGTATCTCGGCTTCCCCACTCACCACCTTAAGACATTGACCGGGACCCCGCCGGGAGAAGGCGGCTTCTAGCCGCCCTCGAGATGTGACTCGGAATTCTTATTCCCGCAGAGGCAGCGTGAAGTGGAATCGGATGCGGAGCTGTCCGGCCTGTCCAAAGAAGACGACGACGACGACGACGACGACTATGACCCTTATGTGCCCGTCAAACAGCGCAAGCAGCAGATGGTAAAGAGAGCCGGGAAGGGGTGGCGGAGCGGGAGGCGGCTTGCCTCTGCCATCCTGCCTGCTCTGTGGCCCGAGGCTAGGCATGTTTGTTTACTGTCAAAGCAAGGCCTCAGTTGACGCCCGAGGATCGCAGCCAGAGGACTTCTGTGCCCGTTCTGTTTAGGCTTGTGCTGGACTGAACTTCGGCCTGCTTCCTCTTAGTAGTAGATTTCCAAAACAAAAGAAGAGGCGTCGTGGAGCAGACCTGCCTACAAATGCTGTTTTCTTAAGCTCATGTGTGAGGAAACAGGATGAGAGAACAAGGAAACCCATGCATTTAATTTCATTTACTGAAGTCCTGTGCTTCCTACTAGCCAAAATTCTCTGCGTGGTTTGCACAGATTCAAGCCCTAGAAATAGAATATAAACACACACACACACAAATTTGAACAATCAGCAAATAGTAATCTCAAGACCTATTAAAAATTTTATGCTGCCAAATACCTGAGAGTGGAGCTAAGACTTAAGAAAGATGACAGCGTTAGTGCCAGGTAGACTGCACTGGCAAGTGCATTCTAAATAACCCACTTTGGGGAACATTAGGAGAGCCCTGAATAAATCAAAATCCCATTTATCCCAGTCCTCTTAGCCCTGCCCCTCAATAATTGGTACACAGAGGCACACCACTTCTGATACTGTGAGTAATATTTAATCATCAGTTATTTTTATTTGTTTAAAATATTTATTGGCCACTTCTTAGCATCTCTCTCAAGGCAGAGTGCAGCAATAAAATGCATAATAAAACTGGTGCGATACTGAATCAATAAAAACAGCAATAATAGCAAGTATACCAGAAAAGTCCAAAATAAAATAGTACGTTTTTAGGGCCTTCTTAAAATTAGGATGGAGCTTGCAGTTCCCTCATAGCAATTTATTCCAGAGGTATAAGGTCACTGCAAGAGAGGCAGTGTGATCACCCACCTAATTGCTCGCATAGGTAGACAAATGATAAGGACTTCTCTTTTCATCCTTAGACTGTGGTCAGGTAGAGAGCTTTGGTTATTGGGCAGTATAGAATTAACATAAATAATATCAACTAATTTGGTCTTAGTTTAAACCAGGAGTTTAAATTAGGTTCAGGGACAATGCAGTTGGCATAGTAAAGATTTTATAGGATTTGGTTGCCTTGCTCCCACCAGTGGCCAGGCAGCTACTAAGACAAGTAGCCCCTGGAACTCTTTTTAAAGCTGCCCAACTTGGCAGGTAGCACTACAGTCTTTCTGAATCAAATTCCACAGATTAACTGTGCGCTGTGTAAAGAAATACATCGTTTTATTTGGATGGAATATTTTAAGGAAAGGGAAAGCTAAAAATCCGTATTAGATTGAAAAGACAATAATCATAAAGGTCTGATGTTTTCATATAGCATATTATGCCCATGTGGTATGTCATTTTTGACAATACTTTTTCCTAAACTGGTAAGACTTCATGCAGTAATATATGTAAACTTTCTGCTGATCATATATTTTGACAATAATTGTTTATAATTATGAGCTTATATATTATACAAATCAAATTTATTCCAACATGGTTTGGGGAAATTATGGATCTCCAGGTGTTTTGCCCTACAAGTCCTATCAGCTCTAGCTACTATTGCCACTGCTAAAGGATGATAGGAGTTGTATTGCCCACCTGCAAAAAGAAGTAGCATCTGAAGATTTACAAGAAGCACATCTTAGATTACTCTACACTGGTTTTCTGTTATGCCTCTCTCATTCTGCTTTCCTTGGGTGACATCCCTGATTGCTCCTGTATTTTTGCAATAAAATACACTATAGGAATCTGACTTCCCTTGATTCCCATTCAATCCTCCTCAAAGCTTTCTTGATTTGCTAATTGCAGGGTAAGGGGGCTCCTTTGGGAGCTTATTTTATCTGTGATCCTGAGGAGAGCCCTGAAAGAGATGAGAAAAGGTTTATATTGGGGCTTTTGGCAAGGGCAGGGGGACTGCCAGTGAAGGTTCCAGTTCCAGAGATTTGTCCTAAGCAACTACATCTGTATATTCAGCTACAAAAGCTGCTGCAGATGCGCCGCAAGGGAGTCTTGGAAGAGAAACAAAGGGACAGTGGCAGTGACTATCATGGTGATGAAGATGACATTCCTCTGGGACCACAGTCCAATGTCAGCCTCCTGGATCAGCACCAACACCTCAAGGAGAAGGCAGAAGGTAGAGTTGACAACCTTAGTTTGATGTATGCTAGATCTGGACGTCCCCATTGGCCCACCAGTTTGTTTCCCAGGCCCCTCCAACATTTCCCAAGCAGGGATAATCTCTTATCTTCCATCAGCAGTTGATTGGAGATAAGTTATTTTCCCTGCTCCTCCCCCCGACAATAATTATAAAATTAGGCATTTTAAAAGCCTACTTACTTTTAAATCATTTAGATTTAAATCTAAATCATTTAGATTTAAAAGGTTCATTTAGAAAAGAGGAAAGGCCAAACCCTTCCCTCTGTAAATGCTGCAATAATCCCTCAGAAATGCTCTCCACCCCTTGTGCCTCAGTCAGCCTTTAAAAAAAGCTCCACTGGGGCCAATATAGGCTTTTAAAACCTGAAATGCTGTGGAGGAGGGCATTTTTGTCAGGGGAGTGTGTGTTGTGTGTGAGTGGAGTCCAGGCAATCACATTGGAGGAGGCACATGTCAGAAATGGGTAGCCCTACTCACTTTGGGATGCACCCTTGCTCATTGCTGGCATATCACCCCCAACTTGCTTGGATGGAATCACATCAGCCCTTGGCCTGGAAAAGGTACCCTGCTTTTTATTATTATTATTATTATTATTATTATTATTATTATTATTATTATTATTATTATTACATTTCTATGCCGCCCCTTGCCGAAGCCTCGGGGTGGCTTACAACACAATAAAATACAATATAAAAATAATATAAAATTAAAATTAATAATTAATATAAAATAAATAAAAATGTAAACGATATAAAAGAAGTTATAAAAGAAAAGTTATAAAAGAAAAGAAAAGAAGTCACCCTGGCCAGATAAATAAGTAAATATTGTTAACAATTAAAATGACGTTTAAATAAAAAGGTCTTCACCTGGCGCCGGAAAACAAATAACGACGGCGCCAGGCAGACCTCTCTGGGGAGCACATTCCATAGATTGGGTGCCACCGCAGAGAAAGCCCTCCTCCGAGTACCTACCCTCCTAATTTCTTTCACGGAGGGTTCCCGGAGAAGGGCCTCTCCCGCAGATCTCAAGGGGTGGTCGGGCATATATGCATGTAAGCACTCCTTCAGGTAACCAGGTCCCAAGCCGTTAGGGCTTTATAGGTCATAACCAACACCTTGAATTGGGCCCGGACTTTAAGAGAGAGATCTGACAGCTTTGCTCCCTTCCACAGCACGTAAAGAATCTGCTAAAGAGAAGCAGCTTAAGGAAGAGGAAAAGATCCTGGAGAGTGTGGCAGAAGGACGAGGTGAGTGGCAAATATTATCTGTAGACTTTTTTAGGATCTATTGGTACTGAGCAGAAGAGGAAATAGTGATATGATGGATGATAAAAAATATTACAGTACTATTAATCACTTAAAGCACAAACCATGCAGTGGATTCCGTGAGGCCTCCAACCTCATGTTGATCTCATAGATGTCTCAAGGGATACTGAAATCTTATCTTCATCTCCTGTTTTTGTTTTGTTTTGTTTTTTTACTTCTGATGAGTCTGCTTGCTCTTTGGCTTTGAAAAGGGCTCACTGCTTGTTGTCTTCCTCTTGTGCAGCTCTCATGTCTGTGAAGGAAATGGCGAAGGGCATCACATACGATGATCCCATTAAAACCAGGTAGGCCTTGTACTCCTGCAGTACAATTTAAATGATACTCTGGTTTATGTAATTCCTTTCTGGAGACACATGCCAGGAGTACTTTTCTTGCTAAGATTCCCAAGGAAAAAGACTGACTTGTATGTTATCAATCCCTCACCTAGACTTTGTCTTGAAGCTATCGATATTATTGTGTGGATATTTTTTTCTGCTTAACCTTGTCAGATTAGTGGTGGTTAATGAGACTGCCACTCTTTTATGGCATAATTTTATCAGTGTTACATTGTCCTCTTTTATTGGCCATTTCAAAGCTGCCTCTTCACTTTTTGATTCCATCTGATGTTGGGACTAAGTAGGTATTAGCCAGATAACTTTTTCTCTGTGTTGTGATTTTCTTAAATTACTGTGATGGTGAATGCAGCAAAGAAAACTTTCTTTTCCGCCAGCATTGCCTCTTCTCAATGCTGTCCAGTGGAACTTTTTCAAGCAGTCTGTGGCTTTTTACACACTGACCCAAAGGAAGATCTGGTAGAACCCTCTTTAACTCACTGATAAAGTTGCTAGGATTTGGCACAGATTGCACTCCTCATTTGAGGTATTCCCCTTAATGGAGGTGTCCAGAGCATCATCTGGTTCTGATCTATTGGTTAAGTTTCATTTGGTGAGGCCTGATGATGTGGACAAGGTGCTTGGACAAATTCGGCCTACCACCTATATTCTCAAACCTTGCCACTTGTGGCTGCTCACCAAAGCCAAGGAGGGAACGTGGTCCTGGGTCCAGGCAGTTGTAAATGCCTCTCTGAAGGAGGGACTGGTCCCAGCCCCATTAAAGTGGTCATGGCTCTCCTCTTGAAGAAGCCTTGACTCAGAGGATATTAACAACTACAGGCCAGCGGCCAACATTCCCTTTTTGGGCAAGGTGCTTGAGTGGGTGGTAGCTGGACATCTCCAGGCATTCCTGGAGGAAATGGATCATCTGGATCCATTTCAGTCTGGTTTCAGGACTGAAACTGCCTTGGTTGCTGTGTGGATGACCTTTGCCAGGAGTAAGGCAAGGGGAGTGTGTCCCTGTTGGTTCTCCTGGGCCTCTCAGCATCTTTAGTGCCATTGACCATGGTATTCTTCTGGATAGGCTGGTTCAGTTGGGAGTTGGAGGCACGGCACTGCTTTGCACTGGGGGATAGCATTTTGTACTGGGGATAGCCAAAAGGTGGCACTGGGGGATAGCGTTTCAGCCCCTTGCAGATATGTCATGGTGTGTTGCAGGATTCCATCCTATCCCCCATGCTGTTTAACATCTATGTGAGACTGCTGGAAGAGATCATCAGGAGGTTTGGGCTGGAAGTTACGCTGATGATACTCAGCTCTGCCTCTTATTTACAGCTAATCTAGGTGTGGCAGCGACAGTTCTGAACCAGTGTCTGGCTGGAGTGATGGACTGGATGAGGGCTAACAAATTGAAAATTAAACCAGACATGACAGGGGTACTACTGGTAGCCAGAACCTTAGTCCAGAGGGAGGATATTCACCCTGTCCTGGGTAGGGTTGCAATCTCCCTAAAGGACAGAGTGCAGATTTTGGGGGTGCTCCTGAACCCAGAATTGTCCCTGGTGCAATCTGTGGCCAGGAGCTGCTTCCATCAACTTCAGTTGATATACCAACTATGCTCCTTCCTGAACAGACAGAACCTAGCAATGGTAATCCATGCCCTGGTAACCTCACGTTTAGACTACTGTAATGAGCTTTATGTAGGGTTGCTCTTGAAAACAGTTTGGAGACTTCAATTGGTGCAAAATAAGGGCACCCACCTGCTGACAGGGACCAGCAGATATGAACAAATAAGCCCTGTTCTCTTTTGACTGGTTACCAGTTGAAGTCCAGGCCCACTTCAAGGTGCTTATATTAAGATATAAAGCCCTAAATGATTTAAGGCCAGGATATCTAAAGGAGTGTCTCCTCCCATAAACACCTACCCAGACCCTAAGGTCATCCACCGAGGTCCTTCTCCAGAAGCCACCTCTAAAAGAAGTAAGGAAGTTGTCTATAAGGGGAAAGACCTTCTTGGCTGTGGCACCCCAATTATGGAATCAGCTCCCCAGGGACGTGCACCTGGAACTGAATCTTTACATATTTCAGTGCCAGGTTAAAACCTTTTTTTATTTTCCCTGCATTTTAATTGTTAACCAAATTGTTATGGAATGTCATTGGATTTTATACTGGTTCTCCTTCAGGTCGTTTGCATCATGTGATTTGCTTTTATTCTTGTACTATTATCATCATCATCATTTGTTGTTGTTGGTAGCCATCTAACTGTTTTAGATTGTTTTTGATCTGTACACCATTCTGAGAGCTGTTGCTAACTGAACAATTTATTGAAGCTATAAACAAACAAATATTAGCAGTGATAGCCATTCCATAGACAAAGGAACTAGTCTCCTTCAATAGGACCTATACCAGTGTAGTAGTTAGGGTGTTGGACTGGGGCTCAAGAGATCAGGTTTCTAGTCCCTGCTCATCTGGTCATGTTAGGCCAGTCACAAACTCTCAGCCTAACCTACCCCAGGGGTGTCATGAGAATAAAATGGAGAGGAAGAGGAAGGTTATATAAAATGCCTTGGGTTCCTTGAAGGAAAAAAGCAAGATATAAATATAGTTTGTTAAAGAGTTACAAGTGAACTATTTGCACTGTGTGCAGGCAAGTGGAATGTAAAGTGGCAATGATTTTTTGAAGGCAACAGAAACTAGCACCACCATTTATACTAAAATGTTAAGTGGGCTAAAAGACTCTCACTTTAAAATGGGTTGTGACTTGCATATTGCTTAGCATCTGATCCACACTTTGGAGTCACCATTGCATCAAGATGATTACAACTTTATATAGTCTCCAGCTAAGTAAAGCAAAATCGAGGCTTTTGTTGTTAGCATCTCTGCTACTTCACTAAGGATGAAGATGGAATTCACACAGAGCCGAAGTATGCTAAGGCCAGGGCAGACCGAAGGTAGATTGGAATCTCCAGGCGATTCGCAGAAGATCAGCAGAGAGTTCTGTGTCTCAGTGGTTTAATGATAGTGACTTTTTTTCCCACCCAAACTTGACTTCCAAAATTAAGAAAGCTTGGGGAAGGGGTGACAGGAGTAAAAAGGAGGGGGGACATCAGCTTTGGTACTGAAATCAAATTCTCGGGTTGGGCATATGCTCAGAGGCACCTTTTTCTGCAGTCTGTTTTCCTGAGTCACTATTTGCATTTAGCTCTAGTTGGTGGACTTAGGGGTTCTGATGGGCAACAAAGTAGGCCCTGCAAGCCTAAAGTCTGTCCATCCCTGTGCTGATGGGTGCACTGACTTTCTACTCAGTGAGCAATCTCCATCAGAAGTATGGATCACAGCCTATGACGTCCTACTGAGGAAAAGGAACACAACCACAACTTCCCTGGCTGACGACTGTGTTTGATTTCAGTATGAGTAGCCTCAGTCTGATACTCAAGTTCCCTGCTGATGTGTGTTCTCTTGCCAGCTGGAAGGTTCCCCGTTACATCCTGGCTATGTCAGAGGCACGGCATGATCGTGTGCGTAAGAAGTACCACATCCTTGTGGAAGGGGAAGGCATTCCACCCCCTATCAAAAGCTTCAAAGAGATGAAATTCCCAGCAGGTAGGTGACTGTGGTGGTGATTTAAGAAAAAGATTCCTGCAGGGTTCTGTTACCTATTTGAGGGTTATGAATCATAGAATAGCAGAATTGGAAGGGGCCAAGAAGGCCATCAGATCCAACCCCCTGCTGCTGTAGGTCACCAGCTTAGAACATCCCACTAAGCTGACTGTTCAGTTTCTTTTTGGATGCCTCTGGTGTGGGAGGGCACACAACTGGAACTACAGCCATATTACTCTGACAATTGGGAAGCTTTTTCTGATATCTGGCCTGAATCTGGTTTGTCACAACTTGAGTTCATTGTTCAGTGCCCTACATTCTGATATCTTGTCCTTCCTCTTTGTGACAGCTCTTAGGTACTTATAGAGTGATACCATGTGTTCCCCGTCCCCCCTGCAGTCTTCTCTTCTCAAGGTTGAACATACCCAGTTCTCTCAGTCGCCCCTCAGAGGGTAGTGTTTCCAGATATTTTCATTGCCCTCTTCTGGAGCCTTTCCAATTTTTCTGCATCTTTCTTAAATGTTGGTGCTGGGAACTGGACACAGTATTCTAGATAAGGTCTGACTAATGTAGAGTATAGGAGAACTATCAGTTCTTCTGTGTTGGATGTGATACTTCTAGTAATTCATCCCAAAATAGCATTTGTCCTTTTCCCAGCTATATTTGGCTCTTATTTAGTCTGCTGTCCACAATAACTTTAAGGTCTCTTGCTTTTTCAGTTCTGTTGAGGCATCTCTTTCCCATCTTTGTTATCAATGCATCTGGTTTCTTTTTCTTAAATGGAGAATTTGGCATTTGTTCTATTGAATCACATTGTGTTGTTTTTAGCCCAGCATTCAAGCTTTTCTAGATCACCCTGGATTTTCTTTCTGTCTTCCAGGGTGTTAGCTATCCCACCCAGTTTTGTATCATCTGGAAATTTGATTATTGTTCCTTGTACTTCCTCATCTAGATCATTAATAAAGATGTTGAAGAGCACTGGGCCCAGGACTGAACCCTGCAGTACCCCACTAGTTACCTTCCGCCAGCTAGAAAATGTGCTATTGATGAGCAATCAGTTATTTTTGAGTTTAGTGGTGATGGTTCCAAACTCCCTAGCTTCTCTTTCTGCCCATCTGTTCTGTCACTATACTTGGGATACATATAGCATGATCCAAAACATACACCAATTACATCAAATATTAATGAAGACATATATTTCACACCACTTTCTCTTAAATCATTAGGATGGGAGACACAATTTCCTTTTGCCGCCATCATTTGCAGGTATTGGCAGAAAGAAGCAGCTAAGGATGCACTTATCTAGTGCTATATTTGGCTTGACTTCTGTAAATGTTGTACTGGGACTTACGCATCTGAGTGTAAAAAATAAATGTGGAAAGTGCTCTTTGTGACCGTGCCCTTGTTCTACCATTGTTTCTATCATGCACCCATTAAACAATTGACCTATGCAGAACTTTTCCTACAGCAATCCTACGAGGACTGAAGAAGAAGGGGATCCAGCAACCAACACCCATCCAGATACAGGGTATTCCCACCATGTGAGTACTGCAAGAGTGTGTTAATGGTACCTATTTTGTGGAAAACAGTTCTGCTACTTTATTATGTAACTGCCGAGGGTGACAGTTGAAATCACGTAGGATCTGCAAGTTATTTGCAAGATAGTTGGTAGTACCTCTGATAGTACATGGGCACTCTCCTTCCATGTGATGATGGTTCTGACATTTTGTACTAATCCTTTTCCATCTGCCCCCTAATATACTGGTAAGTTAAAACCAGAGAGACTGCTGTGGCACCTTAAA